>NW_008794444.1:1578394-1598222 GCF_000699145.1 Aptenodytes forsteri
CAGATGCTCGCTCACTCCCCTCCCGGGTGGGATGGGGAGAGAATCGGAAGAGTAAAAGCACACTACCAAACACGTCAAGGATCGCAACAGATCAGTTAGATGACTAGAAATCATTCCTGACGGTCAGAGAAAGCGCCCTCTGCGTCTGTGGGGGCAGGCGCGCTCTGAGGGGTACCAGCAGTCCTGGTCTCCCACCCTGCCAGACCAGGGACCAGCCAGAGGCCTGTGCAGTTCCAGCTCTGCAGGTGCAAACCAGGACCGGCAGGAGGGTATCGTGTGCTGGCCAAGCATGGCTGGGCACAGACCTGCGGATGGGAATCGGTCTTGGGTCCCGTTCTTCGGATGTAGCCTTTAATTTTTGTGCTCCCCTATTGGGAAGACTGACAGTCTGAATGTGTTGTTTGAGGTAGCTGTAGCTGCTTAGAAGTTTTCTTGATTTTAAGTAGTATATAATGCAGCTTCTTTGAGTAGCAGATGCCACGCAGCATTCTTACTGTAGCTCTGGTCTCATCTGTGCCTTGCAATCAAAATACATCAGTAAAACAACGTCAGGGCTTAGTGCTTCCCTTCTGTGGAAGGGACAGTTATCCCACTTCTTGATTACAGGAAAGTGATGCTTTGCTGTAAGAGAACCTGACTAACACTGTTTCTTTTCAGCCATAAAAACAGAAAGTGAGATGGGGGCTCTCGTTCAAACTAGGCTACGTTAAGATTTTTAAACACATATTTGGAGACTCTATAAGAAATGTTTTCCTATGCTTCTGAAAGACAGAGATGGTTAACTCACTTTCTTTAGCACTATATGTTTGTGGAGGCATTACTGCAGTCAGTTATTTTATAGGAGAATCAGCAGATGCTCTTGAAGGATATTTTTCCAAGCCTCAGTGTGCCTGACGCATGGAGTAAATTCAGGCAGTTGCAGCACTTCAGTGCATAAGCACATTTCTCTTTTTGTGGCTGGAAAGGGAGATAGTCAGTGTTCCCTTGAGGTAACAAGAAGCCCGCACCGTTGGGATCCAAGTGCTTTAAGAGCACACACATGAGTGTGAAGCCCAAATAACATCCACTAATGGCAGCAGTGGTGCCAGAAATGGTGAATGAAGATGCTGTCTGCACTTGATTTTGACTGCAAGCAATGCACGTCTTTTTGGCCAGCACCACGCAAACGTGTACAGTCAAGCTATTTCTGTCATGATGATTACCTCAGAAGTTTAATTAAACTGTGAAGTCTTGGCTTTTCTGCTCCAAATCCAAAAATAGCTGGGTAAAAGATAGGGAAAGATTAATCCCAATTTCAGTCTCTTTGGAGATCTTCAGAAAAGATTAAAAGGTGGTACCACTTAGCAGCTGGAAAATGTTAATAGCTTAGGAAGGTTTTCTGTTTTAAGCTGCTATAGATCTTGTTTTCTATAAATATTAATAATGCTTTTCTCAAGCTTACTACAGGTACCTCACAGCTCCTTTTCCAAGGCTAACATCTGCTGCTGTTTTCACAGACGCGGAGGGGCTTCTGAGAATTAAAGAGGAGAACCAGAAGCATTATCGCAGGGCTCAGCGGCATCAGGAGAAGAAAGAGAAGATCCAGAGGCATAACCGCAAGCTGGGAGACTTGGTAGAGAAAAAAACCTATGACTTGAAAACCCAGTATGAGCATCTGGCAAACCTTCGTCGGACGCATATCCTGGAGCTAACATCAGTCATATTTCCCATTGAAGAAGTAAAGACAAGCATGAGGTACAGAAGGCTTATCCTTTTGGACTCATTTTGCTTAGCTTTAGACACCCAGAAGTGAGTCATGTAAGTCTAAGCTAGACGCTCTGGCTCCCTTAGCATCTGTGGGGAGAAGGAGGTGTTTCCCAAAGGCAAAGCGTCTGACCCAAAGATAGAGGTCCAGAATAGAAGAATCTGGAGGTGCTAGCATCTCCCCACTGAGAGATCTGAGGTGTGTGTCCAATGTTAAAGTTTCTTAAAATAGATAATTAAAAATCCCTGAAGAAAGGAAAGTAGTTTTGGGAATAAGGAGTTTTGCAGGAGTGTTTCTACAAGCGTTTTGTTCTCTGTGAAATCTGGCTGAGTGCCTGCCAAGTACATCTCTGATTATATTTTTAAAACTTCTTTAAAAACACTCTGTTCCTCTTTGGATGCTACAGAGATCCTGCAGATGTGTCTTCTGAGAGTGACAATGCTATGACCTCTAGCACTGTGAGCAAGCTCGCGGAAGCCAGGAGAACCACGTATCTCTCTGGGAGATGGGTGTGTGATGATCATAACGGTGACACCAGCATCAGTATCACAGGGCCTTGGATAACTCTGCCTAATAACGGAGACTATTCAGCATATTACAATTGGGTGGAAGAAAAGAAGACTACACAAGGACCAGGTAAGGAGCAAGGTCTGATTAGGCATCTGGGATACTCCAGGAGCCATAGAACTTGCAGCCTTGGATGCCAACGGAAGGCGCCGAGGAGCAGGAGCCCGGTCTGTTTGTTCTCACCCAGACAAACCTGAGTCAGAGATAAATACTGGTATAGGGATTAGTCCACTGAAATCCTCTTTTGCAGGCAATGCTCACTGGGACATAGCGCAGTGTAATAGAGAGATAAAGTTAATTATTCACAGTTTTGACATGGTTCACATGCCGTCATTTTAACAGGAATTCCAAGAATTACTATTTTCTACCGGCTTCTGACAGATTTCACTGTAAATGATTGCTGGATTCAGGCTGTTCTCAATACTTACAAATGACATTTTCCAGAGCAGACTTCAGTAACACATTAACACCCCCACTGAGGCTTCATTTAAAATGAGACTTTCACGATGTTTTTATTTCTTTTAGATATGGAACATAATAACCCTGCTTATACCATCAGTGCTGCATTGTGCTATGCAACTCAGCTTGTTAACACTTTGTCTCTCATACTTGATGTGAATCTTCCCAAGAAGCTCTGCAACAGGCAAGTAAATGCAAACCTCTGAGGAGGGGAATCGGTGACCAGTTTTGACCGATCTTAATTCACTTTGGTTTTGTGAACGAAATCATTACTTGGAACAGCTTTTATGGTCATGGTTGATGGCTCATGAATTTTTGTGCTGTTTAATTTTGGATGGAGGGGCTAGTAGGATTTTAGCCCACAATTAATAGTCCCTTCCTCCTTTTTTACCTCCTGAGAGTGCAGACCAACCATCATCATTGAAAATAACAGCTTTCTAATTGAGGTATTCAGCATCCTCAAATTAGAAATGAAATATGACAGTCCATGAACAGCGCTTTTCATTTTATGAGACCCTACTGAGCTTTACAAAATCCCAGCCCAATTCAGCAACTCTTAGTCATCTTGAATAGCTCCACTACATTAAGTGCTGTAGACCAAGGCCTTGTAATATGGCATGACAGCAATGTAATTCTCTTCAGGATAAAACACCGGTGGGGAACGTACCTGGCTGGCAGAACATCTGGGAGTGAATTGTGTAAACCCCATTTGTGATGAAAAGCACTGTTAGGTTTTTAATGTCTATGCGGAGCAGATGGGATCTGTACAGAAGTAGTACTAAGGGAGCTGTAGACCCGGTCAGTCTTCCAGGGGTCCCAGTTATGCTGCTGAGGTTCTTTTAAGTGTTTAAAATAGTGGTGGCCGAAGCGGGGGCGCGGAAGTTGTGTAGGGTCTCTGCAGTTTTTTTTATACTATTATTTGGGTGCTCAGTCTTCACAGAAGGAGAAGGTTGGGAGCAGGAAATGATGCAAGATTTAAAAGGAGAGCCGAAATAGCTTGGCTGCAGTGGATCTTCGAGTTTCATACAGTTTACATCACCTGTCCTGTTGAAACCGGTGAGACTAGGGCAAGCAGTGCTTGTTGATGAAATGCTAACAGCGAAAAATGAATCTCCTGAGCACTCTAAAACTGGCTGTACAGTTTAAACAAGTGCTCGCCGCGAGGATGTTTATTCCAGGATTTGTTAGGAAGCCAGGGCACAGGATGCTGATGTCTCCAGTGGGTGTATTTTCACAGCATTTTGCTTTGTCTGTATGTGTGTGTGTGTGTGGTGTTTCAACAGCGAGTTCTGTGGAGAGAATCTCAGCAGACACAGGTTCACGCGGGCAGTGAAGAAGCTGAATGCTAATATCCTTCACCTTTGCTTCTCTCAGGTAGGGGGAATGCACATTTGGATTCTTTAAATAGCTTTCAAAATATCAACTGTGCCTGCAGGTTTCCTCCAGTAACTGATCATGTCTTTTTCTTACCTTCCCCATGGTAGCATGTAAATTTAGATCTGTTGCACCCACTGCATACGCTCAGGAACCTTATGTACCTGGTCAGCCCAGACACTGAGAACTTGGGCAGGTAAGAAAAGCAGTACCTCAACTCACCTGTGACTGAATCCCTTTTGAAGTTATGCATTTGCCTCGTTACTTATAAGGGAAAGCCTTCTCTTCTGCTGTACCTATAGATCAGTCTTCAGCCCATCAGAAATCAGGGTAATTACAAGGAGGAGACAGGAGGGGACAGAAAAAGGGGGTCCTGAGTAGGAAATTAGATTTCAGAGAAGTGTGTATGCCGTGCTTCTGCGTATGGCAGGCTCAGCTGGAGGCTTTATAGCTGATTATGGACTTGTTTCCCCTACGCCCAGAAGCAGGAACTCCTTCCCTCCAGGGGAGAGCAGCACATACGCCAGGCAGTCTCACTGTGCTCCGAATGTGACCCTACCCACATCTTGCCAAAGTGTAAATACCTCAGAGCATCCAGCAATATAAACTCTAAAACGAATAGTAGGTAAAGCTTTTCCAAAATACTTCCAGTCAATGAACACCCTAGACCAAAGCCGACAGTTCAAATAATATTAATTTCTATGTACATTAGGATTAAAGACAACTTTTACGTTAACTTAGTGTGTGATGAAAAGAACATCAGTTCCTGTGGGCTGCACGCACCAGGTTTAATAATCTTCCTTCTTTTTACAACTTAAATATAAGAAAGCCAACAACATTGATTTCCTGTTGGGATAATCCAGTCACAAGTCACTTCTGCCTGAAACAGTCTGCAAATATTTGTTTAATCTGACTGCTGCTTTATTCCCCCTTAAACACAGTAATGTTCCGAAATCTACTTTTCCACTTTGTTCTCATGTACAGCTCTAATTTTATTTAAAAACCCGCAGTGCCACTAAGAGGAACTGAATGCATGCCTTATGTTCTTTGGGTATATCCCTACCGATTCGGCCCAAAGGTATGGGGAGCCAAATCTTTGTAACGTAGCTCAGTTTGGAAAAAATGACGTGCTTGCTGCTGCTTGTCTGAAAACAAGGAGAGTGCAGGAAATACCCAGAGAATGAAGAGCTGCGTCCTGGAAAGCAGCTGCTGTGAAAGATCCAAGTGCCACAGTGGACGAAAAGCTAAGCCTGACAGATCCCCACGATGTGAAGTAAAAGGGCTGAGCAGAGAGACGGGTCTCACTCCTCTGTGCAAATGTTACAGAGCTCCACACGCATCAGTCGGGTCCATGTAGCGAAAGAAGAGGTTACAGGAAAGAGTCGGAGAAAATACCTACCAGTAAGGGGAATAGTTTAGTCTGTATAAAACTGTCTTAGCTCGCTAAAGGCGAGATTGAGAGATTACTTGATTTCCACGCCTTCATGGGGAGAAAATACAGGCTACTGAATGGCTTTAGAGACGCCATTGGAAGCAGAGTCTGAGCTAGGCTGAAATGAGGCAGATGCATTTAACACAGATTAATTACCCGCAAGAATGAAGGTGGGGATTCTCTGTTTCCTTACGTCCTCCTGTCAAGGCTGGATGAGTTTCTGGAATGGATGCTTTCATCAGGCAGAAGTTACTGGGCTCAGGACAGGGGGAATGGGTGGAATGTAATGGCCTTTGTTATAGAGGAGGTCACTTGGGATGATCTAATGGTGCCTTCTGGCTTTAAACCTGATGACTCTCTTCTTACGTTGCCTTGTTAAGCAAAACGCTTTGCCAGGAGGCAGCGCTCCCATTCCTTTCCGGATTATGAAAGAGGAGTGTTTACCTTTAATTTCTCAGCTGCCTGCAAAGTTTGCAACAACCAGCTCTCTTTATTTTCCTTTAGCTATCTAGGCCTATAGTTGCCCAATAGTCTCCTTTAGAAGTTACTGTTTTCAAATACATGTAATTTTACCAGGCTTTAATTGTTTGCATTAAAGTTTTCCATGCTAAATCGCTGCATCAGGCTCCTTCTCCCACTAAAGCTGGAGAAACGCTCTTGCACGTGTTAAATCCTTGCTCCTGTTTCACTGAGCAGCTTTGTGCTTTGGATTGAACTTTGGCAGGGACTCTGCTTGCTGTGGGGAATCCACCGCATTTCACCGCCTCTGTGAAAACCTCACGCTCTCTGACCGTGGGTCACGGGCCTCTGAAACTGCCTGCTTTGGCTCAGTAAAGGTGTTTCAGATTTTTGGCTGCACGTACTCCAGTGCAAAGCAGCGGGACGGGGCGGGATGCAATCGCTTCTCCCACCAGGCAGTGGCAGCAGGTAACTCAAGAGTCACAGCTCAGGTTGGTTTGGCCGGGACCTCTGGAGATCCAGCCCATCGCCCCACTCAAAGCAGAGCCAACTAGAGCAAGTTACTCAGGACCATGGCCGGTGGGGTTTTGAATATCTCCAATGATGGAGACTCCACAGCCTCTCTGGGCAACCTGTTCCAGTGTTTGAGCAGCCACATAGTCAAAAAGAGCTTGAGATGTCGCTCAGGGTGAAGTGCTGCTATGGGAGGTTGCTGCTGGTGAGTTGTGCCAACCTGGTTCTGTAAGTTGTAACCTACACCCTTCCTCTCGCTGACAGAGCTGCAGCCGTCTTGGCCTGGCCAGGGCTAGTGTTAGAAATAAAAGCTGTTCCGCATCAAGCTGAGATTTCCACCAGTGGAGCTGTGAGTTATTATCAGTAGCGTTTTCTTTTGTGTGTGCGTGTTTCACCATCCACTGCCAAAGCGGAACAGCTCTTCCGCCGTTCCTGCTCCGTGGATTGGAAACCAGCTATCGCTTCCTTGGCCAGCTGTTTTCGTTTCGCCATTGTCATAATACAGTTATCTCTGTAGCCAGCGAGTTTCTCTCTGCCAGCTGATAAACACGGAGGTGTTTTAATTTCTCTGCTGTACGCATGACAGAGCAGGGTGCGTTGGCATGCCTAGGACTCACACCAGCGAAGTGACAGTCCCTCTCCTGCGTGGTACCGAGCGGGCTGACGGCATTGTGTCCGTGTTCGCAGGTCTGGGCCTTTCGAAATTAGCGCTGATCTCGAAGACTCCATGGAGTTTGTGGATCCCAGTGCCACCGGCGAAACGGATGAGAGCGGAGATGAGCACGTCAGCGATGAAGAGACAGACCTAGGGACAGACTGGGAGAATCTGCCGAGCCCCAGGTTCTGCGATATCCCCTCTCAGCAGGTGGAGATGCTGCAGAGCCAGAGCACGCAGGTATCTCAGCCCATTGCCAGCAGCAGCGCTGGCGGAATGATCTCGTCCGCTGCTGCCTCGGTGACCTCGTGGTTGAAGGCGTACACTGGACATCGCTAACGAGCACGGGAAAAGGATCATAGGATTTGTGGAAGGAATCCCTCCCCGACAATGCTGTAGTAAACCTTACCTATTCAGTTAAGTAGTGCCTGGAACAAAGAAAAGGTCAGACTTTCATTTTGTAAACCAGAAAAACCTTTTTATTTACCCAAGATGACTGTGATGGTACCGTTTTGTAAATTAGCTAGCTACGTACTTCTGACGGATTCTGTGACGGCACTTTGTGTCTTGGTTCTGTCTGCATTGTTGAGTATCGAAGAAAAAGGACCCGGTAGCCTCCAGCTCTACTTTCGAAAGAAGAAACAGATTTGGGAGTATTTGGATCGAGATGAGTACAGAGAGAAGGCTGCTCAGTGTGCAGTCTGGACAGTGGTGCAAGTGCAGTTCACATTTTCTTAACTCCTTACAGGGTTTTCGTTTGTGTGTGTTTTAAATCTGTCTTGCGTAATGCAAAAATGCGTATTTCTAAATTTTTTTCATTCAGGACATGAAAATTATGCATTTTTAACATGTTTTCTAATCTCTGTTGCCATATTTTTAATACAAAGAATCAGCACGGACAGGAATTCACACAGCAAATCGCTCTTATTTTAGATTCGGTTGTGAATCTTTACCCAGTTTTGCCGCAGAAAACTGGCTCGTTTCATGCCGTTTCCACCGGTAGGTAGTCTAGAAGTTTCGTGTTGTGCTGTCCAAAGCACGCAGGCTCTTTACTCTTAATATCATACACCAAAGAAACACTGGACGTTCTCTTAGCTAGACCCACATTTGACGCCGATACAGGATTGCGTTGTTGCAATAATATTCATCAGTTACAACACCACGTTGCCACTTTTTAATATTAGAAAAACCTCATTTCAAGCTAGTTGAATGAAGTCACACGGTCTCCACACTACATGCATTTTCAACCCTATTCTATTTTATGTTTATGGTGGGGTTTGTTTGTTTTTTTCTTTTCTTGTTTACTGAATGCCAAGAGGTTGATTTCGTTTCACTGCAGAAACGCTCACAGCGCAGCTGGCTCGCGTCTAAAACTACAGGAGGTGCGATGCTGACAGATGCGTTCGTTAACAAGCGCTCCTCCGCTTCCTCTGCCTTGCGGTATGTGTTACTTAAAGATGGGTTTGCTCAGTGAGACGTCCAACGTATGGTTTACATTTTATATAGTTGGGACGTTGTACTTCTCCACGGGGTAAACCGATGGAAAAGCATCCTCCCATCCTTCCAGGAGGGAAGATTTCTGCCACTCTTCCCCGTAGCTTTCCTGTGGCGACGGCGGCTCGTAACGGGGGGCGCGGCGAGGCTGCAGGGAGTGATGCACAAGCCATGTCCCTGCCGTCAGGCAGTGCCCTCCTGCCTGTTCAAAGTCCCAGCTCCAAGGCTGCTTACCCGGCCATCTCGCAGAGCGTTCTGTGGTGGTTTTGCTCTGTTCCTCTCCAGGCCAGCCAGCGCTGCCTCCCGTCTCCACCGAGGAGTGGGTGGAAAAGCAATTTTGGTACTGACGCCTGTGTACCCCAGCGAGCTCCACGCCAGGGGTACTGGCTGAGTATCGTGTCTCCCAGCTCCCTGCCCCTCTCGTACGGCAGCTCTTTCTCTTTGGGGGACAAGCATCTGTTGTCGGTAGTTTCTTTTTAATTTTTCTTTTCTTTTTTTTAAACCAAAGACCCTTAACTCCGCGCTAACAGCACGCACGTTGTTAGATGAAGACACCCTCGGTCCTACCGTTCTTTTGGTCTAAATCCAATAGTCGGGTTCGTTTTGACTACTGCAGAACGGGGACGGTGCCCCCCCCCCAGCGAGCGCTGCCCAGGCCGGGGCCGGGAGGGTTTGGTCATTGGTCAGGCCAGGGCCGGGAGGGTTTGGTCACTGCTCAGTTCACAGCACTTTACTCACTCGCAGCCATCGGATCCTTTGCAGTTCTGAGCAACCAGCACACGCTCACCAGTACTGTATATCGGGCTCTTGGCGTCGCACAGCCCCTTCTGGTTCCCCGTTTATTTTGCACTGGACCCCGCCATATAAATATCTTCTCTATTTTGTTTTTTTCCCTGTTTGATTTTAATACGCATTTCAGTCACTCTTTCGTTGCTGCCTTTGTGCTACTTTGGACCCCCAAAGGTCAGGCCATGCTTCAGCTTTGTACCGCTGTCATTTACTTACTTAGGGAAAGAAAAAACAACACAAAAAAAACCTTTTCAAGCCATATACTTCATAACCATCATGTTTTCCAAATAATTTATTTGCAACCGTGTCATATTCTGAAAGTGCACAGCGGCACCGCGAGGGTGTTAAAATGCATTGGGATCGGTCTTTTCACGAAACGTTTTTGTAACAGAATACAGATTGTGGGTTGGTTGTGTTTTGTTGGTTGTGTGGGTTTTTTTTTTTAAAGTGTTTTGCACATGTGTAGCCGAGGAAGGATTGTGTCTGTCCGAACCTTGAGTGCAATCGCCAGGATCGGTTTTCCAGGTTGCTTTGGGGGCGGGGGAGGGAGGGCAGGAATATCTGCAATTACAGATATTTGAAGACAGCCAGCTGAGAGTTTACAAAACACTTTGCGTAGCGTGAATGCGGGAATTTCAGTTTAGGGCCGTGACTTTTGCCCGTGACCAGTGATCTGGGGTGGCCGATTTGAGCTGCCAAGGCAGAACCTGATTTCGAGAGCCCAGCCCTGCGCTGAAAATCAGGTGCCTTTGAAGGGTCTCAGGTGGGAAACCCAGGGATTGCTTGTCACCTGCAAAAACTCGGGGCCTCTCTCTGCAACTTCCGAACTAGATGTAACTAAACACAAATGTTTTGGGGTTTTTTTTTCTAAATTTTATTGTATTATTGCAATAAATCTTTAACAGTAATTTTTTAAAGTTGTATATTTATAATCGTTACTTCTGTGTGGTTTGTTTTTAACCGTGCTGGGGAAGCACGCAAGAATTTCCAGCCCTCAAAGCATCACGGGGACCAGACGTGTTACAGTACAATCATACGGCGGTGGGGTAAGCAATACCGATTCTAAAAAAATACTCTCACGTAAAATAACTGCATCTCCATTGGGGCAGGTAGAGGAGTCCTGCGAAACACACACACACACACATAACACACACGTCCCCGTACCTACATGTAAACGGATAAATCTCTCGTGTAAGCCTGGCTTTGAACTGCTCCTCTGCTGGGTGACATCTGTTTCTGCAGGTGGTGAGCCTGAACTACTTCTGCATGCAAGGGAAGACCGCTCCTCTTTAAGGTCATTTCAGAAGGACGCAGGCATGTGTCTTTTGAAGGAGGTAACTATTAAAGTGAACCGTTGTGTGTCTTGAGCGACAGGGATGGGAAAGGGCCGTGTTTGTCGGCAAGAGGCAGGCTCTGCCCGCGGGACCTGGTGGCCTGGCAGGCCGTGGTTTACTGGCTGCTGAATGATGGAGGAGAAATAACCCATCCCGCTTCATTTAGGGGCTCAGTTTTGGGGCCGGTCTTGTTCAATATCTTTATCGATGATCTGGATGAGGGGATCGAGTGCACCCTCAGTCAGTTTGCAGACGACGCCAAGTTGGGCGGGAGTGTTGATCTGCTGGAGGGTAGGAAGGCTCTGCAGAGGGACCTGGACAGGCTGGGTCGATGGGCCGAGGCCAACTGTATGAGGTTCAACAAGGCCAAGTGCCGGGTCCTGCACTTTGGCCACAACAACCCCATGCAGCGCTACAGGCTTGGGGAAGAGTGGCTGGAAAGCTGCCTGGCAGAAAAGGACCTGGGGGTGCTGGTCGCCAGCCGGCTGAACATGAGCCGGCAGTGTGCCCAGGCGGCCAAGAAGGCCAATGGCATCCTGGCCTGTATCAGAAATAGTGTGGCCAGCAGGAGTAGGGAAGTGATCGTGCCCCTGTACTCGGCCCTGGTGAGGCCGCACCTTGAACACTGTGTTCAGTTTTGGGCCCCTCACTCCAAGAAGGACGTCGAGGTGCTGGAGCGTGTCCAGAGAAGGGCAACGAGGCTGGTGAGGGGTCTGGAGAACAAGTCTTCTGAGGAGCGGCTGAGGGAACTGGGACTGTTCAGCCTGGAGAAAAGGAGGCTGAGGGGAGACCTCATCGCTCTCTACAACTCCCTGAAAGGAGGTTGTGGCGAGGTGGGGGTCGGTCTCTTCTCCCCAGTAACAAGAGATAGGACGAGAGGAAATGGCCTCAAGTTGTGCCAGGGGAGGTTTAGATTGGACGTGAGGAAAAACTTCTTTACTGAAAGAGTGGTGAAACATTGGAAGAGGCTGCCCAGGGCAGTGGTTGAGTCCCCATCCCTGGAGGTATTTAAAAGACGAGTAGATGAGGCACTTAGGGACATGGTTTAGTGGGCATGGTGGTGTTGGGTCGACGGTTGGACTTGATGATCTTAGAGGTCTTTTCCAACCTTTATGATTCTATGATTCTATGATTTTTTTTTTTTGTGGCAGCTGCCTGATGGGGAGGACTGATGCCCCGTGATTCCTGTCCGCTGCACGCTCGAGAGCAGGAGCAGCAGCAGCAGCCCGGGGCTCCTGCATGCGGAGCTGGGGCAGTTTGCTGCCTCGGTCGCAGCACGGTCAGTGCGCAGGAGAGCAGCCTGTGCGCCAAGCCAAGCCTGGCTCCAAGCTCGCCTCGTGCCTACGGGTTGCTTAGGTCACTTCTGCTTAAGCGGTGCAATCAGCAGGAGGTTTTGTCCTCTGCCGACGCTGGTTTGTGGCAGGAGAGCAGCCCCGTAACGCCCCGAGCCCCTTCCCTACCCCAGGGTTGCCCGGAGGGGCCCAACGCAGGCTGGGTAGGAGAAACAGCCCAGGGTGAGGCTTCAGCACCATTCCCACCTTGCAAGAAGTGGGACTCGAGACGGAGGTCGGATGCATCAGTGCGGTTTTGTGCAGGTGTGAAATGATGGTTCCGGGGGCTGGCAGGGGGACAGACGCCGCAGAAAGTGGAACTGGGGCCAATGCAAGGGAGCTGAACGCCGATAAAGCATCGCAGAGCCTCGTTACAGGGAGCAGAGACGCAGCGAAGGGGAAAAGCTCCTGTAGAAACAGGCAGGATGACAGAGAGCCCAACCACGAGCCTCAGCCCCGGGTGGCTTTTTCAGTGGTGTCCATGCCAGGAGACCCCCCCAGAGCTTGATGAAAACTGGAAGCTTACGAACAATGGAAATGTTACTGCAGTTTTTTTCACAGGCATATCGGGAAATTCAGTCCAGACGCTCCAACCGCTCCCAGGCAGGGAAGTCAAGCACACAGCGCACTCTTTAGTCCTCAGTTCTTCTGAACACTGAAGTTCCAACACTGGACTTCTTTTTTAATTTCCCCTTGGGGGGGGGGGGGAAGTTCATCAGACCTTGGGTTCTCCCTGAACTGGCCCTTAAGGAAACAGAAATCTGCACTTTACTACTTCATGGGGCACAAAAAAGCTTGTGGGCAGCTCAGTGTGGCTACATTCAGAACCAACCCACTTCTGGATGCAAAAGTTTGTTCTGTAAAACGATTTTTAACGGCAATGCTGTGCGACAGGGATCGTTCCGGCAAACAGCAGAATAAACGATGTATAAAACAGCCTGCGTTCCTCAGCCAGCTTGGGGGGAGGGCGGGGATGGGGTAGGGTAAAGAGCAAATTGTCCGCCGTATTTAACTGCTCCAAGGAACAAAATAGCCCGATGCCATTACTTTATTCTCATTTTTTCCCCTTGGTCAACGAAGGTGACCAAAATCTCACACCCTGTTCCAAAAAAAAAAATGACCTCACCGGACCCTTATCTACTTACAAAATATTTTCCTCTGCTGCTTCTATTTCAGCCTCGCAGGGACTTTCCTCGTGCTGTCAGCCTAGCACAGGTTATCTCAAGTTTTCCAGAGTCTTGGGTGGGAGGCAGGAAAGCAGTTTCATCCCCCTCTTCCTTAATTGAAATTAAGCCGAAGGCCTTTGGTGCCGATGGCTTTGGCAAGACAACTCCTTCCAGAAAGTTGTTTTGCTGCTCGTCCCAGTGCAGCCGACGGAGCGGCTCGAAGCTTGGGTGAAGCCTGCCTGCGCCCCGTTAGAGAATGAAGTCACGAATTAACAAGGGATCCTGCTTTTCCTCTCCCTCTTCACAGCCGATTACAAGGCAGCCGCGCCCTCCTTTCAGATTTCTAATTATTTCATTCCTCCTGGTTGTCATAACGTCTGCTGCCTTGCAGAGATGGCTGAGCAGCACCAGGGAGGGGTGCCCGACGCCCAGGGTGTCAGGCAGCAGGTAAAGCAGGGACTGGGGGGGGTGGAGGGAACAGCATCCCTTTTAAATCTACCGTGAACCCACATTTCAGGCTGTAAGGGCTCCGTTTTCTTTCTCCCCCTGTTAACGGAGAGAATAAAAGCATCCTGCCTTCAAACCCTCTCTGTCCTCACGCTCTAAAGCAACGCGAGTCACTCCATGCGATCCCACCAGGGGTTTTAGGCAAACGCAGGGGAGGCAAAGGGAGGTGCAGCCTGGCCACCGCAGCCAGCAGCTTTCCTCACTCGTCCGCACGTTGCTGACCTTGCGCAGACGAGCTGGGCGCACGGCTGCCCCATCCAGATGCTGCTCCCGCGGAGAGCCCTTGCCCTTAAATCCCAGGTGCTCCCTTGGGGTTTGCAGGGCAGGGGAGTGCCCGGGATGAGCCCCAGGGGAAGGTGGCACCAGCTCTTCTTCAACTGGGTCAGAGATTTTGCCTGCTCCGGCTGCAACGATGGTTGCCAGGGGTCCAGCCTTGTTCCGAGAAGGGGCAAAGAAACAGCCGCGGCATGAAGCGGGAGGAGAGGAGGGACTGGGACAACGCAAAGACACAACCGCTGCTCTCCTCTTGGCTCCCTGCAGAATCGCTGCTGCTCCACTTCGCTCCCAGGAACTGAACGCGGCTGCTGCTGGGTTGTCCAGGGTACGTTCCCAGACTTCCAAACCGTTTACCCTCGGGCAGCGAGCTGGGCACAAGGAGGGCTGTAACCGGAGGCCGGAGTCTGGAACACAGCGCTGCAGGAGAGGAACACAGCGCTGCAGGAGAGGAAGGCGTTCGAGGAAATACTCGAATAGATGCCACGCTCAGCTCCCCTTCAGAGTTCGAGGAATTACCGTTCGTCTGCACTTCTGACACAAACGTTCACAACTCCCCTTTGAAAGCACCGACTCGCACCTCAGAAACAAGATGCCAGAGGCCGCAGCAGAGCAGGGCGAAGCGCTGCAAGGATTCCTCTTGTAAGGGAAAAATTCCATATACAGCGGACAGCAGAGATTCCAGCACATCACTGAGCCAAGGCAACTCCGCTCTCATCCTGCTGGACCCACGCTCCATCCTCGAGCATCCAGCGCAGAGCCGAGGGGCCGTGGTGAGTTGAGAAGCAGGACTCAAGCCTGAGAGTCCCCGTTCTCACAAGTCTTACACACCCAGCACCAGCTATCCGGACAACAGGAGCCTCTGTCGAGCCTCTGCTGCACGCACGGCTGATGGGAGGGAAAGGAAAAGCTGGAATTTGTGAATGTTACAGCAGGAAGTTCTCCAGGTAATGCAGGTTTGGGGTTTTTTTTTTTTATTGTTTCTTTTTTGGGAGGACTAGTTTTCTACAGGAAGCACACTGCGAGTCTGAACTACATCACAGTGCCAAGTTTCTGCCACGTGTTTTACAGTATTTTTATAGTTTTACAAGAGAAAGTCAGGTAAGGCAGATCTAGAATGCACATTTTATTTAAGTAAAAAAAAAAAAGCCAGACAACATGGGTAAGGTAGACAAGAACTTTTTATATTCTGACTATACAATATTCCTCTCTTTTTATCCACTGCCACACTATTATAATGGATCTGTTCTAGTCTAATTTTAAGGTTGTCCAGTTAAGTTGTCTGAAGATTCTTTAAACAAGTTGACCTTTACCTATTTAGAGTTTCTTCTCAGAAACATTCATATATTATACAGGATATACAGATTTTTGAAACAAGACACTTAAAAAACACACACAACTATAGCCGCAACACTATCATAGCTGCATTGTAGTGATTACGTTGTTCAGCCAGCTGTAGACTCTGTATGTACAATTAGTTTTTATAGTGTTATTTACATAGATGGACTAAAAGCTATCTTTAATCTAAAAGGTAAAGGCTCTTGTGTTTAAGTATGTGCAGTTTCATAGCCCTGTGGAAAAAAAAAAACAACACACGACAATTATATACACTGTAAACAGCACAAGGCATGAGAATCTCCTCCTACCCCAAACAATCTCGCAGGAAAAGTGTCTGTGCACTAATATTCCTCTTCCACTTCGGCTCCCGCTCCTCTGTTTTTCTTATGAATAGCACGGTTAAAGCTGTGGCAGGCAGGAACCCAATGATTGTCATGAAGACCTAACTTACAGCCCGGGATGCCCTTCTGAGACCGGTGACAGCACATCCAGTACCCAGGCCCGTAGGGTAAAGCTTGACAGTATGGTTTGGGATGCCACCGGCACAGCGATACGTCCCCTTTCACGTACTTCTTCTTGCACTGCTTGCAAGGGTCTTCTCGGTAGCGGGGATCGCGGACCCAGCGGGAGTCTGCTGGCCTGATGTTGTAGTATTCAATGATGAATTTGAAGTAGTAGCAAGTGCATTTTAGGGCAACCAGACTCCTAGTAGGAAGCAATCCGAAAATCTTCACTATGATGTGGTGAGGCAGGAAGGCCATATACTGCTGAGGCTCCAAAAGCTGCTGAATTTTAAACCTGGTCTCCAGAAAGTCATGCGAAACCTGCCTTTTTAAGCAGGAAGCATCAAGTACTTGCAAAGCCCCTTCTGTGGGAGGAACAGAAAGGGCAGATGGCTCTGTAGGGACACTGTTTCCAACGCATGATCTGTCAGATGCCAAAGCATCCTCATCCTCGTTTTGGGCTACTTCTCCTGGCTCTTCTTGGGTACCTTCCCGTAGAGGCTGTTGCTCGTGAGCAGCAGGCTGGTCAGCCTGGAGAAAAAACAGCCTCCCCGGGAGCGGATCTTCACTGGAACTGGAGTTAGAGAGCTTCTCTTTCCTGCATCCTTTCTCGGTCTTGGTGACCGATATACTGATGCATAAAGGCTCCTTCCTAGCAGGGTGCAGACTCTGCTTTGGGAAAATTACGGGCTCTTTCAACGTACAATCAACAGTCGCGTTCTTGCTCTGCAAGGAATCCGGTGGCAACCTGGCAGCAGCTGGATATGCAGGCGGCAGAGGTCTGGGAGGCTCAATTCGCCTTTCAGGATCGCTCCCGCCAGCGGTTATCGCCAACACTGCATGAGCAAGTCCCGAATTCACATTCCCCATCCGAGTATCCAGCCCAGAAGGAAAAGGCTGCCGAGCAGAGGCAGCGCCATCCCACAACTCAGTGTCACCCAGAGGACCGCACCGTCCTCCGTATCCAGCCTCTGCTACCCCTGCCTCCTCCAAGCCATCCCCCGGAGCCAGGACCCCCGAGGAGACCTTCCCCGCCTCTCCCTCGGGCTGGGTGCCGTTCGCCAGGAGCACCCTCCCGACGTTTCTGCGGAAGCTGTTGTTCCGCGAGAGGCTCCCGGCCTCCCGCTCGCTCTGGCGCCTCAGGCACTCCGACTCCAGCTTGGCCACCATGTCCAGCACGCGCACGGGCTCGCTCTGCTGCTGCTCGCTACTGCCGCAAGGTCCCCTCTCCGCATGTACCTCGCACGCCCCGGCGGCGGAGAAAGGGTCTGAGCTGGGAAGCGCACCTTTAGGCTGAGCGCTCAGCCTCGTAGTAGAAGCAGGCGTGCAGGTTTTAGCACAGTCTACCAGTAAAGCGCTTGCTCGTTGCTCCAGAAAGGCTACCATCTCTATCACTGAGAGGGACCGGCCCGGGAACACACCCTCACCGTTGTCGTTCACGTAATGCACCGAACAGTGCTCGATGCCGCAGGCAAAAGGCTCCGGCTGGGAGCACCTGGCGTTCGCCTCCCTCATTCTTTCCAGTTGAATTTTGGCTTTTTTAAGATCTACTGATTTTTTCCTGCGTTTAGCTGTTCTTCCGTCGATATCCCACGTGCTTTTAATTTTCATAGAGCCTAGCCGGTTGTTGCTGCTGCACTGCTGGGCTGCAAAGAACGCGATCTTCTCCTTTGTATTGCCAGGTTTCACTACAGCCCAGACATCCAGAGGCCCTTCCCCTTCTTCTCCCTGGTGGATCGTTGCAGACAGGGCGTTCTTCTTTTCCCTTGCACTCGGACCATCCGCTGGACCTTTCCCATTCATATTGCACATAGTATTTGGATAAATAATCCCCAGAAGCTTTCGAGATGGAGTGACGAGGGAGGGTTTTGGGAAAACGCTCAGTTTGGTGCAGTTGTTGGTGTATTTTTCTTCTTGTGCTGACCTCTGATGGCTCATAGGTGGGCCTCTCAGGGAATCCTGGCTTATTTCTGGAGATCGCTCTTTCTTCTGTAACTTGAGATATGGCTTTAAGTGCATACCAGAAACCCTAGAAAAACAGAAAGGGAAGAAGTTATAGTTGCAAAATGTGCCTGCCTGGAATTAGAGAAGGTGGCCCAGAGCAGGCACCGGTATGCCTCCTACTCTACGTCAAGCAGCCCACACCTCAAAAGGAACCACGTGAGAAAGGAAAAGCAGCAACCAAGGCTGCAACATCCACTCTTGGAGAACTTCTGGCAATCGGATTACGATCTTAAGGATAGCAGAGATCTTCCCGTTAGAGAAGTCCGTTTCCAGGGAGTTGCAAGGAGAAATCCTAACGTTTAAGTTACATCCGTTGTGCAAACATAGCTAGAGGTTCATTCTAGAGTTAGAGCCATCCTTCCGTCCCTTCATTTCTTAATCCAGTTGTAAGGTACACGTGGGTCAAAGGGTTTATCTTGACATTAGCTACCAGAGAGATATAAATATATATATATATATATATTCTTTTCAGTAGATAAAGTACAGTTAAAAGCTGAAAAGGGCATTTGGCAAATGTAATTATATTCATCAGAGATCCCAGCAGATATCTCATCTTCTAATACCACCCAAAATGAAGCCCATCCTTTAGTATATCAATAATGGCAAATCTGGTGTACTCTCCCATAAGGGTCCTTACGCTATACATCAGATGGCCCCCCCAAAACGTGACACACGCGTCACGTACGGCTGAAGAGAACCACTTCCAAGTACGCGTTTTTATGGTGAAGAATTTAAGAGCTGTGAAGGGAGACGCTTGGATGCTGCTGGCATTACAGCAGCAGCACCACTCCTGTGACAGTCCCAGGCACTCGACTCCTCCCTCTCCGTTACACCCTTGCAGGAATTCTTCAATTCAAAGCTCAAAAACCGCAAAAGCCCAGGGCACTGCCACATAGGATGCAATTATCAGGAGACTTCAGGCTCTTCTCCCAGGAGTATTGCATAAGCATATTACAGAACTAACTATAGATTGTGTTTCCATGGTGATCTTTGAATTGTTACATTAAAAGGCCTCTTTTTTGAAAGGGGGATAATCTGTGCTTGCTAGTTTAAGAACAGCAGGTTCAATGCCACATTTATCATGAGCTGATAGGGACACATTCAGACGCTGAATGTGTTTCCCTTGACAGCCACCACCAAAAGAGTTACTTTAGCATTGTGTTTCTAGCCTAAAACAGCTTTTAATTAAAAACCTCAAGCCGTAACATCTATCGAGTCGGACAAAGTTATATTTGTAACACCTGCAGTTAAGACAGGCGATAGGTTTTTATCGGACAAGTGCAGCCGGAGTCCAGCCGTGCTCTCCCCTGCCGTGCCGCAGTGCCATCAGGATACACACCTACCTTGAGACGCCCTCGCGGATGCTACGCAGGGTACCCGTGGGGTCGGCACACGAGGAGGGGGGCACCCGGCTCACCCACCCCTCGAGCAGACCCGCCCAGAGCGCAGGGGATGGCTGTAAGAGGGAAGTCCTAACAGCAGATGCTGACCAAGAACGCACACAGACGTGCCGTACGAGCAACCTGGAGCGCAGCTTGGTGACCTTCCAGGCAGCCCTGCCCCACGGGTTAGCCAGGGCTGTAGACCCTCCAGGGTAACCGACGGCACAACGGAGAGCTGAGCCAGCGAGCACCAGAGTCAGCCGAGGGGAGGCTTTGAAAGCAAGATGCTCCACTTTGCCCTGCTAACACAACACGAGGGCAACTTTGGACATGAGGAAAAATGTCTTTACTGAAAGAGTGGTGAAACATTGGATCAGGCTGCCCAGGGCAGTGGTTGAGTCCCCACCCCTGGAGGTGTTTAAAAGACAAGTAGATGAGGCGCTGAGGGACACGGTTTAGTGGGCATGGTGGTGTTGGGTCGACGGTTGGACTCGATGACCTTAG
>NW_008794444.1:1598332-1633762 GCF_000699145.1 Aptenodytes forsteri
TGGGTCGACGGTTGGACTCGATGATCTTAGAGGTCTTTTCCAACCTTAATGATTCTCTGATAACTCAGCCAGGCACCACCTGTACCTGTCCAAGGCAGAAGAAGCCTCCTGCATCATTAGCAGCCGCACTGCTTAACCGTTGCTCTCCCTTGAGATTTTGGTTCCTCCTTCCAGCCCTAGTGGTAAGCAGCAAGGGGATGGGTGACAAGTGCGGGCAGAGAGGTTTTGGGGAGGTACATCAAGAGGAAGGGCTTGGTTCACCTTTCTACGAGTGTGCATAAAACCCAGGGGACCCCTTCGGTCCTGTGCAGTGCTTTGAAGGCCAGGAGGCAGACACTGCAAAGGATGATGTTATGTTCTCTCTCCTCCTGATTTTATAGGAAGATCATCACCTCCCTCTTGCGACCAGACAGAGCCAAAACCATCTGCACTTCACCTACAGACTGTGGGGCTAAGAGAGCTCCCATTACTGTATATACGCCTGCCTAGTCCCTGGGTTAATTCTCTCCCCATGCCTTCTACATGCAAATTCCAGCTCTTGTTGGAATTGGGTCACCTCCCAATTTCGTCTCCTCTGCAAAATGCAACCGAGCTATTTTGTTTGCCTTCTCAGTTGGATGCTAAAAACTAAAGTAATCTGATAAAAATAGAACTTCAGGGTGCTGAAACAGATGAATAAAAGCGAATGGGAAATCACGGCTGCTGTAGTTTGCTTCAGCCTCATTTTCCATAGGGTCTGCCTCATCTTGGTGGCACTTTATAGCTAAGCAGGGTCAGGCCACCAACGCGCTCGGGCCAGAGCCCAGCCCAGAAGAGCAGCAGGTGAACCACTGCAGCAAGCTGCTGCAGAGAACGGTGCCTGCAGCCCTCCCTTCCCCACCCAGACGGGCATTCTGGAGCGGTGCTTTTCAGACTGGAGAGAGAAAAGCTCCGATGGCTGCCCGCCACCGCACCCTGGGGAGAAGAGGTGAATACAATTAAGTACACGACTTCCATGAGATTTCAACGTGCGGCTAGGAGCAGAAGATCAAATTTCATTCAGGAGTTTTTATGCCAGGGTGTTTGAAAGATGAGCTGAACGTGTTTTTAAAAGGCTTTCTTCAAGCAGTTTTCAGGAATCCAGCAGGACAATCGGTTCAACACCCTTCATTAAGAGAAGCTGCAAACGAAGGGGAGACCAGGTATTACACGAATGAAAACAGGACCAAACTGGTTACCCCAACGTGCTTAGACGACATGTTTAGCCAGCAAAGTTGGTTCAGCTGCTCCCAGCTATTTCTGGTCTATGGAGAAAGACAAAGGGTAGAGTTATGCCTCACCTATTACGGATTTCTCATTTAAGGTTTTATTTCCTCCTATGTTTCAGTTAGTCTCTGGCTCAGCCAACAATACCATTTAAGGTTGAAAAGTTACAATTTACATAACAAAATTATGCCTTAGTCAGAAGTTTTACTGCCAGAATAATTGCCTCATTTGAATTCAGCATTCAGTTCATTGCACTGTTTTAATGGATCCAGGTTTAAAGAAAACCTTCATTTAATAACTTCAGACAGCTATAAAGAGTACTGCTCACTCCACCTGACCAGCTGAATCGCAGTGCCACCTGCCTCCCAGTTTTCGGGCAGCAGGGAAGAGAGCTTCCATTTTACAAGGGATATTAATAATGGACCTTACCTGAAAGCGTCACTTGGAAAAAACAAGCGCCCACCCCACAGAGGCTTTGCCGGGAACACTAAGAACAACAAACTTCTAGGCAAACATCGCTTCTTCCCCGCACGTCAGCAGCACATTTCATTTCTAGCTCCTAGAATTAGAACAAGGCTTCCCAGCAGAAATTGCTTTGAAGATGAACCAGAGCCCAGTCCCCACCCACAGACTACCTTATTTCTGCAACATTTCAGTGCTGGCAAGCAGAGAATTGCGGCAGCTGCAGGTAAGTTTTTAAATATTTAAACACACCAAAAATAGTTGTTAAAAGATAAAGTCACTGACAATTCCCTATGATACTTCATTCCAGAATAATTCTGTTTGCTTTCCTCCACCCTTTAAGTTATCAAGCTTTCTAATTTTATCTTTAGAGGCAACGACTCTTCAGAAGTTCACGGCGCAAGCATAAAAGGTTTTCAGTCCCAAACGTGCAGTTTTGAATTGCTGATAAGGGAGAATTCTGCCAGGAACGATCAGCACTGAAACAACTAGCAATGCTGCCTTTATACTGTTATTCCACCCTTAAGCTGATGAAATAAAAGGGCCAGTTTTTCTATTTCTAATCAGCCGTGTCTGAAAAACAGGATACTTACACTTCTGGAATGGCACTGCTGTTTTTACAAGTCGTAACTACAGCTTGTTTCCACTACAGTTTTATCAAGTTAGTTACTACATGGGATTGATAGAGAAATATATGCCTTTATACGCATGCCTACTGAAGGGAAGGCCCATAAGCTACCGTGCCAAGGTGGCCAGAATCTTTCTGCATCCTTTTGTATTTATGTATCTTCTAAATCACAGCAGCCTAAAAAAAAACAAACTTGCTTTAGTGGAAGCTCCAGAGTTGGGAGGAAAAACTGGTAGAAAAGGCTCAATTTTCACAACTCCTTTCTAAGGTCCTCAGAGAGCCCAGATGCCCCTCGCTGCACCTGGGTCAGGGACTCTCACGATGCCCTGTGAAGCCAAAAGATTTCCTCTGGCCAGCAAGAACAACAACAACAAAGTGTAATCTGCTCAAACAGCATATTCACACTGCAAGTTTTCTGGGCAAAGCACCGGAAGGTTTTATTAAGGCGAAAATTTCAATCGAACCCTCAAAGTTTCCTGTGGATTTCTTTTTGTAAACACTAACTCCAGTCGACAGAAGTTCCTAGCGTTGCTGACTGCGCACGCAGTGCCAACTACAACTCTGAAAAAACCCTCAGGACATACTAACACAAGGCAAAAGCCACAAAAAAAAAAAGGGGGGGGGGGGGGGAAGAAAAACCCAACAACAATAAAAACCCACACCAAGCCTAACCTCTGGCGAGGCATTTCTCTTCCCTGGCATCCCATTTCTCTGTCTATAGAGCTGAGCTCCTCTGTAAAGGACACTGACAATTATGAAGGACTGAGTACTGAACGCAAGTTAAACTACGGTCAACCACTTGTTATTTCTGGAAGGACTTGGTGGGTCCTTTGGGCTCAATCTCCAGTACCATTTCCATCCCCTTTGCACTGCCGGGGCAAGGCAAAGCAGACGGAGAGCTGCTTCAAAGGCATTCCACGGATTCTGCCGGGGCGGGAAAGTCCCAGCCGAGCAGCCGGGATGGAAGATGCTCTGCTACTCACTGGAGCTTGTTCTGGCACGTGGCAAGTGTCCAAGCTCAGAGAAAGGCGGGTTGGGAAGCACGATGCTCCAGACCAGGGGCGGGTTCGACTTCAGCAGCTGCGGAGGCATCCGATTTCTAGAAAACCCACTCCCTCGCAGCAGTAACTTCGTATTAAAGCAACTGCTCCTGACCCACCTCCCAACGCCTGCGAAGCTGCCTCTTGCATCAATCGGAGAGCAAGCGAGGATTATCGCGGGCTTTGAAGGTAAACAGAAGGTATCTGACTGCTGAAGCAGCGCTCTCCGCTTGAGCGGCCAGCCTGGGGGGAAGCGGGAGCAAGCCGAACACGTGGGGCAGAGCTGGCCCAAAAGAGCTGAGGAGCTGAGGAGCTGAATGCGAAGTAGGCGCCTAACTCTTAACCTTGGATCCCCCACCGCTTGCTCGCCCACGTCAGGTGTTCAAATAACCCGACTCTGGGGGAGACGACACACAGGAGCAACTATAAAATCCGTCATCTTCACCAAGCAGAGGTTTTTCAGGTGACAGATTGCACGTCCAAGCCCAACACGCACAGACTACTCCAGTTTGAGGGCTCCCACCCGTTAGTAAGTTTTGAACACATTGTAAAGTAAACGCGCACACACACATATGCCCTTCAGCATAAAGCACAGTAGCCTCAGCTAACTTTCTGAATTTTACACGGGAAGAAGTGCCATTGCTTTGCCAGTCTTTTGTGTAAAAGCACTTACCGTGAAGCGAGTGACGTAGAAGCAATTCTTTGTTGAGCCTGAGGAAGCTCAAAACCCATGCTCGCCGCTTCCCAACCGTACTACAGATGACACGGGGATGACATAAAGCAGAACGGAACAAAATAAACTGAAAGATTTGGTACTCAAGGTTATAAGCTCCAGAAACATGTAGCTCAAAGATGATGGCATAGCACACATGCCTGTGGTGGAACAGGCTAAGATGAGAAGAAATCACCGAAGGACAGTAAGAAAAAAAAAAGTGGTGGTTTCATAGAGCTTCTGCTGAAAGCTGCCCAGAGCAGCACAGATAAATGATAACGTTTCCTTCTGGAAATGTTTTACCTTTCTTGATTTAACATTTGTTTTCTAATTTATTAACTGCAAGAGGACTGAGACCTTTCTTAATACCATGGCGCAACAAATTTCTTCAAACAGTTAACGAACCAACAAAGTGATGCTCTTTAGTCTTCATTTTTCTGCGTACATACCGAGAACACGTGAAAGGTTGTAGAAATTAACCTCGGACCGCACTATCGTTGAGAGACTCCGGGTTCAAAAGAAAGAATAAGCAAAAGTAGATCTGAAGGCAAGTCATCAGGTTGTTCTTTTGAAACTCGAGACCGAAAGGAACTGGTTCACGAAGTCAGCTGCGCCGCGGTGCAGAGGATTTCAGTGCAGACAGCACAACCCAGCAGGCATCCTCCAGAAGTCAAAAGGTGTTTTCGTTATTAAGAACACATCTCAAACAAGAACAGAAGAAACTCCAACTGAACACGTTCCTTCTTCGGGAAGGATACAAGAAGCAGACACAGGTTTCAAGTCACCAGGTCACATCACTTGGAAACTTGTATCTTAGGGATCAAAAAGTCTAGGAATAAACGTGAGAACTGGTGCAGTGTTAAGTCACTGCAAAGATATTTAAAAACAAAGAAATAGTAGAAGGTTCTTCAGTTTGTGAGAAAGGACAGGGAGAGAAACAGGGCTACAAGCAAGGTCAGGGCAGAGATTAAGAGTACTCTAGGTACAGCACAAAATACCAAATTTGACTTTGCATCATGTTTAAAGAGGGGTGGTAAGGGTGATCATGAGAGCAAAAGCCCAGGGGTTAATTTGAACAAGAACATTGGCAGGGGGAGAATTAAAAAGCTTCATGAAAATTGTGAGGATTGGCTCATCTCAGTTTTAGAATCCAAAATAGATAGGCTCATAAACTGCAGACCAAGAAGCAGGATTTATAAACCTCCTGAAAGGCAACAATATGAGTTAATAAAACACATGGCACATTGGAGGTGGCACTGCAGGGGAGAAAGAGAAGGAAGAGAGATCGCAGCCTCCCCAGGCCTGGTTGTCCGACTTCAATATAAAGGTGCTTTGCAAGCAAAGAGGATTAAGGCGACACAGAGAAAAAGGGGGAAGAGGGAATAGTTCAATATGCCAGACTAACCTGAAGGTTCTCAAAAAAAGTCATCTTTTTAGACAAATGTACTACATCTTACTCACGCGGACTTCAGAAGTCGCAAGGAGATTTACCGGTTAAGACAGATTGGCAGAGGAATGGGAAAACGGAAAAGGAGCTGGCTTAGCAGCAGACAGCCCCAGGTGATGCTGAATAAGAAAACACCAGCCTGGAAACAAAAGACATGCCTCAGGAATCAGCCTTGGGAACAGCTGATTTTGTTAGGCATGACCTCAGCACAAATACTACAGGTGCACCCACAGAAACGAAGGCATTTCCAAAACAGCAGAGGCACAAAGCACCGAGTAACAGAAATTGAGGAGAGTTTTGAAATACAGGTGGTGAGGCACCAGCTAGCTGAACACCAAGAAGTTTTGGAGGCAACTAAGAAAGGTGCACTGGCCACCATAGACACATCCATGAAACAGAGGTAAGTGGAGGTGATTCTGTGACGCATTCAAGGCAGCAGTGAAAAGCCCTCCTGCCAGATCTGCTCCGGAGCGCAGCATGCGCTTTTTGACATGACTCGGAGGAGATTCATCCACGCCGAGAACGATGACGACAGTTGTTATTCAAGAAGCTACTAGATAACAACTTGGGTCATTTAGCACAGCAAAACCACAGGTGAGGGTATACAACCACATTTTACAGAATACAGCAAAAGAGGTAAACTACTGAAAATAAGAAGCGGTCCTTACGCAAAAGAGAAAAGAAAAAAAAGAACACAAGCTCAAACAAGTACATAAGCTGGCATGAATGTTCACTCTGGGAATCAAAAGAAGGTTCCTAATCGCACAGCTAGATCTGTCATCTTCCGTAATGGCTTAATCTACAGGAGGAGAGAAGAAAAGATGTAATTGTTTTTAGGCTGGACTAAGTTTACAAAAAGAATTATGAGATACTGCTTGGGAAAGCAAGGAGCTGGGTGACCCAGGAAGCCTTTTCCAGTGCTAAATTACCATGAGACTAACATAGCAAGCGTATGCTGTCTACACAACCACAAAGAACAAAGGTTAAAGTTTGCTTTAAACCCACACAGCTTTTGGAAACCAGAAGGCTGGCTCTCTTCCTCCGGATTGAGGAAGTTTAAGAGTCTTGGTTTCAGAAAGAGAAAAGAAAAAAAAAAGATACATATATTTTCAAGTAGCTTGAACTCAAACAAACTGGCATGTTCTTGCATTTGCATAAGGACAAGTTGTTCTGTATGGTGTTCCCGTAACGAGACACAGTGAGAGGCGTTCACTTAATTGTCACATAAGCACAAGTGTTTGAAATAAATCGTGCATTACTTCTTAATAAGAGACACAGGAGAGTGAGCAATACAAAAATCTGAGCTTAAACTAATCTAATTACTTACTCCATAGTAAGACAAACCACGACGATTGCCAGTATTTCCACTTGCTTTAAGCTGACTGCATGTTTTAAAGCCTACTATGACAAGCCATTCTCCAATTTTTACTTCAAAGCCGTGTTCCCAAATTAATTTATAGCTGTTGCAAAAAAACCCAAAGATTTCTCCATGTACAATACCAGCTGTAGTGAGTCTGTAGTTGTCATTATCAAATAAAAATGTCAAAGAACATTTCTGCCTTTAAGCAGAAATTACATTACATTACAACATTTCACTTAAAACACTATCCGAAAGTAAGAATTTAGACCAAACATTTGAGTGACACAAGACAACAGGAAAGCAAGGAGAAGGCTACATCGGTGCTAAATACTTAACTATAGGCAGACCAGCCGGTCTGTTCATACCGTTTGACTTGATGGAAGGTGGAGGATGTGGAATTCAGCGGTTCCCTGTGGAGGCCAGCTCTGCAGGAACTCTTCATCGTAACTACCTCTCCAGCTAAGGCACGCCGTCACAGCCAGTCCATCCTGGGTTACGCGCAAGGCTCCCCCATCAGCTTTCCTTGCCCCACACAGAGCTTCACCGTGTCTCTCCCACCTAGAAACTGAACAAACAAGAGGTACATAAGAAGATCATGTTCGAGTACAGCAGCGATTGAAGTACAGATGATCAGGACAAGGAATCTTTCCCGAGAGAGAGAAAAATATATATTCACACACACATATGCATATATATATATGAAATATATATATAAAAATATAAAAGAACTTAACATCATGCCATTATTGCAGCTGGAGTTTCTGAACACCATTAAAATACAAATTAACGTGTGTCCCCCCCAACAGCCTGTCTGCACATGCAACACTTTCACCTTATATACGACTGCAGCGCTACCTTGGCACCTCCCACGGAACATGCTGCCTTCTGAGCTCCATGCAAACAGGACGCACAAGATCTTTCTGCTCGTTAGCACCGCATCAAGCTTTGAAGGGAAATCGCTGCTAGCAGTAAGATTTGACGCTGCCAGGAGTTACGTTAGCGTTCTAATCAAACTAACGTGGCGGATTTCATAAAGGACAAAAACCATGCCACCATGCAGCCTCCGAGCCTTGTGAAAACTGCCCCGTCTTTGCATCACACACAGATAAGACAGGAGGTTTCACCAAAACAAAGCTGTTCTGCAGTATCTCTCGTTCGCACTAGGTTGCTGCCTTCTACGCCTCGTCCTTGGAGTAGACACTATTACCAGGGCTTTAACGTACTTCGATGGTGAAAGAACAACCACCTTCGAGTTGGGACATAAAAGGAAAGAGCGACACAGCAAAAGAGCCCTGGAAAGACTCAAACACTCAAGCCTGAGTTGCCAGCAGATTGTTTTAAAGATCGTTTCCTTCCTCTCTAGAGGACCACGCACAATGATGCCGTTAATAAAGGAATGCCATTTGGAGATGCTAACTAGAGAGCTGTGTCCCCAGGGGATTTGTGATTTAGTGCAGCAGGTTGTTCTCTCCTTTTCAGCAGCTTTGCCCAGTGCTCCTACCGCTGCCCTATTCCTACAGCGGCATTTCCACGGTGCAGCCCGGCAGAGGCACTCGCTGGAGGTTTGTGCTTGCTGGCAGCCGAGCTCTCGCAGAGACGGAGCCTCTCGCGTCACCCCTTTCGCAACACCTGCCAGAGGAAAAACTCCCACGCAAAAGAGCACCTACCTATGCACGGCACAAGTTAATCGGTGCTTGACAAATACGGTTTACAACTCAACGCTGCCGCTAAACACTCCTGGCCTGGAAAACCCGCTCTAACCTGGTAGCCACACTTGCCGAGAAAGCGATGAAGGATGACTTTCCAGGCAGGGAAAACAGAAACCGCTTTAGATCCAGCTGACTTGATGTCTGCTATAGCAATTTCACGATTCCTCTAGCGATGGTGAATGAGAGGTTAATCATTTGCCTACATTTGAGTAAGCAGGAGCCTAAAATAATATAGAAAATATTATATAAACACATTCCAGTCTTCATGAAAAAATCTTTGCTGAGCTCTACACAAGGCAAACACACACGTTGGATGGAGAAGACGGAGGAGGCATGGCGCTGGCAGAGCTGGAGGATGAGAGTATGCCCTCTACCCCATGAACTCAGAAAGACAAGGAGTTAGGCTGCCATGGTTAACAGCAGCAGCAATCGAAGCTTTGTAGTTAAAAGCCATTTTCATTAGACTGCCCGGAGCCTACAACAAGGATCTACCTGCAAGAGTGAAACCTAGGCACAAAAATCAGCCATTTCTGATGTTTTGTGGGCTGTACAATATATATTCACAAACAGTAATTCAGAGGAAAAAAGCATATGCCTAGTGCTTTATGAAAAATCAAAAGTTAAACACAAAATCATTATGTTTCCATGAACCATCAGTAAGAGGCACTGAAATTCTGACTTTTATCCAAGCTTTTGTCTGGCTTCCCCTTCTGGCTTTACTGACACTAGTATTTCAGACTCAGCAGGAACTGTATCACAGAAACATGATTATATCCACACCCAAATAAATGCAACCATACCATTTCAAGAATGCCAGTCGCTTTTTCAATAGCTAAAACTCTCTCCGTGTATTCCTGGTTCGGAACACCAGATGTTTTGCCCTAGTCCTACTCCTTTGCAGATCAACTGAGAAATAAATGATAAAAAGTCAGACCAAAAAATTGAAAACAAAAGATCATCTTGTTTGCAGTGAAGAGCTTGAGAAGCAAAACCATCAAGCGAACTCGTTCAGGTCAGGGGCAGCCACAGCCCCGATCCAAGCACAGGCATCGTATGGTGGGATGTCATGCGTTTAAGAAGGGACCAGCACCTACTAGAGAGATGCAAAAGCTGACAAAATAGACACAGACTAAGTTCAGACGGGCACTGCAGCACAGATCCAAACACGGCCCCATACAAAGCATGCTTTTTCCCCTCCCCTAGCTGCTGGGCTATAGAAAAGAGCTGAAATAGACTATTAATGCCAGCAAGCTACTGACAAATTCCTACTGTCTAAGTAGTAAAAAGCTGTGCTTGTGAATTAAAAAAAAAAAAAGAAAAAAATCAGCATCCAAGCTAGCACAGAGATACTTACTGCCTTTTAACTACCACAGTGTGTTTCTTTACCAAGGCTGATCCTTATCAGTAGGTGCTTCAGCTGATTTGTTAGTTTTGCAGAGAGTTGGGTACAGCCCGAAAACTGAAATATAGATGCACAGAGAAAGAAAACACAAGAGGAAGTTAAAAACCTAATCTCGGTGTTCTCCCTTTCTGAAACAACCCCCAAACATTTGCCTTTATGCATAAGATATGGGAAGGACTAAGATTTTGGCAGCAGTAAGCATCACGTCCTCTCAGCAACGGACAGCAGTTCGTCGAATGGTCTCACAAAACTCCCCGTCTTATCAGTTTTGAACGCTGCTGCAGTTTAGGAAAACAAATGTATTAACTCAACTAGCGCGGATGAGGGGGGGGTCAAGGTCTCTTCATCTGTGCAGCAATACACTATGGCTTTCGATATTTTGATAGCTAAAGCTTTACTGCAAGAGCAAGTCTGTTTTAAACAGTAGCAACAGTAACCGATAAACAAATGAGTCCAAAGGATGGGCACATCCTTTCAGAAAATTTGCTTTCTAGGAAGGAGGCAGCGGCCTTGGGACCGGTCCTGGGCAGCAGTCACGCTGCTGGTAGAAGCAGGTTTGACCACCCCACCTCCGCGCAGGGCTAGCTTTAGGAGGCTCGCACTGGATCAGCTGGGCAAAGAGCATCAGCACACTCAGGATGCAGAAGAAAGCAACGGCAAGTACTTCAGAGGGGAACTCAGAAGAGTTAATACCAAAAACTGGTCATTATGAAGGACAGGTCATCTTTTTAAAAAATAAAAAAAATGCCAGTGCTGAGGCCTTATGATAGAGATCTCCACGTGGGAGATCTTGTTGCTTTCTTGCAAGAGCAGAGTTGCATGTCCAGTCCCCCCACGCTCAGCTCAAGTTTAGGTTGTTACGCGATACTTGTCCCTAAAAGCATATTCCACCAGACATGCAATTCTGCCATCTCCCAGCCTAGCCATCCCTCCAAGCCCTCCCTCCCTCCCCGAACACCCGCCCTGGGACACCTGTAACAGCACCAGACTCTCCCAAGCAAGAGCCTGTCGCAGAAAGCTTTCCCGAGTCCCAACATTCGCATTTCATGGGAACGACCAGCAATCCGCAGCAGCTCCCAGACTAGGTCGGACAGCGAGATGATACACCTGGTCCTCGTACTCAGCCTCTTAGACACCTATAGGAACACAACCCTTTCTTTTTAACTGTTCTTCCTGTAATATCTACCTATTTTAAACACCTTAAAGAACTACCTTTTAACACTAAGTTCACCAGCTAGGTTTTACTTCTTTAATAGAACAGTCTTAGGCAAAATAAGAGAAAACAAGCCTGTTCTGACTAAAGCTATCTTACAAAGAGTTTCCGAGCGACCTCACATTTGTGTTTCCATCCACCTGCAGCTGGCAACAAACCCTCACACAAAACTAGGTGTTTAGTAAAGACACTGTATCCAACTTAGGAGCATTAAGAGATGCAAAGATTAATACCTACAATCAGATGAACTGCAGACTGGCCTTTTCACCTGCAGCAGGAGCCAGAACAGACACCCCTTGCCTTGTGAAGCCTCCTGTGCTCAGCTTCCCCTCTGTTCGACGGTCAAAAGGTATAACTTTGCATAGATCTGATGTTATCTAACCTGAAAGCAATAAAGCTGCCACGGGGGCTCCAGCTGAAATAAACGGGGGGAGCTTCCCGTGTCTACTTGCACGCCAAAACCTGCCGCTACCACTTCTTCTAGGCACCAGGAATCAGAGCCGGCCAAGCGGCCGGACCTTGTTACCGTGGCCCTTGGCTCATTTCCCTACCAAATTCACTCCAGCCCTTCTCAAAGCTTCACCAAGCTCCCATCCATACTCTGTACCCTGGATAACACCAGACGGAGCAGTTACTTCACTGAAATCTGAAGATTCCCACGTAAATTTGAGCTTGGGCATCCATGTCAGCAGGGAGCACGTGGATGCTCCGAAACATTGCAGAGCCGTTTCGGTCACTGTAATTCCTGCCCTGCTGGGGTCTCATCCCTCTCTTCCTCCCAGCCCTTCCCCTGTATCAGCACTGGTTCCCATCTGATTTCTCACCTGAAGCAGCTCGAGGAGCTGAACTAGGAGAAAATTAACCCAGAAGAGGTCAGCTCCCTGAACCCACTTACCCCCAGACCTGGCAGGCCCTAGCAAAGCCTGGCAGGATGATGTTCTCAGCAACTCAGACTGGACTCGGCTGTCTCGAATCCACGCCTTGAATCGTGCCAGGAAAGGTATCTGCCACAACGTGGTTTTTAGCTTCTTTCAAGTCAGTGGAAAGGAAAGCTTTTGAATGCACAGCGTGCAAAATACAGACTGTTTCAGAAGCGGGGAAACAAGCATGTAGGGCTCCAAGGCAACGTTTGAGACTCTTCACTGCCGTCAAACAGCGCTACTTGCTGTACCGATAAGCATACGAAATGCTTATTCTAATGAAGCACTACAGGGAAGACCTGTCTTCCTTCCAAGATCATATCAATAAAGAATGAAAGGCTTCAAATTTGTAGCTCTCATGCTTTCTCTCCTCTAGGTGTGGTTAGTGCTGGAAGGACTAAGTTGTCCCCCTGGAAGGACTAAGTTGTCCCCTCTCCCCTTGAAAGGAAAATCTCAAAAGGGAAAAAGAAAATAAGAAAAAGATAAGCTCTGCTGCACCTTGTTAACCCTGTATTTTAATACTGGGGGGGGGGGACACCCACAAATATATCACAAGTGTTTCCCTTGTTTAACTATTCCTGCAAGGTTTCAGCTGTCTTGCACAATTTGGGTAAGGACATCATCTGTTGCTCAACTGGGAAGAAGTTAAGAACTGGCTCATTAGATTTGTTCTGCTTGATCTAAGAGGAAAGCAAAAACAGTAAATCCCTTGCCAACACTGCTGCTGCAGCGCTGGTGACAAACGCACCCAGATCACACATTACTCCGCTTTCTAGAAAGCTACCACCTACTTTGGCACTCCTTGTCACCGCACAATCTATGGTGTGCCCCGAATGATAAGTAAGGGGTAGCTAAACACCCCTGAGCGGGGCTACAGCTGCTGCGTCCTCAGGTTACTGGGTATGGGTAAAGATACTCACTGTAACGCTGCGCATTCGAGGCCACGCGATCCATGAGCCACGTCTGAGTTATTTAGCGTATAAAACTAGATTTGTTTCGCCATGCAGATTCTGAATTAATGAAAGCTCGGCTGAAAGGCTACTTTCTTGGGGCGAGGGGAAGGAGAAAGCTTCCAGAAGCCTTCCTATTATAGAAGCAATAGAGCTGGTTCCAAAAATAGTAGAGAAGCACTCCCAGAGCTCTGGAGACGTTGTGCCCTCGTTTTGTAAGACTGAGGTCTCGCTGGATTGCTGCTGTACATGCAAAGAACGGTAGAAACGACTGCAAGATGCAGAACTGACGTTAAAGGGGAGTTTTAGGACAAACACCAGAGACAGAAATCCAGACAGCCTACATGAAAGAGATCAGCTTGAATGCCAATAGAGAGCCAACCTGTCCCACTTTAGAGAAAGCCCGTTAAAACCAGCAAGAATTATCCCATCTTTTTCAAGAACGCAACGTTAGTGTGCTAAAGAAGATCCTGAGTATTATTACAACACTGATGTGGCAGATTAGGATTGTCAACAATAATTTCATCACCCAATTTCGCCTGTGGATGTTTGGGATCCTGGCTGGAGAGGTCCACTTGACTCATTTTGGCACACATTTGGTAGATTCGTTTTTGCTGCGACAGCTAATAAATTGACCATCACATGGCCTGCCTGACAGTAATTACTCACCAGTTAGCCTGTAATAGTTTGTTAGTGATCCAGCAGCACGGCATAACGACCCACTCTAATTCTTAAAGTTCCCTTTGCCTCTTTCGTGGCAGCTCTTATAACACAGTGAAAATAACCCCATTTGCAATACTCCTCTGATTACAAGCGTATCTTTGAAACTATGTACTCCAGCATAGGACTGGCTATTTTATCGGCATATACTGACAAAGTAAAATGTCAGCACGAAACCAAAAAGCTCATACTTGACACTATATAGGCAAGAAGTCCCCCTGCACCATGGCACACAATGCACAGGAATAATTGCTTCTGTACATCTCTCCATGGGGTATTAAATGGCTTCTAAAGTAGAAGAGCAAACCTACAGCTAACTTCTACATATCCAGTAAATAAATAAATACAGTTCCTTCTTTAGAACTTTGTTAATAAGGAAAACCCCACAGCAGGTGACCCAATGTAAAACACTAAATTTGTCAGCTTTGAAACTTAAAGCCGTATTTAATTCAGTGAATTAACTGGTTTATCTGGCTCTAACTGCTTTTGGACCAGCCTTCGGGCCGATAGTTCTCCTTTCAGAGAGACCGCCCCATATACCCTGATCACAGGTCCAGCCCTAAATAGTTTAGCAGAATAAGGGGTAATTCATTTTTGTTTACTTCTGTGGAATCTTACCCTTTAACCAAAAGGTTATGTTGTGGATTTCTCTGTCCTATCCACTGTGGATACCTTCTCAACAAAACACAGGCACAAAACAAAACAAAAAACACCCCACCCCACCCCCCCCCAAAAAAAAAACAATGAAACAAAAGCCACACACACTCACAAAGACTCAAAGCAGAACGACATTATTTTGTCCACATGGATTCGTTCTGTCAATCCACTGCAGAGTTGAGAGGTTACAATATTCACTAGGCATCTCTAAAGCATCCAGTTTTTTACATTTTCCAAATGTAAAAACGCTGAACTCTGAAATTTCAAATTTATAGGTCAGCAGTTTACAAAAAATTCTGCTCTGCTAACTTAGGAACACAGTTATACTAAGTGTACCCAAGTTCAGGACAGATTTCATGTAAAAGGAAGCTCAAACTATTTTTCACAGAACATTTTATAACAAAGTACATCATTACATCTGCTGAGGACAGAAAACTTCCAACAGAACAGATTCATTAGAAGCATCTAAAAACAACCCACCCAGCCAGAAACAAACAAGACACACCACCACCCACACCCTCTCAACAAGCTTTGGCTTCACTGATCTTTCCAGTGGTATCTTATAAAACAAATCAAAAAGGCCCTAAAGAACAGGCTACAATCTGAGACAAAAGAAAAAAAAAAAAAAGACTAATTAGCATCAGGTTCTAACATGGCCTCTGTGGGAGGAGGTCATGGCTGCCCCGGACCCTTTCTAGCTGGCTCCACCACGACCCACCGCAGGACACAGCTGAGGCCATGAGCCAAGCGACTGGCACCGCTGGGGAAACATATTTAAGAAAGGGCAAAACACACCCGACAGGGGGGGGGGGGACGATGACACCCACCAAGGTCAGAGAAGGCAAAGGGAGGAGGTGCTCCGTAGCAGGGCAGGCATTCCCCTGCAGCAAAAGGGGAGAGTAAAGGTATTGGTTTAATGTTTACCTTCTTGTTTCTCACTACCTAAGCCTACTTTAACTGGTGATAAATCAATTTTTTCCGTTTTGCCCTGACTTTGTCTCGGCCCAGAAGCTTCCTAAGCCTATTTGCCACCCTGTGCCGCTGAGGAGGGGGAGTGAGCGAGCAGCTGGGTGGGCTGTTGGCCAAGGCTAACTTTTCACAAGATCTAAAAAAAATTAAAAGTTATTCTCACTCTGCCGTTAAGTGCTGGTGCTGTTTAATTGACACCACACGCAAGAATCATACATTTTCAATTAGACTGCACATCAAAGGCTGCCAATCTTCACTCTTCATTAGAAGATTAATCTGTCACGGTGCCGGAGACATTTGCTCACTACAGGCAGGATGAGGCCCCAGCGTTTCAATCCAGCAGCATATTTTTTGCCTACCGTCGTGCATTGTGCTAGCATCTCTCCAACAGCTCCAGGCCTGCAGCACAGAGTCATACACGTGCGTGGCAAGGAAACGGGACAGCAGGGTGTCAAAAGCCGGCAAAATAAAGATGTAATCCAAACCAGTGACAGAAGGGATAACACAGCAATGCCGATGAGGCTCACAACGGCACTTGGCACAACGCCACAATCAAAGAAGACCCCCTAGTTATCCGTCATGCAAAACTAGGCGCTTGCAGCCATCGCGCGGCAGAGCTTGTCCAAGCACGTACAGCTCAGCAGGAGCAGGCACAGGGAGGAAACAGCGCATCGGTGAGCGGAGCTGGGGCCACACAAACGCAGGTGAACGATCCAGGAAACAGCATCTGGATGCGGAGGATGTTTCTCACCACTAATCTGCTTTGCAGCCTGCAAAACACAGAACCTGCTTAAAGAGACCAGAAAGGATTTTGAACGCTCAAAAGCACAGGCGTGTGACCAGTGACATGCTAAGGCTAAACTGCTTAAGATGAAGACGGAAGGCAGGCAATAGTACACGCTAAAAATCTTTCCCAGCCAAAGTATCTGCTTGGTTTTATACAAATTCTTGAAAGAACATCATACACAGAATGTCTTCTGCTGAACTAACTCAGTTACAGATAAGCTTGGGGTTTTGGCAGATAAACTGCAGTAGAGACCAACATTAAATACGGTATCTTTGTGCATGATTGTTTCGGAAGACTGTTTAAAAATCTAAGCTAATTTTGAAACCTACCAATTCTGCGGATCTTAATCTTTTTTTGGCTACACTTTTAAAGACTTTTTTCCCTTAATAGCTCAGAGCTACTTGAAGTAAAAAATAGTTTTATATTTTCAGAGCTTTGTAGTTGATACACCTAGCAACTAACACAATTGAATTTTCAGAAATTCCAAGCATAGCATGAATTCAGCTGTAATTCATTCTTTAAAGAAAAAAGAAAGGCCCCAAAATAGCATCTAGATTTCAGTAAAGGATAGCTTCTGCACGCTTAAGCGCCTTGGTGAGAACTTTTGCTGCAAATCTTTCACTTTTCACGCTTCATCTTCAAAACTCAGTAGCACAGACCTACAACAGGACACCAGAAATAATTCTGGTGCAATTCTTTCCAGGTAATGACCATTTTAGAAGTATGAACTTTCCTAGAAGTTCATCTGAAAATACCAGATTCAGGTTTGTTTCACACTACTTTTAAACTTATTAATGCAAAACCAGCTTTATAAGCAAGACAGACAAGGAAAAATATCTGTATTGCTTTCTAACTCTGCATTCTCCCACTGCTCCCCCCCAGTACAGTCAATATTCTCTTCTCAGGGTTTCCTCCTCTTGGACAAAACAGAGAAAGTATGAATGAGAAGAACCGAATCAGCAGGAGACTAAGCAGAAAATAAGGTACCCACAACTGTGTTTTAAAAAGGATGGTTTAAGTGAACCAAATTTTGAGCTGGGGACTGTTACTGTACTGTGAAAATACTCAGCACATTTTTAGGCTCCCCGGCGGAGCAGCTGGTGTGAGCACACCATACGGCAGAAGACCACAACCTTACGAATCAGACATGCCAGCTCCAGAGCTCCTCCTCACCACGCTGGCTTTCGTCAACGAATTGCTACCAAATCCCTCTCCCAAAAGCCAGCTGAAGTTTGCCAGCCTGAAAACTAAATCACCGAAGTAATCACCAAGACCCATCAGCTTGATCTCTCACCATTTAATATCTCTTATCAACTCTCTGTGAGCTTGCAGGAAATAGTTTCAAACGGCTCCCTCAAGAAAATAAGTTTCAAGCCTTAGTTTTTCCATTCCGAGCCATCCCTGCACTATTTCATAGCTCTGATAATTGTACCACTGACTAACCTCCAACTGGGAATAGCTGTTTTTATCATCACTATTAAAAACAGTCCCTCACACTGTTAGGAATCTGGAAACTCATTGTAGCCGCATCCCACCCTTCGGCCTCTCAAAACACTACAGAGCGATGAAACTATGTGCTGAAACCAGAGGATCCCTGTGCTGAACAACTCCTGTAATTTCTGGGTAATTACAACTGCTTCCTAAGCAAAGGCAGCCATGGAGGTTTGGTTATTGATTTTAGAGGGGCAAGCAGCGTGAGATCTTAGAAAGTCAAAGTGAACTTAAGAGTTTTCCGTACTGGACTGGGAAAGTCAAATTATTTTTAGAAGTGTAGCAGTGAGGTGCACACATTCACCCAGTTTTGTAGTTGTGGTTATTTTAAAGTAAAAAGATTCACTTGCAGGTTTCCTTTCCTAATACTACATTATCTTGTTTTTTTAAACATTAGCCAGAAGAGTGACTGACGGCTCTCAGAGAAGTAGCAAGATGGGGGGGAAAAAAAAAAAAAGTTGAAAGAAGAATGGATTTAAAAAACAGCTTTTAATTATCTGAAGGTACGGTTGCCAAGTAGACAGCAAAGTGGCTGGGGGTCAGCTGTGCATCACATACAGACAGGAAAATTCCCCCAGGTTTATTTCACAGTCAATTACAGTGGATTAACCTATTAGTAAGAGCAAAATACATTTTTTTTTTTTTAATGCAAGTTTCAACAACCTGAAAAATCATTGCTGATCCTGTGTATCAAAATGCAAGTTTCAACAACTTGAAAAATCATTGCTGATCCTGTGTATCAAAGTACGAGTGGCAATCTGTTTTATCACACTTCCAGTCATCACAGTCCATAAACACACCCTACAAGCAACCTCTCCTCCTTTTTTAACGCATCTTCTGTCATTATTTCCTTCTCGGGGAACGGCATCCCTCTTGGCTTCCTGCTTTCAGTATCATTTTATACATCCATTATGATATTTCTTTATTGTTGTTAAAGACAAGCATCAAACACCTCCAACCCCTTTTATACACAACCTTACACTAACTCACAGGTGTTTATATTATTCACTTCTGCCTCTGCGAGATGTCACCGTACAACGTATTTGTCAAACAGAAAAGCATCGCGGCACCGAAGAGCAGCTTTCCAGGATCCCTGTGCTAAATACTGGGTGTGCCTACTTTTGTTTGGTATCAAGTTCCTCATGCTGGCTCCGCTGCAAGAGCGAACTGCATGGATAGTTAAGTTTTTCCCCACCTCCAAAAACATCTGTTCCTTTTCTAAGTTCTCCAGACTTCCTTCCCCTTTACCGTATCACAAAGCCTCTCTTTTTAGCACGGCTGCCTTCTTGATAGTTCATCACCATTATCTTCTTATCCGCTGCAGAGCAGTGTGAATCACTGAATCTTGCAGAGCTTCCAGCCCTTTCAGCTCAAGGCCAGGCACCGAATTCAAGCATCCTGATTTAGAGAGAGGGTTGTTAAAAACTCCTTCCCCTGCCTCTTTTTTAACACTCTACAGCTTCCTGTCCTGGGAGGCAACCAAACTACTATAAGAAATGCCAGTTTCTGTTAAAATATCCTCAATTCCTGTGACACTGAACATTTAAAACAATTACGTTGCTTCCAAATCTTGTGCTAGAACAGCCTTTATTCCACAAAGTGCAGAGATGAGCAAAAATTACTTCAGCACGAAGGAGTTTTAGTTAGTTATTTGCTGAATCCCACAGCATTTCAAGTTAACATTCAGGCTTGGCACGACCGACCATCCGCTCAAACACACAGCACAATCTCACTCCTCAAAACCCCACTGTTCAACCTACAGGCACTTTTTTTTTTTTATTTTAAGGGTGCATCAGCTGCTAACTGAAAGTAGGAATGCTTCATTTAGCACACACACTTGTTAAACTGCTCACAGCATGCAAATAAAATACCGCATTGTGCAAAAGCCATTCAGTCTCCCCATCCGTAGATATGAGCAATGGAACCGCGTCCAGGAAAGAGAAACTTGGAACAACATGCAAATATTTCAGTCCCTTATTCCCAATATTGATATACTACACTAAAGCCCACATCCCTGTCATGCCGAGGGGTGACCATGTTGAGAACCTCCTGTGCGTAACGGGTGGGAAAACGACCATTATCTGTCTCGTCCCAGTACTGCACCCTTTTATTTGTAGTTATTACTGCAAACTGCTTTTTTTTCCAGACAATGGTTGTGTTATTATAGGTACCTTCATGCCGTGCCAAAGCACATACACACAGCAATTCAGAACAATCAGCCTTGTTTTCATGGGAGCAAAGGTTGCAGCCAAATGAAATGGGTGGAGATCACATTAAACAATCTTGGAATCTGCTAATAGGATATAGGAAAATGTGACCATAATGCAGATGCAGAGTTCCCCTTTCACCTTCCAATGTTATGTATAAAATAAAAGCTTTGGAAAACCAATTAAACTGTTTGAACAACATTAAGCAAGTCGAAGTGTTCCCAGTGTGCTTACAAGACCACTGAGAAGTTCTTTAAAATTAAAACAAGAAAGTGCCCTTTCAAAGCTCTGAAAGCAGAGAGCAAGTTTCCCCACCCCAGAACACCACCTGTTTAAAAGATACAGGATACCTGCAAGATGTCTGCTTATCCACGGTAAAAAGCAGCTCATCACGATGACGGTTCCTGACTTAAAGACATGACCAGCCCCTCCTCTGTCTAAGAGGGGAATTTTCATACTGAAGCACCTTGCTTGGTCAGCTGTAACCCGCATTCCCCTTGTTTGCTTTTGAGATGTGCATTAGTCAGCTTTCTCCTTCACAAATCTGATCGTGCCTCTGCATGATCATACGCTGAAGTCATGTCCTTGAGTCTGTGACATCAGTCTGTTGCCATGGTAACGTACAGGGCAGTCCAAAATTCAGTATTATGGCATCACTGCGGGATCAGACAGCAGAGCAAGCCAACGCCTGAGAGCTGGTTAATGCAGCACAAACAGCTAAGACATTTCAATCTAAATGTTAAAGTGTTACTGCACTTTATCATGATATTCTTCATAAATACAGCTAGAAGCCTCTCGTCAAGAAAGACGATCCAGAAGGTCATTAAGTTGAAGACAAACAGGCAAGCCATCATGCGTCACTAAAAAGAAGGGCAATATGTTTCCAAGGATGGCCACCAAGTATGAAGAAAGCTTAGCTCAGCTCTCTGAATAGAAACCACCATCTGTTCCTAAGGCAACACCAGACCTGCCTAAAGAGATCGTTCACAGAGAGACAGGGATGGCCCCTTGGCACCCCGGATCAAGTGCTGGGTTGCACGCAGTTTTCCTGGAAATCAGAGACCAGAGTGTCACAGCACTGTCACCCTTTTGGAAGAGACAGCATTACACAAGACATGGTTCTTCGATTTCGAGCTTTGAAGCAAAGATCAGTGCATCATTAACCCAACCTATAACAAAGCCATGTAGTTAAAAAAGGGTGGTACCTTCAAAGAGTTGTTATTCCATGTAGGGTTAGACATTACAGTTCTGTAGGTTTCTTGCACACTCACGAGAATGGCATTTCTGAAGAGCAAAAGGGAAGGAAAAAGGAAATTAGTTACACGTTCACGGTGTTACAACTACTAAGCAGCTCTTAAAACCCAAAAGATCCGGTTTGCCCAATGCAAAGGGCACGTGGGAAAAACAATCAATGCATTGCCGACATGTGGAGCACCACCAGTTCAAGGAGGTCTTCAGTGCCGACTGACCGAGTACACCCCGAAAAGAGCCCAGCAACTACAGTCGAAGGCGGCTGCCCTGCCACATGGAGAAGTCCCACTGGGTGGCTGGGCAGAAGCTGCTTTGGCATCGTGGGAGCCCAGGCTGCAGGGACAGCAAAGAGGAAAGACCACAAAGCTCTCACTAGCCGTGCTGGACCGCTTTCTTTACCCGTTCCTCCATTCACGTCAAGCACACGTGTTTAGGGGTCTGGGTGCGGACTTCCCAGTCACTGCTCTTACACCCAAATTCCTCAAGACCCTTGAGTGCCACTGCTTCTGCATGTTCAGCCTCTGCAAACCCAGCCACTCCCCGTACGCTTGACTAGTTTCAGTTCACCTCCTTCTGCTTTCTCTTATTAATCCACGCGTCTCCTATAACTCACTCAACACTTCCTTCTGCAAAGCTGACCTCCATCCTTCCTATAACCTCAGGCGCACCCACAATTTCTTAACAGTGCCATTAACAAGCTGCAGGCACAACAAGGAACATTTCACGTTCCCTACACGGATGTAACCCTCACCCTCTCCTAACCCCTCCACCCAGGTCCCTGGCTATAATTACCCCATGCTGCGTTATCTAATACCAAACACAAGGCTCCGGGCTGGGAACCATTGTTTATTTGTCTCTGCAATGCCACACACCCCAGTGGTGTTGTATAAATAAATTCCACAACCTGTTTGAGCCTGAGCTTGATTCAGACCTGAATTATACCAGTTTCTAAATGACTGGTGCAAATACCTTCACTTGCTCCCCGCTCACTTTAGCAATACCGACTTACACAACCAGCCACCACAGGCAGCTCCAGTGCCAAACATCACGACACCTAATTGCTCCTAAGGACCACAACTGCAGAGAAAACAAAAATTAAATCCCTCACTTTTAAACACAAATTGCAAATTATAAAGGGAAGAAGAGACAGGCAAGAGGCACACTGCTCTCAGCATGAGGACACCTGAATGACAAGTTCCATGTGCCAACGTCACCTCCCAGCCACCAAAGCATCCAGGCTTTGCCCCAACCTCAGCCCTTAAACACCCAGCAGGTTACCAAGTTGCAAGTCTGAAGTACCACAGGGCCAAGATTCTGGAGGCAACTCTAAGCCAAATGGATTTCAGAGCAAAATAAAGCCAGCAGGCTTCATCTCCATGGAGCTCCTGCAACATAACATAACATAGGCTGAACAAGGTACCAGGCGCAACATAACATAGGCTGAACAAGGTACCAGGGGCAGAGGTCTTACTTATTAACTACCTAGTAAATTCAGATTAAAGTCGGACAGCTTTTCCCCTCCCTCACATAAAGATCAGATGCTATCCAGCCCTGAGGAATCAATCCAGCTTCTGCAATAAGGAAAACTTGCTCACAGCTACATGACACCACACACAATCTACAGGATTGTGGCTCTTCAGGTACTCATTAAACTTCTTCCCCAGAAAAGTTTCCAGTACCAGATAATTTGTCTTCGATTCATTTTCTACAGTCAGGATGGACCATAACTAAGTGCTGGATATTGAAGCACACAAGTAGTCCCAGTGCACCCATCCCAGCTCATGAACACACCAACGCAAAAACCTGTGGGCACTCATCATCTACCCTCCCAGTCACGCGTGCTAATTCAAGCAACCATACGTTGCTTCAGAGGGGCGATCAAACCCCCAAGCCAAACACAAGAAGGAGAGGAAGGAAGTACTGAGGCACACTTCAACCATTAAGAGGTAAATAAAGACCGGAGAAGAGCCAGGGCTGGGTGGCTGCCATGGAAGCTTGGTTAACAAACTTCAAGAGGAGAAGTGGAGCATGGGGAAGGCAACTTCACCATCCCAAATGGCCACAATAGCCCTGCCAACTTGAACAGACCCAAGGGCAATTCCAAAATACTAAGCACAGCGCTGGGAAGGTGAACAGACCATTTTGAGACATAAGATTAGCTTTTTTAGTGGAGAAAGGGAACACAACCGCACAACAACTACGGAAGCAGAATCCAGCACTGTGGGTTTGAGACATCTGTGAGAGACACCATTTTATCAGCCAGCAGTCCACCTCAGCACAAAAGATGCCAAGCTCTTGCTCTAAGCAGTGGTGTTTACCCTCATCATAAGCATACAGGTGGAGGACCTTCACCCACTCGTAGGAAGGGGCTGTGCTTTGCAGACCCTTCCTCACTACCCAGCTGAATCTCCTGTCCATAGGTGAGTCCCTTTCCACCTCTATTACCCTCAGAGCAGGTTGACCAGCATGAAAAAAAAGTTACTGCAGCCCATCCTTTAGTTTCTTTTCCCTACAAAGGCAAGGCCCCAGGCATCTTCAAAAAAGGCAGCAGGGCACCCATGCTCCCACACGAGACTCATGTGTCCTACAACCTTCTCCCAAGAAAACTGTGGCTAAAAACAGGCTGGGTCAGGCAGCCCTGCTGCCAGATAGTGCTCCAGGCTTGAACCTAGTTTTTATTTAGGCAATACCTGATCCAAACTGCCAGCCTCCTGTCCCTGCAATATCGGAGGCTAAAAATGGATCCAGGAGTCTGATCAGCTACAGATTTTCACAGGAATAAAGTATTTTCCCCCTATACAAATAAGTAAGTACCTCCTTAAAAAAAGGTGATGCAGTTCATCTCATTAAAAGAAACCATATTGTTCTTATCAAAGCATGGATCCACTCCAGTGCACAATGCACAGACCAGTTTGCAAAGCATGTTTGGGTCCTTCCCTCTGAAAGCCACCCTATAAATGCAAGGCCCGACTAAGGGGCCTTGTACTCTTTAATTCTTTCAAATTCACCACCACTTCACCTTAAGTTATTCCAAGAGCTTAACGCTGCAGTTGGATCCATACCGAGTCGCTCTACATGATCAACCCCATCGGCCAAGTTACAACCAACACAACCAAGCCCAAACTTACAAAAACTATCAACATTAAAAAAAGTGTATTACATTTTCTTTCCCCAAGACATTTTACCCGTCAACAAATATCTGTCTTAGCGGGCTACCATCCTCCCATCGTCCTGACTTGAGTTACCGTGCTTGCAGCAAAAAGCAGCGAGAGCCAAGAGCATTCTGCCTGGAGTCCACACAGAGCCTGCAAGAACAGACCCCCTTTGGGGCAGCGACAGTTGAGTTTGATTTAATGTGAAAACAAACTACTTTTCCATTCAAGTCAAAAGCAGAGACAAAGAATTGTATGTGGCTCAGAATGCAGAGTCAGCTGTCTTTTTAGGAATAGATCAGATTTAACAGTTCTATGGCAATCCAGAAAAAGCTACCCTGACAAGAGTTTAAGCTCTGCCTCGTACTACGCTATGCAAAATCCACTCTTCTGTGGTGCTCTCACAGCCTTAAGCCGGTACCTCAAACTCATCATCTTTCAGAAACATCAGTTCCAAGAAGGCATTTTATCAGGATTCAACCTGATGCACAAATGCACTTTTATCCTCTTTCAAAGAAAGATAAAAACCCTCTCTGAACCTCTGCCCAATAATTCTCTTTTGCATCATACCGGCTGCATCTAAGGCCATGTCTGGGGGACCAAAACTATGCAATTCTGCTCCAAACTCGTCAGCCTGACCACTCTCACCACAGGGACTCGTAGTCTGAAGCAGCAGACTTGGTAGCGGAGGTGTGCTCGGGCTGTTTTACTTGACTATTCAGGGCCTGATGCAGACAGAGAAACTAATTAACAGGTATGACTATGGAAAGGAAATACAATCTAAACGCTCATTGGTTTTTATCTAAACCCTTTGAGACATCTAACATCAAAGCTAAACAGATCTTCACCTGGCAAAGTACTTGGAGAGCCTTCAACTGAAGCTGCCAGGTAAGGGAATGCAGTGTTTTAGGGTATTTTTGGTACATACACTGGGGACACACCTCTAACATGCACAAAGCCCAGAGAAGCATCATGACAGCTGAAAAAAACCCCTTTGTCCTGGCTAACATTCACATAACGAAATTACAATTTCACTCCAGGGAAAAAGGAAAAAGCACTTAAGTTTTGTTTAGATTAAAGTGCTGCAAGCCACACCACTTATCTGCTATCAGAGCAGACTGCAGGGCTGCTCCAATGATTATTCAGTAATGAAGTAACTGGAATTGGAAGGTATGCAATTAGTCCCGTCTCCTCTTCCTCCTCCCCCCCCAAAAAAGAAAAAAACACCAGCACAGACGTTATCACCTCTCCCTCCAGCTCTGCTACCCTCGTCACTTAAAATACCTACAAAGCAAAGCAGGGCTGTCGCTTACAAGCTGCTAACAAGCCTGGCTTGACCCTGACTGGCAGCAAAGGTGATATTCTCAGCATCTCCCCAGAAGAAAGTTACTGGTTTACTTAATGGGATGTTTTCTCAAGTACCCACACACATGCATATATTAAGCTTAACATGCCTGCATTTAGCTGTTCCAGTAAAAGCACACCAGTTTTCAGAGAAAAAAGAAAAAAGCGTTGCTGCTCCTACTAGCTTGAAGTTAAAGCATCTCTCGCTAATCCTCCTGGGCACGACCACTGTGAAGTGAATATATTAAACTCAGGACACGGGTATCACTTGCTGGCACTCTGTCTACCTTTACTGACTCCAGCCTGAAAACACTGGCTCATTTTACCTGAGCAATTCGCACCCTACCTTCCCTTAAAGAGTTGCACTTTGTAAAGTGGCATACGCAGCTTCTTCCATAACTGCGGCTAATACATGGAAGACTCAGAAAAGCCCCAGACACCCCAAAGCCAAATGGCAACTCACAGTAAATCCCTGCTTCCAAACTGCAATTCTGATACAATTATATCTTGACATTTATTCATGCTCAAAAGCTCGCTCATCCTCCCCTCCACCCCAGCGATACCAGTTGGTCTAATTAAAGACATGCCTTCTCCCAACAGCCTCTGCCTCAGGTATATCCCAGTAAAGTTTCTCCATCTGTGATCACCGACTTCTACATATACCTTTTTTTTTTTTTTTAATCTCTAGCTTCTTCAAATGGAAAGCAGCCTGACAGACTCCTCGGTCCTTAACTGCCTTTGTTCTGCCTGGACAGCCACCTGATGAAAAACAATTCCTTGCTGGTATGCTGCGACCCAAGTAACACAAGGGAGGGCTCGGAGCAGGCAGGATTCCCCCAGCCCTAAAAAAAGAATTTAAAAAAAAAAACCAAACCCAAACCTTACAACCTATATTAATGCAGCTAGCAACATCAATGAACTTGCTCCGTATAGCTCCACTACGAATGCAACAATTTTACACTCAGATTAAGTTCCTTGACTTTTTTCCAAGTTAAGTTCTTCCCAACCTCTTAACAATGTTTTCCCAAAGTCGAATGAGCCATAGCTGCAGGACGCTCTGGTGCCTTCACTTCCTTGGATTCAGTCAGGCCAGGGATGAAGCTGTGTTAACTTCACAAAATCCATACACAACCCTTTCCTCGCTGGCTGCATCTACTGATCCAGAAGAGGAAAAAGGGGGGGGGAACCAAACCTTTTAAGACAAGAAGAGTATGCAGAATGCTGCAGAGACGTTTGCTACAAAGGTATGTAAACTACTACTATTTATCCTACAATTTACCCCGAAGCCTACAGCTGACACATCAGCGGACACCATTTTAACAATCCCATAAGCTGTTAAAGCCTAACAAAGCAATCATTAGGAAAACTGGTTTAGTCCACTGTTGGTGGCATCCCATGTGCCATCCGCGGAGGGAGCGTGACTCAAACCGCCCTGAGCTCCCGTTCGCAGCACAGGCTGTAAAGCTGCACTAAAAGAGAATTCCCAGTCACTTGTACCAAAGCCACGTCTCCAACTGCTTCTGCTGCGAGACCAATTCAAAACAAATTATACATTTTAATATGACTACATCTGCAGTCCTACTGCATCTAAAAAAAATTCATAAGCTTTAAGAGAAATACAGGGATTTTTTTTCTTAACACCATGGAAGATGGATTCATTGCTATCAGTAATCCTCCCACAGCCCAAATTTCAGAAGTGGTAGCAGATTTACTTAGATTTCAGACGCATAAAGAAGCACTCTTTGCATCACTTCATTCATGTGTTTATTAAGATAAAGTTACCTCATTAAAAAAAATGACGGTAAAGTCCCATCCTTCTTTAGAAAAGAAATTAAATGGGGAAAAAAGTGAGAAACCAAGTCTGTCCCACACTTGATGGCAAGCTCTGGTGCCCTCATGGTTAAACCGAGGTCTAGAAACCCATTTCCAGAGGACAGGCTTTCCTTAAAGAGGTTTTTTTTTTTAGAGTTCACTTACGTCGTCCTTGACATTTGTCTCAAGCTACCATACCTTGCACACCCTGGCTGTTCAGCAGTGGAATGCCCGGGGTGCAAACGCCCTGCGCAGGGACAGCGCTCCTCTCCCCAGGACGGGGACACGTGCAGGCGGTCAGGAAGGCAAATGAATGAGAAAGTCGCAGGCACAGCGATAGGCAGCGATACCAAAGCAAGAGCAGCCTAGTAGCAGGAGGATAAGGGGCAGCGCTGCATACATGTTTACAGGGAGCTTCTCTCAACCTCAGGAGTCAGGACAGGAGGAAGCACAAAAGGCTTGAAGGCATAAATACATTAAAACCGCAGTCCCAACGCCAGAGCGGAGGCTTCACGATGGAAAGGATTTTTACGCTTTGCAATAAAGACTTAGGTGAGGCACAGTTCAGAACAAAGACCTCAATGAAGAGCTTCATAAATCAAAAGGGAACTGGGTTGCCTCTGGAAGCTCGTGAGCCGGTGAACACAAACCCCAATTCGACGCTAGCTACTACCACTCGATACACAGCAAGTCCTGTTTGAACCCAGTGTCCAAACTCTTTTTTAAAATATAGCCTCCAGTACGACACGCTGCAGAAAGCCAAACCACAGGCACAAAACAAGTTAGTCTGCAGTTCAGATACAACAGAAAATTATTTCACATACCTAGATGCAGAGGGATAGCCGCTGCCTTTGATGCTACAAGAAATTTTGGTCTTAAACTGCCCAAGGACTTCAAGATTGCTTGCTGGGCTGCAGAGCAGCAACACCCAAGCCTACGCATACACACGAACATAATTACGCCTGGTCTTTTTCAGTGATGTTAGCATGCAAAGAAAATAATAGCATGTACAAAGAAATCTCTAGAGTGACTTACGAGCAAGATTTTATGCTTGGCTTTCCTCCAGTTACAGAGGAATTAAAGAGCCTAGCAATATAACCCCGTTCATCCCAAGGAAGAAACTGCATTCTTAAGTGATCAACGGAATAAGAGGGAGGAGGAAAGAGGGATAAAGACATGGGACTGCAGCTTCACATAGCAAAATAGGAAGTTTCTTACAGTGCTGAGACAGAAAGCGGGCTAAGACCGTAACGCAGAAAGAACAGTTCAAATTTTAAAATTAATCCAGTCTATTGCATCCAAAAGAAAATTAGCCAGTAAATAACAGCATTTCAATAAAGCAGACAGTATTTTTTGCTATAAAATTCCAACTATTTTAATATTTTACAGATTATACACCTCTTCCAACTGGCAACCAGCAAAACCAATAAAAGGAGGAGGTCACACGAACAAAAGCAAACCAAGTGGAAAAGGCATTGCGAGACACCTTGAGAAGCTGAAAACGTGTCAAAATCCAGCCTTTTAGTAAGAGAGAACATTTAGTAGCTATCTGCAATGATGATTTTTAAGCTCCAAAGAGTTTGGATATAAGAATTCACATCACGAGACCAGCTTTTAGCAGAATTGGAACCAGACTTGACATGCCCCAGTTTCCCCAAGGTTACTTTCTGAAAACCATCTACACCTAAAATACTTCAAGTGCTCTTCTCACACTGCAGAAGAGCAACCGAAACCTAGCTTCTAATTTTACTGTTTTAGCATTCGTTTAATGAGAATTTAATTTCAACACTTCTTTTTATTTGAGTGACAGAAGGAATTTTGCGTTAGATTGCAGGTTAAAAGTTACTGGAAATGGCAGCAAGCTGCTATTATATATATAAAGTCAGTTCAAGGAGAAAAAAAAAAAATGTTACTGAAGCTTACTAAATCAAAGCTTGTAAAACACCGAAAATACAAAATGAGCTAGAAGTAGCTTAGGAGTTGCTAGGGATGTTTAAAGTTAATAAAATTCTAAATTAAATGGCTGCTGCTTAGGTTTGCCAAAAAATTATGCAAATTTCCAAAGTTCATACATAGTAATTAGAACGGCAAAAATCGGGTCCCAAATAAGCGATGAAGTTAGCCTCGCTCTTATTTTTCCAGCAGATGGAATTAGCTGCGTGTGAAGTTATTTTTTGCAATCAGAGATTAAACATATTATCCTGAATATCAATTCTACAAGTACGGCAAATTGGATACATGCATACATGGTATCAGGAATACGCAAAAACCAATCTGAATACTTCTTTTGCATCATTCTGAACAGGACACTAAAGAGGCTGGGAGAGGGTTTACGTATTTAATACTTCATTTTTCAAACCGATTGACTATCTGCTGACAATTTAGCTGAAACAAGTTCTCTCAAAGTACATTAGCATCAGTAGTCAAAACAGGTTTTTCCAAAGAAAAATGTCCACCTTCACTAAAAAGGCATCCTCTTGATGTGCTAAGAGACAGATCACGAAAAGTCATCCAAGTTGCAAGTTCAAACAACGTGCATAAACTGAAAGTCTCCAGTTTTTGCCCATTACTTCTCCAAAACCTGGTTTACAGGCGTCTCCATCATATCTTGAGTATCATACACTGTAACGCACAAATCCACCTTTCCCTTTCCTGTTACTGATTTGTCACTTCATGCTTAGAAAGGTACAGCCTTCTCCTCGGCCCCGTTATTCTCAAGCTACCTGCAGCAATGCACTGAGCGATGGCTGAGCCGCGTGTGTGCCCTTGACCAAAATACTCCACCCGCGTTCCACATTCTGAATTTAGTTTCTCTTAAGCACTCGAGCCAAGAGCTGCCCCAGTATAGCAAGTTACTCTCAAAGACGTTGAGAGACCCAGCAACTTTTCTCAGTTGTTTGCCTGCCTTAACCTTGGTATTTGTATCGTGCTTATAGCAGCACGATCCATAAAGATGTATGTCAATGCATGCATCCAGTTTAGGGGGCACCCACCTAGGAGCATCCAGCCTCCTACCGCGAGCATCAGCAGACAAGGCTTGAGGAAGCGCAGGGAGGTCAACTAAAACCACAGGGGAGGTCAACTAAAACCACAGCTACTTCACTCAACACGAAGAGAGAGGATAGCCGCCTTCTTGTGCCGTACAGGCACCAGCTTCCGAACAGAAAGGCAGCGAAGGAAGTGAAAACAAGCCGCAAGCCTTGCTACACGAACATTGCTCTGCAGCTCCAAGTAGCCCAGAAAAAGTTTCCAGAACCTGCGTGTGCTACAAAAACGACCCAAAACCTACGTAATTAAAGGAACATAGGGAGGGGAAAGTAAAGTTCAACTCTAATTTAAAAGTCAAGTAAGTGACCCACTGGATTGAATACTATTAACCAAAATTGTGCAAATTAAAAGGAGATGTACTGAAAGCAGTAGAAACCCTGCCCAAAACAAAACAAGAATTCTCATACAAAAATACTTCTGTGGCCAAATGAAATACTGAGTTTAAGTAAGAAAGCAAGCACTTACACCTATCATGCTCTTTCTTCCACCCTCTTCTCAACCAGGGAGCCTCATTTATCTCAAAGCAACCGAAAGAAAACACTTGCATTTTTAAAGTGAGAAAAGCTGCAGAAATGAAAGCCCTGCCTGGCACGAACAAATAATATTTGAGAAATCAAAAGGAGATTCTCCAAGTTAGGGGAAGGATGAAAACCGTTCTGAATAATTTACTTTGCATAAGCCCAGTTCCTGCCAAAACAGTTCCGTAAATCCCATGATAGTTCAGATAATTTCCATTCTTAGAACAAAAAAAAAAGCTAGATTGAACATTAGCAACATTAATTGTGTGATATGACCTGAATGATGCAAGAACAAGTAGTTAAGTGAACCACAACATCTGCTGAATTTTTAATCACTAGTTGTTTTGCTGCAAGGCAGAAGAACATTGTATATTAGCTTCCAAGCACTGTACAGAACGGCACATTAGGACAGCAAGATTTTAACTGGCAGAAATTCAGCCTGCGTGCTACCTAAATGCCATTACTTTGCTATGAACTGCAGACATAGCAGCTTCCAAAGCAGGATAGGTTTTTTTTTTAAATCATATGGAAGAGAACACTATTTTCTGCACTCCCAAGATACCAGGCAGCCATTTCTGATTTTTTTTTTTTTTTAAAAAGTTGACATTTTCTTAACAGCCATTTACACATCCCTCTGTAGTATATTTTTACTCTCAAAACAGGATTAAGTAGTCATCTGGCTGCCCAGCAGCAACTCACTACGAAAGAGGTAGTTGAACCTCCGATGTGTAGGAAGGTGATCTACGTAAACAGTCATATTACCTCTGTACTGCAACAGGAGGTGCAATTGCAACATGTTTAGGCACACCTGAGCTATATTTAATCCATCTCCCTCTGATACCCATCGCAATGGCACTGCGGACACCTAGGTTTTACCACGAACTGGCTGTCCAAGCGAGTACCGTTGACGGGAGTCGCACAAGCCTATACCAAAGCCAGTCCTGCTGTGACTTCTCTGCTTTTGATACCCAAAACAGCTAGACTAAAACCAACCGCCCCCCACCGCCATGCCTACGGTGGTAAATACATCTCCAGTTATGCTCTAGGCACAAGACTGCAACAGCAGGATTAGCAAGCGATACAGCAGATATCCCCCTTCCACAACAAGACAAAAAAAGAAAAGTTATTTGGGGAATAAACACAAATTCCACAACTACGAATGCAAATTCCAAACACAAATCCCACAACTACAGCCAGAATCTGCACTATGGGCCATTATCCTGATTCATATTTTAAGGGTGGAAAAAAAAAAAAAAGGACATTAAAAAAAAGTCCAACATTCATACATTAAAAAAAAGTCTGTCACACTGACTTCAATAGATTAAGTTTAATAAGTTAATAGAATCAAAATAGTTTAGAAAACAAAACCAGTAAAATATGGTACAAATAAAAACCGAGCAGCTACACATACCAAAGCAGCATTCCTGTGCCCTCCTTACTGCAGAGCTTACAAAGCTGGGAAGTTGATCTCCAACCATCAACTTTCACTAAACTAAGATCTCCTTCAAAAGCTTAAATGTATGGATAGGAACGTCTAGTAATACATCTGATGACCAAATAATCCACAAGAGCAAAATAAAACCAGCATACAGGGACAAGAGAGATGCATGCTTCCAAAGCTAAATTATCTTTAATCACAGGCTTAGAACCAGTCCTATGCAGACTGGTTCAGTTCAGTTGAGCCTTACAGACTCAACTACTGTGTACAAGAAAAGCTCCTATCTTCTCTGAAACCAGGTATCAAACCTGCAATGGGAACACTGAAATATGCCATATCTGCTGGTAATAAAGCAACCAGTGTTTTGAGGATTATACCGAATTGCTTGTTTTGTTATGCTACAGGGCAGTGAGAAGTGAAAATAACACGTTATGATGAACGTGTTGACACCTGGAACCTCAGGGACAGTTAGCACCTAGGTAGTATCGTGCGTCTACTACACAGTATTCAACTTCACAGCACCAGCAATCAGCCTTGGCACCTCTGTACCCCAAAACCACAGCCCTTCCGGCGCAGGAACTACAGGCCAGTCTCTACGAACACCCACTCTTCGCTGCTAGCTGCTATTCAAGCCGGCAGAGAGCTCACCAACGCTGTGGTACACGGCCGCAGCACGCTACAAGACAAGCTTCTAATTTTAAGGGACACAGAAAAATGTTTTATACGCCTGTAAGAAAATTAGTTGCAGCTTAGCGCTTGACAAGTCAGTCACACTTCTTCACGATCCTTATCTAAAGGGAGAAAAAATTTTAAGAGCATTTAATGCAAGTGAAACACACACAGCTTCCTCCTCAACCTCTGCTCCTTCTCCAATTAAGTATGAGAGAGACAACTTAGTCATACGGAGTGCGCAAGATGATTTTAAGACGCTGGTATTAAATCAAATCCCACAACTTTTCACACCTATTAAAATGGAACTTTGTCATTAGAAGGGGAGATTTTGATAAGCGCGATGCAATTAACAGACACCACCTTTGTTACCAGGCTGCTCGCGATGAAGCCCAGAACTCCCTGACATTCCATTTCTTCCCCTCAAAGGCTCTGTGCTACAGCAAATTTATGGTTTTAGCATGTGAGAGGAGAATTGGGTACGTTACCTTCAAAACCAGTCAATAAGGCTCTTTCACTCAGGCCCGGGGAAGGCGGGTGGCTGCTGGAAAGCAATACAAGGTGCTCCCTTCCCCCTCCCCTCAGGACCCAAAAACGCTGCATTCAAAACACTCCCATCCCCTGCAGCAAGGGATTAGCCATTTATTAAAAAGGAATCAAAACACTGTAAAAGGCTTCCAGCTGAGATTTCAAGGGGCGGGGGGGGGAGGGAGAACGACACCAAACCAAAAACGCAACGCTGGTGCAACTGGAGTCGCATTAGGAATTCTTCTGGGCACTGAAGAACAAGTAGCTCAAACGTAAGCAGGATGTCATTTGTCCGAACGATGTGGTTCAAATGGCTCAAAAGGAGAACAGAACTGGATTATATTTTTTTAGTCAGTCATTTTGCTGCCTCCACGTTAAGCAGTAACAACGTTAACAACCTACAGGCATTTACGGGTTTAGACTTTGGACTTCCAAAACAACTGCCTACCTCCATTTTTTTTTTTTTTTTTTTTGGTTTTTCTTTTTTTTTTTTTGGCTCTTCTCTAGGGGTGACAGACAATTATAATGGCCAATTATGTAAAACCTTTCATCCGAGAAAACACAAAGCACTACGCAAACACTCATTAAGACTCGCAACTCGAGTCTGCGCCTCACGGTAGCCGGTTCAAAGCTAGCCTGTCTATCTCCAGCTACCAAAACTGGATACCGAGAGCCACGGCGCAGCCGAGATATTGGCTCTTCTCTAGGGGTGACAGACAATTATAATGGCCAATTATGTAAAACCTTTCATCCGAGAAAACACAAAGCACTACGCAAACACTCATTAAGACTCGCAACTCGAGTCTGCGCCTCACGGTAGCCGGTTCAAAGCTAGCCTGTCTATCTCCAGCTACCAAAACTGGATACCGAGAGCCACGGCGCAGCCGAGATAGCATGCAGCACAGCAGGGTTAACCACTTGAGTATTTACACAGCTTCGCAGGCGGGTTTTACAGCCCGCGACAAACCCCGAGCTGCTGTGGCTGGGGTTTCCCGTGAGCTGCTGTGGCTGTGCTTCCCAGCCCCATCCAAGCCGGTTATTTAAAAGCAGAGCGGAGGGACGTAGGCTGCTGTTGGGCGTTGTACAAAGCACCTCGCAGGACAAGCGTCAGCCCCACTTCTCGGGCTGACACAGGGAGATTTCTCCCAGCTGGAAGCCACACGGCACAAGTCAATAACCTCAGTTTACCGAAGAAATTAAAAGCTGCGCTTATTGTTTCAAGTAAGGCCTTGGAGGAAGCAATTTTGAGAAGAAATCACTTCCACCGTAATTGTACTTTTAACCTTTCCTTAGGTTCTTACGCCATCCCCACGTGAACACGTTATTGGAAGTATTATCTACAATATCTAATAACGATTAAAGCTTTATTTTTGGATCACTGTTTATGTTTACCGAGCTTCACAATCCTTCCTCTGAAAGGCTGATAGATGTATGAAGCACGGGGTGAGCCGTGCGGACAAACACGATCAGGAAGTCACGGTACTCAGAAGACCAAAATTTGGGGAAAAATACGTGGGGTTTTGGTTTTTAAAGAAAAAAAAAAGAAACAACCCTGCGTGCTCGCCCGCAGGCCCACGAAGAGACCGTGACCCGCGAAAAGCAGGGGGGTTAGGACGACCCCCCGCCCTCAGCCACGCGTGGGTCGGCCGCGCGGGACGATCGCGTTATGCAACAGAGATGCGCTCCGCGACCCGCACGCCTGACCCGGGCCGTGCCGAGGGGACGGGACCCGGCACCCACGGAGCGGTCCT
>NW_008794444.1:1634650-1640578 GCF_000699145.1 Aptenodytes forsteri
CCGGAGCTCTCCTCGGGGCCTCAGCGGTCTCCTCAAGAGCGGGGCCAGGCCCGTGGGGTCCTGGCCGGCAGGTTCAAGGCCAGGGGCATTTCAAGGCAGACCCCGGTGCTGGGGACGCGGGTCGAGGCCTCCCCGCCGTCTCCAGCGCTGGCAGGCGTGTGGCCCCCGCAGCCTTGCCCTGGTGTCTCCAGGTTCGGACCTTAATGCCGGGCTGCCGGTTGCTGTGAGGTCTAGCGACCAACGTGGCACTGAAAGCAACAAGGGGTGCCAGCTCCCAGCCCGCTGCCTGGCACCGGCAGCTTACGGGTGGATTTAATAGGGTGATAACAGGCTAAGAATCTATACAGTCCTCTGCAGGAGGCCAAAGAAACTCTTTTGATGGACCTTCTGGCTTTAAAATCTACTGCACTCCTGACTGCAGGGCCAAAACAGCTCAAAACATGAGCTGCTTTTCTTGGTGTAGATGTATCCTAGGAGGCACGGCAGCGCAGGCCCCAGGCAGTGGTTCTTCACGCGAGCATCACCCGAGCCATCTTCTCCATGCCATTCCGCCTCGCGAAGCCCTCAGCCTGCAGGGAGAAAGAGACAGGCACCGGAGAAATCCTCTGAAACCAAAGGTATTGAGAACAAGAGTGAAATGCAAAGGGAAGGCATTGGGAAAAGGGGAATTAAGTGGTGACACCAGATGGTAGCTTGAGCCTAAGGGGTTCCTGCAAGAAGGAGCCTCCCCCCGCCACAAAAGAAGATTTCAGCAGTTCGTTTCTGCATAGAGGGAAGCGTGGGGGGGGATGCAGGTCCCCGCAGGGGACCACAGATGATCCAGGGTGAGAGCAGGGCTAGCAAACCGAAAAGGCCTGGTTTCTCTGACCTGCGGGAGGGCAGCAGTGGAGACACTACTTATTCAGTGTAATGCAATACTGTGAGAAGATCCTTGAGACCGTTCCCAAGCTAAAAAGCAGTATAAGTGTGTCAGCACAGCACTATGCCGCAGTAGTCCTGACGAGGGGCAGAGCTAATTAGCCAAGGCACAGGATCACATTAACATGGCGTCTCAGATGGCTGAGATGAATCTCCCAAAGTCTCTGGAGCCCCTGTTGACTATGGCCACTATATACAAAGACAGAGCAAGGACGGGAGGGAAGATAGAGGTAAAATGAGTTGCTGAAGGTCACGTATTAGATCAGTGACAGGACGGAAAACAGAACCTACAGTTCCTCATCCCTCCAGTACTTTCTCCTCTGGACCGTAACAAAACCCCAGAACAACAACGGGATTTAGCTGCTGCTGACACAGTAGCTTCGTGTGTTCCAGGGGAAAATTCTGTATTTTGGTATAGGACCACGGTGATTTGTTTGTGCACGTGGAAAAAAAACCTATTTACTAGCATGGTACCACACACTGACACACAAGATATCGCCAGATGACTTAAAGGGGAATGAAATATGCGCCCTGTCATATTAGAAAAAGGCCCCACAATGGTACAGACCCAACCTTTTGTTTTAAGTTGATAAAGACAGCTAAATGCCATTTGCTGCTAAGTGACTTCTAACGATTAAAAACCCTTTTCCCCCCCGCACCCCCAGGGCATTTAGTGATAATATAAGAAAGATTTTGCACATTGTTTAGCTTACATGGCCATCTGGCACTTTTGCATTTCAGTAGCCTTGAACATTAAAAAAACAACAGATAAAGAAAACCAGTCATCTTATCGGAGACCTGGAGAAGTTTAACTCTGTCAGAGTACATAGGATTAACCAAGTCATTATAGCTCTTTTATTGTTGCCATCTTAATTAATGGTCATATTCCTCAAAGCTTTGCATTATTGTACTCTCTAAACCAGGCTGTTCCTTATCGCCTTTGTATTTGTTTTAGCCGTGAAACACTTAACTCAAGCTTTGCAATTGTACTCTCTAAACCAGGCTGTTCCTTATCGCCTTTGTATTTGTTTTAGCCGTGAAACACTTGCAGCTCACATCCAGCTTCCATACAAGATGTTCTGCTTCTGGGCAATGGACAATGGAAGGAGACATGAAAATGCAATGGTCCTGGCCTAACTCAATTAGAAACCTACTTAACGCTGCTGAAACATCGTCTCACACCACCGCACTAAGCGGTTTCTTCATCTGCTTTTGCTAAAGGAGATAAAAGTACAGTTCACTCAAAGTAATCCGCTCCAAACAGTCCCTGGGAACAACAAAAAGTTTGGTCTCAACTCAGCAGTGGCTTATGGTTGAATCCAGCACTTGTTCCTGGGTTAATTCCCACTCCCTTCTTCCCCATGGAAGAAAACCAAGAAGGTTTGAGTCTGTTTGGAAAGAAATGTGATTTCTTTAAGAATGTGGCTTTGGGCCTTGGAGGACGAGATCAGCTGCAGCATGCTTTCACCTGTAGTGCTGGAGCGGGTTTTTGACTGAAATCTGTAACAGCAGGGAACATTCGGTGTAAATGCACCGTAAATAACAGAGGATGTAAAGATATGCTGAGACGAAAACCACTCAGGCTTTGTCTCCAACTGCGCTTTGCACTGTAAGATTGCTAGTTTGCATTTTAGACTAGCTCCAGTGAAAGCTGGGAGCTTATAAATGTGCTACAACATCTAGCTATTAGCTATCAGGTTGCCAGAGTGCAATGTAATACCCAGAGTCAGGTACCTCATCTTTCTATTTATAGCCCGGGGAGTGTTAGACACCTCCCAAGGGCAAGTGGAACCTCCCACCTAACGAGCAGAGACCTGGTTGCAGGAAACATCAAACAAGGGCTGTATTAGACTTGCTTTGCATAGCCAGCGTGTAGGTGTTACCTCGGATCCCGGGCCCAGGCATCTGGGGCGCAGGAGTCTGTAAGGGCTCTTTGAAGGAACAGAGCAAGATTACCAGTTTAACACCGTGGGCTGCAGGGGTTGCGTGTCGTCTGTTTTATGTGCTAATCTAGGCGGTAGAGCAAATACCGAGATGCTCTCCAGGCTCATCCTGGTGAGAGTCCAAATGTGTCTCTCTCCTACCAGCTTGGACCATACCCTCCTCCCAGGCTACGGGCTGAGGCATTACGGTTTGGTGGGTGGCTGGCTCACGCTCCTGTTAAAAACGTGTTACCGTGCAAAATGAAACCCAACGAACAGAGCAAGAAAATGCAGCAGAAGGCGTAACTGTGCTTCCTAGTTGTCGTAAGACAGGAATTTAGCTTCTCTTTTCTGCTCCTAGAATTTGTTCTGGTTCTTAAACAAGCAACCACTTCAGACGAAAAGCATAAGCAGAAGTGGGAACAACAGCCAATGCGCCATAATGGTTTTGCTGCACAACGCTTGATCAAGAGGCTATCAATCAAATTTGGCAGGAGGACTACTCTGTGCCCTCTGCAGCATCGTGCTGGGCTCCGCATACAGTGGTTTGCCTACAGAGGCTTTTCTGTGACTCCATGCAAGTGGCAAGTATGTGGCTACAGCTTCGTAACTCCGTTTGCCTGAACTTTCACCAAAAGTGTATTCAGAAATTGTAATTATTTCAGGGCTAAATTTGGAGATAGGTTTCCCTACATGCCCCATATTGGGGCACTCTTCAGTAAGGTGCATTTATGCAAGGGTAGGAAGAATTACCCTCACAAAGACTGATATCCCACGTGAACGAATGGAGAGTAGAAAGAGCAAGTTATGCAAGGGTAGGAAGAATTACCGTCACAAAGACTGATATCCCACATGAACGAATGGAGAGTAGAAAGAGCAAGTTAGCAGATTTCCACATAATGATCTCCTTGGTACAAAATGTATCTGGTAATGACAATCGTATTGTCGAGAAATAGATAAATTCAAATTGGTTCTCAAAGCTTCAGGCACTCAAATGTAGGCATATTATCATGAAATCATCAGGACCGTACGAGAATGACACGGTTAATGTTTCAGGCATGTATAATATCTGTACAGGATAATGAGTTTATATATTCATATTGCTTATCTCTAGTAAATGGTATTACGTTTATTCCTCTTCACACAATAAAATCAGCAGCAATCAGGAATTTGGCGGAAAAAAAAATTATTACTGTGTTTTAAGTGTGACATTGCAATACTTTAAAGTGATGGCATTATTCAAATACACCAAGACCCTTGCGGTGACCTAGATACTGTTAGTGGAGGGCGTCACTGCAGCGTGTTAAGGAAACCCATTCTGGCTTCAACCTAGCTAGCTCAGGTAACAGCCAGCGAAGGTGGACAGCAGAGCCTGAGCCTGCCAAGGACCTGAGTTAGGTACTCGGGTTACCAGTCTGCCTCGAAGCACGTACTGCCACGTTATCGCCGATGTTATTTGAGCTAGTGAGCTTAAAGCCCCGGCTGTAATGCAGCCACGCTTCCTAAATTCACTATCAGCATCCACGAGCGGGAATTGGCAGATGCGACAGTCTAGATGCTCTAAGGAGCAAACAAGTATTGTTTCAGCATGAAGGAATCCTTCAGATGCAGGTATACAGCAAGAAAAAATGATTTTTGGTTGGAAGGAAGACACTCCTAAACTCATCTTTTCCCTAAAACTTGCAGTTCAGCATGGCTCGCACCATTGGACTGTATCCTGGTAAGGTAGAACTGCCGAATGCCCTCAAATTCCACTGATTTGGGAGAAAAAGGGGAGTAACAAAAAGCAGCGAACACCAAGGACTGCATCAGATTGGACTCTCTGGGCAGAGTCTACAAATACGAACTCCTGTACCTCTGTTGTTTAATTGGATCTTCTTCATACCATTGGGGAACCCGGCAGCAGTCAATAACCTCCATACTAATCTTTTATTATCCTACAGTAAATCAGTGATCATAGGATTAGTCCGGAGGGTCAGTGTGTGCCAATCTTTGCTGTCACCCCTGGCAGTCTATACAGGGAACCCGGGGGGTGACATTCTTCCGACCGCCACAATTCGTGATGCGCAGAGCCGCTCCCCAACGACGCAGGACCGATCGCTACCGCGGGCAACAGCTCTGCGCTCTGACCTAATGGTCTTCAATCCACTTATTGCTGTCTTCTTTCACCGTAATCGCGTTTATATGAAAAGTTACTGACGTTTTACTGCCATCCCGTGTGGAGGTCCTGCATTTTTAGGCTGTTGGAAAGGTGTGGCTGTCCCCCGCCGTTTACCATCACGCCTGCTGCTCAGCAGTTTCCTGTTTGGCGACGCTCCTTTTTTCCCCCCAACCTCGTCTACATTTTTGCAGTGCCACCAAGCGGCTGGTTTCTTGCATTAGCATTTCTGCATTTTAATTTTGCAGATTATAATTGATCAGCAAAGGCAGAACAATCTGTCTCGCAGACGAGAATCGCATTAAACGCAATCCACCCCAGCAAACCGCAGGGTCGGTACGATGCAAACACAGGAGGGAACACGGGGGCAGCAAACCTCGGCACAACCCCGGGCCCCTTAAAGCCTGCGTAAAGCCGCCTTCGGTTCCTCAGGAGGCGGCCCAGCGAGGTCACAGAGGTACGGACATACGCTCTAGCCTGGGCGCTGGGAGGGCGGTGAGAGGCCCGCGGGCCCCTCATCCTACCCCCGAGTCCCTGTGGGGCCTGAGGGCACCGCGCCCCGGGCCGCGGCCTGAGCTGCTCCCCCCTCCCGCCCCGCCGCCATCTTAGAGCGGGAGGGGAGACCGCCTCCGCGCCCGGCGGGCCTCGACCTCCCGCACTCCGCCAGCCAATGAGCGGCAAGTGCGAAGGGGCAAACGCTCGACGTAGCCAATGAATATCGAGAGTGGCCATGGCGGATGACCAATAAGCAGCCCGTTCCGGGATTTCGGCTCCGCCCATCAACGGTCGGCCGTGAGCGGGCCAATGAGAACCTGCGGGCGGGTCGGGGCTGGCCAATGAGCGTTGCCAGGCGAGATTTGAAAGTGAGCCGAGGCGGGCCGCGTTGCGGGCGCTGAGGAGACGGCAGCCTCGGGGGTCGGCGCAGGTACG
>NW_008794444.1:1640655-1667097 GCF_000699145.1 Aptenodytes forsteri
GGAGAAGGGGCCGAGGGGGCCAAACCCGCGGGGACCCTTCAGAGCCGCCATGGGAAGCAGGGGGCTGGGAGGCGGTTGCTCGGCTTAGCGTGATCCCCGGGGCCCCGTCCCGAAACCACTGAGTCGAGACCTTACTCAGTACCTAAACTTGCCGGGTTCCTGCTGTCAAAATAGCCATGTTGGCAGTTTCTGCTCCGCTCCGTCGCTCTTCGGGCTGAAAACGCCAACTGCGCGCCCAAATGTTTTTTGTATCCGTATTACTCCGTTGGTTCTCCTGGCGTTGCTGGTCAAAAGTGATTCTTTTCCCTCACTGTTTTTTTTTTTATAAAAATCAACCCTATAGATTTTCAACTTTAATTTTGGTGGTACGTGCTAGGCAGTCCCGAGTCTTTCCTTTCGTTTCAGCCCTGTGTCCCTTTCCTGCTACTAGTCTTTACTCGAATTTATGCCAATTCAAAATCAAATTAATCTTCTAGGCACCTGTTTGGGCAAGGTACTACTCAGAAACCATAACCTGGAAAGAAAAGGAGACAGGTATCTTTGTCCTAAAGAGATGTTTAGGACATGGAGCATGCCATACATTTTTAACGAGCCCGAAAAGGTCAGGGGTAATCTGTTGCGTTGCTTTTGCTGACCTGGGATATGAGTTATTAATACCTTTGTGGGAAGCCCTCTCTGTATCTCTGCTTACGTTGTATTTGCCTTTTTCAAGTCTCAGATGAATTCTGCTGCAGGATTACTTATTGCAAGGTAGATCACTTGCTCTCGAGGCTTATTCATGGGAGAAGGCCTTAAGTGGACTTACGCTACAATAACTAAGAAACTATTGTTCAAAGTAGACGGCAGAGCATAAAAATCTTTTAAATGTGTTAAATATTTAACAGTGTTTAAGGCAAACGCAGCTCTCTGTAAGCTTGCCTGATAGATAACAATGTCTATTCTGTGGATAGGGAGTATGTTACTTTCCATTAAGGCACGGAATTAAAAATTGTGTGTGCACTCTGAAAGGACTGTGGCTGTACTTAAAGAGCATGTTTAAGGAGTCCTAGACACAGGGAATTTGTCCTGCAAGTCCACAGAGGATGAGGGTAGAGACTTGATGCTAGCTGCTGCTTTTAGAAATTATTTTTATCCACTGGGCCTAAAAAGCCCGCTTCTTCCAGGAGGTAGGTAGTAGGGATATATTACCACTAACCGTTTTCTTTATGGTGTTCCGTGGGAATTACTAACAAGATCCGTCCAAAGATGATTATTGGAGATGCTCATGAACTAACCTGCCTTAATCACTTACATGTAAAGCAAGGCAAATATGACCTGTGAACTACAGTACAGTTAGTCTGATCATTTGCAATCATTATTAATTAACTGGCATCTTTAATCAATTTCTGAAAGTCGGAAGGTAAGATGCAGGATGAAATGTAAGATATTCACAAATCAGGTGGCACTGACATGCACCAGCTTTTCCAGGATTATGCGGAAGAGATCCAGTCTCTGATTTGAGTGCTTTAAGCTGAGTTTAGCTTTTTATTCCCGTTCGCTCATTTACACTTCCACTGACCATTTTGCTCTCCTGCGGCACTGAATGTATTGGAAAAAAGCAGCAAAATCTACCCATTTAGATTTCTGACTCATATGTTACCTCCAGTGTCTATTCCAAGCACTTCCAGATGGTTGTGCAGGTACTGTTGGTGCTATGCAAGTCACTCAGTACATGAATACTGCCATGAAGTGGGGCACAAGGAGCTGCCGCTGCCAGCAGTGATGGTATCTGAACAGACTTTGCCTGTATTCCTTTTTACAGTAGCTCAGTCTCTCCTTGCTTGCTTTTTCCATAAGTATATACAGTTTAAGAGTACATTCTTATTTATTTCTGTACTCTTTCTGTTTATTTTGGTACTCTCTTTCTTCTGACATTTGGGTTTTTCGGTTAGGTTGCTGGTGGTGTTTTTGGCTTTTGGTAGCAAATGGAGGGGGAGGGGATGGACTTTAAGAAATCCTGTACACCCATTGTCAAGGCTGATCTTTTCAGTCCAATTCACTGATGATTTCTTTAGCTTGATCAAAACTTGCCGCCTTGAAATTAAGAACGTCAGTAAATTATGTTCTCAATTTACTGGTCAATGAGTAATTGTTGGCTGCTTAGTTTAGCTCTATCACCCTCCTTACTGTAAAGCTGTTTTCTATAAGCAACGGAAGATGAGATTTCTAAAAGATCCTGGTTGAGGTGGCAGGCAGAGTAAGGCCAGTCGCAAGAACTGATCCTGACCTCTCTCCAGGAAGAAAGCATGACAACCCTCGACACAACAGGCTTCAGCGGGATGCAGGGGATGGAGCTTTTTACGTTGCTGTTAGCACAACATGTACAGACCAACCAACGTTTGCATCAAGTCTTCCTTAGGTTAAAAAAGTAGAGAGAAATCCTGCTTGAAATAAATGCTATTGTATTGCAGTTGCATCCTGGAAACTCGGTTGGGAAATGGTGCCAAGTACTCTGATGCATGACAAAAATGCCTTGCCGTCAGATAGGGTATAATCTAAATGCTCAGTGGCAATGTTGCTCGTACAGACCAACTAATGTTTGCATCAAGTCTTCCTTAGGTTAAAAAAGTAGAGAGAAATCCTGCTTGAAATAAATGCTATTGTATTGCAGTTGCATCCTGGAAACTCGGTTGGGAAATGGTGCCAAGTACTCTGATGCATGACAAAAATGCCTTGCCGTCAGATAGGGTATAATCTAAATGCTCAGTGGCAATGTTGCTTCCAACTATTGTCCTACAACCTTGTCATTTACTCGCTTGTCTCCTTAACATGGAAAACATCTGTGTTGAAAACAGACCAGCAGGACAATCCCTGGCAGTGACACAGCGTCCCCTACTAATTCTGTGTCAGACTTGTTGACCACTTAACAAACAAACTAGCCCCTTGAATGCATAAAATAAAGAGAAACAATGAAGACTAAGTTCTGAAATTGTCATTTGCATTTTCTCTGGTACACATACAGAAACGAAGAACCTAGGGCTTTCTTTGTTCGGAACATGTAAACTCTAATGAAAAGGGCAATACAAAACATGACAGCTTTTTTCCTCACCGTGATGATTTTTGTCTAGGGTCATCAAGATGGCTGCTACCTCCCAGTTTGCCAGTCGATACAAAAAGGATTTGAGTACAGAAGCCCTCAGAGCAAAAGTTGCTCGCAGAAAATCAATGCTTCAAAAGGAGAACAGACACAAGTTGTTTGAAAAGGGCAGACAGTTTGGATTGGCAGATGTCAACGTTCAGCTCTCGAAAGAGAGGGGAATTTCTCAACTAAATGAGACAAGTGAAATGTGCTCTCAAGAGAACAGCAGTGTAAAACAGAGTAAGTAAAGACGTGTTATAGAGCTTTTTTAAAATTCTTAAAAATGTCTTCAAGTAGATTTAGTAACATTATCACAGGAACCTAATTGCGGTCAATGTTTTAATTTGAAGTAAAGGTTTAAGATTTAAAAAACAATTACTACTACCAGTTCTTCTAACTGTTAAGAAAATAAAGTCTTGATCCTCACTGATCCGGTGGTATGAATGAGGCTTTGCTGTGATTTGTCTGCAGCAGCTAAAGGAAGAATGCATTTTGCTATTAACATTCAATGGGAAGTCTCTTAATGATTGCTTTGTTCAAGAAGTGAAAAACCCTGATCTAAAATCTCGTCTAACATATAACGGGTGTCCGTCATGTACTTAAAGCATGCTTCGAAACGGGTAATTGTATATTATAATTGGGTATATATAATTATAAATGGGTAAATGCATGGTACAATTTTATTTTAAAAATTGCTAGTTTTTGATGACTTATCTTTCCTCCCAGAAAATAGGGCCTGCATATATACTGAATCCTGCCTCCCTGGCTCTCCTGGATTCTTATGGCCTGGGGAATTAAGTCAATCTTTAAAAATGTTGACAGATTTCTTAGAAGTATTTTCACCTTCAGTGTTTTGATAGCAGAAGATTACTGGAGGAAGGCGTGCAATCCCTATGTAATCCTGTCAAATATGACATTTAAGAAATTTATATCTTGATTATGTTCAATAAATTTTAACTTTAGATACTAATTTTTCAGATAGACACGTAATTCAAGTCTGGCTTAAGGTTTTATTCTTTCATATAACTTCTGCTTCATTTATTCTCAGCTTGAGGCAGACTTTGGTATCTAAAGCTGACCTAAACTTCAGCTTTCAATGACATTACAAGTGTTTGAATAGAGAAACTGATACAAATAAACTAAATAAATAGTTAAAGTGTTAACTTTAATATTAGTAACCGTGCAGGAACAGCCTGTACACTGTAAAATGGATATGAATTTACAGCATCCCTCAGGTGCAGATTTGGGGAGGTGTATTTGCAAGTTGAAATTTACCATTGAATACTCTTTCAGTGGGAAGGGTTAAAACAATTAGGAGAATTTAAGCTTTTAGCAAGCTAATAGATCACAGGTATTTGCATTGTAAGACTTGAATTGAAACTTGCAAGCACAGATTCCAGTCTTCTGCTCTTTGACTTGGTATGTTCCTCTTCTGTCTTGGAAAAGTTTTTTGAAATTTTCTGACTTGCTTGTTGTTGGCTGAAAAACGTCTTCAAGATTTTATAACATGTCTGTCTTCCACCTTTGCTTCAGAACAACCTACAAGTGGAGCCACCAAGAGGATTAATGAACGCAAGGAAATGCTCCAGCGCTATAAAGAAGAAAAGGAACTTCGGAAACTGAGAGAGCAGAGAGAGAAAGCAAAAAAGGGGGTGTTTAAAGTTGGGTTATACAGACCGACTGTGCCTGGATTTCTTTCACTTGTACCTGAAGATCCAGTGATAGTGAAGCCAAGAGAGAAGGTAATAAGAGTAATATTAAATACCTAAATGAAGTATGTGTAGCATACTGTATTAAAACTTCTATTTGTATACAAAATCATGTATATGTTATGCCAAATAAACAGTTTATTTTGTAAATGCTTTATAAATATTTATTTTATAATAAGCAACAATAAGGGAGTCATTTGGCTCATTTTTTTAAAACAAAGCTGGAAATAGTACTTGTGATATGTTGATTTTTGTATTTATGACTGTGTTCTCAGTTCAAAAACTGGAATGATTCATCCACAAATGAAACAGCTAAGTTATTTTAGAACTGGTAACTTGTTCCTATTTAGTCCACTTGACTTTGAAAGTTTTTCAAATTCTACTGTTGACCCATTTTGCACAGGCGTGTTGCTTTTCACACTTAGGCTTCTTGCCCACTCTAAGAGCGATGGGTGGGGAAAGGACTATGTTAACTCTTGTTTCCTTGGGGATGTTTCCAGGCAGCTCCTGCTTTCTCCGGGAGGATTACTCGATCAAAGGCCAAGAACCAAGAAGAAAAAACTGCGATACCAACTGCATCTAAGAACTCTATGGTTTGTTTTTTATATAAAACTTCAGCAAATAAATTTAGAGAAAAGGATGCAATTATCCTTCAGACCATAACTCAGGGTTGTTTGCTTACAAGCTGAATGCTGCCTCTAAGGAGGTTTTCCTGGTGAGAAAGACAAATTAGATCAGACAAGCTTTCAGCAAGCTGATAGACCTTGTTATGCTAGTTTGAGCGTTGCGCTGAACTGAACTGCAGAGAGTTTGATTAGGTCGGTACAAAGAGAAAAGTGCACAGATCTTCTGGATCAATTTTTCAATACAAAATACTGTAGTCAGCAAGGACTGCAAATATGTGTAGAGGTAGTAGAGAGACTGAAGTTACATACTTTGGTTTTGGCTTGGAGAACCAGTGCATCTCCCTTGAATGCAGAAAGTCTGTCATGAATGTAGATTACAAAGAGTCAGTTCGTTCTTCACTCAAAAATCACTTCAATGTTGGCATAAATCTTAGCAGTCCCTTCTGCTATTACTTGTATAAAAAAGTAGGGGTGTTTTGAGGAATTTCACCAGCAATAATCTGTAAAAGAAGCTGTACTTTGAATCTAGCAATCTTGCCTTACAAAAACTTGAATACATTTGAAGGGTTTCCAGTTGTAACTTTACAAAGGGACAACTGAGTTAATATTCTCCCCCACCCCCCCGAAAACTGGTTTTACTGGTTTTTAGAATAAACACAGAATATGTACTAAGATGCAGCAGTAATTGGCACCTAGTTTCATAGTTAACTGAAACTATTTCTTCAACATTTTTCTACATTCTTTTTCTGACAAATTCTTAAGTTGGATAATGCATGTTAACACATGTCTAAAATGAGCTATTTTAGTTATCCTTAATTTCTCTTTACATACTAAAGCCCTTTGTGCCAAATTATTTGACCATTTGTTTACTGGAGCCTAGGATAGAAAGATAAGGAAAGCAATTAGGCCGCTTCATTTCTGGAAATCTGATATTTCACAAGAAATGATCTTCTCTTGTAGGTCTATGCCAAGGGGCGTGGCGTGTGCCCTACACAAGCAGGACGTAAACAGATGAGTACAGACAAACCAGCTGAAAAAGACAAAGGTACGAAAGTAGTATGATCCCTACATCTGTCTCTGAATCTGAAAGGACTCTGCTGTTTGGTTGTTGGTTTTTTTTCCTGACTCAGTAGTTGTGACATTATGGGAGGGAGGCAAAGAACATCTTTGGGAGAGATCCGCAGTACATTTTTGGGTGTAGGAAACAAGGAGGAGTTTTTAGGACGGCCATTTCTACTATGACAAGGGCAGCAGCTGGCAGATTATCAAGCGCATGGCTCTAGGTATCGCATGTACTTGTTGCCTCTATAGGCTGGGGGAAATGGAGTGCAGGATACTTAATGCTGTCCTGGTTACTGATTATTCACCCTAGGAGAGGGAAAAGAAAAAGGTCAGTAGGCAGAATTGCATAACTGCTAGCTTCCTGAGCATCTGGAGCTGTGCAGAGCTTTCTGTTTGTCTCCGGGAAGAGTATCACATGCATTAGCTGCTGCTGTTACAGAAGAGCAAGTGACTTCACCTGGAAAGATGAAGAATAGCTGACATAAGTAAAATATGCATTTTCCTTGGTATTGTGGGTAGCCTGAAAAAATGCTGATTGTATGAGCTGTAAATATTTTCAGTGAAGTCCTTCTTCTGTCTGTACAGCAGATACGCTCTAGATGGTCTCTAAATGAAACTGCTTGTGTAACTCAGCATTGAAAAAGGTTTGGAAAAGGCTAGCCTACCGGTAAAGCACATTAGCATATAATGTTGGAGACAGGAGCCCAAACTTCTGATGCACACTAGTGCAACCGAGTAAACGCGTGATTGTCGTCTTCAGTAAATGACAAGTACAATCTTACGTTTTCGTATTTTACAACAGCCCCTCCTGTATCTGTCGCTTTCTCTGTGACAATTACATACATTTCTTAAGAAAACAGCAACAACGAAAAAAACCAACGCATGCCACCTTTATGGGAGTGGAATACTTTTGATTAGAAATTCTTCCTCATAGCACAGTGATGTCCATGCCTTAAGTAGATAAGGCTAAGTCATGTGGAATATCAACGTTAATGCAAGATACTCTGTAATTCAGAATGAAATGACTTTCGCATCGCTAATTTAATTAAATCAGCAAGCGACAGACCTTTGTTTAAATGAATTTCAGTAGTGCCTCTGTTGAATACTGAAAAGATCTGTTATCAATGTTTGATATAACAATTAAAATATTTAATTTTTGAAAAAATTGTCATCCACTAGACTTGATTATTCCTTTTTTGCTGAATCAAGAATATGCAGTATATGTATTTAAACACTAGTATAAAAATGTTAGAGAAGTGAATGTTTGGGTAAATCAAATGTTATAGTTATTTATCTAGTAATTTTTTTCCCAACTTGTCATTCTAGCTTCCAGAGAATTGCAGCTTGACATTAAAAACACGAATAGCATTAACAGTAACCAAGTGGGGCTACTAGATTTCAGGCAGATGTAGAAAGGGAAGGTATGACATAAATTTTTCTGTGCAGGAGAATGCTATCATTTTTGAAGGATATTAGAAACAGTACTAAAATACAAAGATGAAAATGATTAAGATGGGTAACACAGTGCATGAACTTGTCATATTTTATAAAATATTTTGGGGGCAATTTGTCTTAAGAATACTTTGTTAGATTATGTTAAAGTCAGACCTTAGAATACTTCCATATAATGACCAGGGCATCACTTTGTTACACAGATGGTTTGCTTAAGCTTCCAGCTGTGCAAATAGCCATGGCAAGTTATTACTCTGGAAAGCTTCATCTGTAAAATGGGGATGATGTGGCCTCCGATTGCAGGGAACATTGAGAAGGGTTCCTTAAACTTTGTACATGGCATCTAGCACACTGGTACCTTGATGGTACTGAAAGTACTACTGTACAACAAAACATCTTCAATCCGGATCCTTCAGAGCATTGCCTTGATGCCAGGGCTGACCTGTGCTGTCCATGTTTAGCACCGCTTGCACTGAACTGACAAAAAAACCCCTGTTGATTCTGGCAAACTAATGCAGCTAATAATTGCTAGTGCACTTTTCTGATTTCTACAGAACGTAAACTTTCAATTATATTACTTGAATGCAGCTTCTTATTAAGTTTTGAAACCTGTGGAATTAACATTTCTTACAGTGTTGCAGGCTGCAGTCCAGACGACCTCAAATGTAAGAATCACCAGAGCAGCAGCCTCTGCAGCTAGGCAGATGCTGAAAACAACAGCTGCTGCTGCTACTACTGGTAAGTGAGGCAGTGAATATAGTCCTGCTTGTGTAGCTCAAGCCTGATATGTAAGTATTTGGAATAGTGTGCTGTAAAGAGATACCATCTAGTACTCGATAAGCGAGCACTGGAAACAACATATGTATGTTTACATGCTGCTGTTAGACTTGTTGTCAAATGATATACTAAGACAGCTCTGTTGTCTTTAGGATCTTGCTCATATCTCAGGCACTCTGTTGTGCTGTAGAGATACACATCAGCTTGTTCTGAACTGTCTTAGCACACTGCATTCTGCTGTGTAACTATCTCCTTTGAGTAGATAGACTGTATGTAAATCATGCCAAATTGTCATGTAAGAAAAGGACTAAATACTTTATCACTTAGACTCTCATCTGGAACTCTGTTGCAATATTTAAATCAAGATGTTGAAACCAACATTGGACAGTTTCCCGTAAAATCCATCAGTGTGGAGCATCAATATCCATATGGCAATTATAAACTGAAAGAACAGAACCAGAACTGGTGAAGATTTGCTAGTTTGGTGTATCGCTGTTTAAGGACATACGATTATTAAGTCTGTGACCAGGAACAGATACCTCTGGAAGAGATGAGAGCCTGTGTTCTTCAGGTCAGGAATTGCTCTTCGTCCATGTTTACCTGTTTACCAGAATAGGGGAACATGATGAAGGGGAAATTTTTAGTATATCTTCTTCTTCTCAGGATATTCTCTAGAATGTTTTGCAGTGTCCCTTGTGTTATATATGGCAGAATTTAACCCCTAGGCTGAAAGCACAGCTCTGTTAGTATTGGTTTCAACTCACCCACAGAAATCCTATGCCACATAGAAATTAAAAATCTGAACTCAGATTGGCTTGACATTATCTCTTCAGCATTTAAGGAAATAAGGTGACTTTTATTTTTAGTGTATGACAACATCTAAAGACTAATGACTTAATGAATCTGTTTTCCTTTCTTGGTGATACATCTCTTAATAGGCTGTTAAATCCTAGGCCAGTTTTGAATGAACTTTTGCAATTTGGTGTCTTGCCCTCTAGCCACCTCCTGCTCAAGAAACAAAACAGTCTCTCCCTGTCTCTAACCGCTGGACTTTTATGGCAACCTTTTGGTGAAAGATTGTCTTAATCAGGTGCCTTTTTGACCTTTCGGAGTTTCTCTCATTCTAGGTAACCAGTCACAAAGAAAGACAGCGAATGTAGGAAAGCAGAAGAGAGCAGTCAAACCTGACATCGCGGAGGTAGGTCGTCATTTAATATTTGAAATGGAAGAGCAGTAAAGCTGATTTAAGAACCAATAACAGTGTAATTGTAGCTCAGATACACTTGTGTTCAAGCATAGAAGTAATAAGAAGTTCACTAATAAGCTAGATTTTGGGAAGAAGCTGTATGTATTTATATTGCCATATTTTAAAAATTAAGATCAAATGTAGTTTGCTTATATGGATGACTTGATTACTAATCAAGATCTGGACGATGATTTAAATTAGACAAGAAGTTTTTACATGACATATGTCATGTTTTAAGTATTAAAAAGAAAGGCCTGCTTTGCTGGTTTTATCTAGCATTTGTAAATTTTGTGCAGTTCATTCCGTTTTGAAACATACTCTGAATGTATCCCTTTCATGCTACATGCTAAGGTAACGATATGAGACTTTAGAAGCTAAGAAATAAATGCGGTTTTAGGTTTTGAACCATGCAAAAATAAAGCTGGAAATGTTATTCTCTGCAAGGTAGACATATCATCATTAAAGGCAGTCATTGTGGTTCTCAGTGTCACTGCTATAACAAAACTTTTCGGCCTCTACATAGAGACAGCAGTATGTGAATTCATCGTAGCCCTCCAACCCAGGTTCCCAAACAATTTGCGTATGCATTCATGCGCTGACAGTCCTGTGCGAGAACCATCAATTATTTTTCTCCTTCTTTGCACTCCACCATTCCCCCTCACCTCGTGTCTCCCTCACGCCTCCCATCTCCACTCCTGTTTCTGTAACTGCAGCTGTGCTCTAGTATTATCCTGAAACTGTGGAATCGTGTGCAAACACTGGCAGGAGGTAAGAGGCACTTACATCTTTGCTCAGGTAGGTACCTCTTCATGGGCAGGAGTTGCTGTGTGCTGCCAGTTGGTAAACTCTTGCTGTAACCTCAGTCATCTCATTACAAGAAGTGTGTTAGAAGTTGAATTCGAGGCTTACATTCCAAGCAGGGGTATCTAAAGTGTAACAAGTCTTACAGTGAACTGAAGACGCATATTTTCGTGAAAAACAATCTTAAGCTCTTTTGGCTGGTTTGAGCTAACAGTATCTCAATATAGGTATCTCAGAAATGCATTCTGTATGACCATCTGGTCACTCATCTCATAGGAATGTGGATTCAACTTACTGATTAATTTTTTCTCCTCTTTTAATGACATTCTGTGGTCCTAACTGCACTTGTCTTGGGCTGCATTCCTCAGCTATCAGCTTGTTTTAGCTTGTTCTTCAGTCTTTGGATTAGAGTATGTGTATAAACTGTGATTATTCAACAGGCCTAGTTGGATTTGGAGCCAGTAATTCTGCTCTTGAGGAGCTTATCACCTTAAAGCATTTTTTTTTTTCTGGCAATGGGAGCAAGTGTTTGCTAATTTTAATTAGTGTTTTGGTAGGCGAGGTGTTCTGCTACTTTCGGCCCTTCAGTGGATCGCTGTACTCCTCGTAGTGAAGTGCTATCCCTGTAGAATGATTCGCAGGTGTCAAAACCAGTTGGGTTTATTGGTAAATCATGACTTCTGTACACATATGCTATTGTAGAAAGCGACTTACCTGAAACTGTTCCCTTCCTGATGGCTTTCAGACAGTCATGTTCTAACTCAGCCCTTGCCTATAGTAAACATTTTACTGATTTGATAATGTAATGTTCGCTTTGTCTATTTGTGCTGTTATAGGTAACTCCTTCTAAACATGAAGTGGATAAAATTGCTCAACTGGATCCAGCGATGAAAGATTCTGCAGCTGATTCTAAACATTCAGTGTCAGTAGACAGTCAACAGGAACAGACCTCAGTGGAAAACAAAACCAGTTCTGCTCCAGGGAGACCCAGAACACACTCTTTTGCACCTCAGAACTTTGTGTTTCAGCCATTAAATGGATTAGCGACCTACAAAGTTACACCCATGACTCCTTCTAGGGCAAATGCATTTTTGACACCTGATGCCTTCTGGGATTTTTCAAAATCTCCAGTGTAAGATTCTTTCTTCTAATGGTCTAAAATGCAAGTGAACCTCTCTGTGATGCTGCAGAAAACATCACCTTTCTATAGAGAGATTCCCTGTGTAACAAACTGTTGTGTTGAAACACCTGATCGTCGAGGTTGCTATTGTTGCTTAATCAAATGTGGACTTAATTCAACAGCAAAGAAAGCTATGTAGTCTTTAATCCTGTCTATGCTTTAAAGCAAAGCAGCTCCATATATCAGGGACTCGTGCCATATATATCTATACACAGATTTATTAATTTTAATAGGAATTGCTTGTGTTCTCTGGTGTTGAATGTAAGATAGCCTCGCAGATGGGGCATTTTTGTGTGTCTGGCCATATTTGATGTCAGTTTCTCAATGTGTCTTAACTCTAAATGTACTTTGTTGTTGTTGTTTCCAGTAATATAGTTGAAAAATCCAGTGAAACTAAGGCACAAGAGCCTAATTTAAAAAGTCAAATTTCACCTGCTGGTAAAGGCATTCAAGAACAGCAAATCACTACAAGTTTGAAAGGAGAAAAAGGTATGAAGTTCACTTTCAGTTTATTGTTCTAATGTTTTTGTTTCTCACCAGATTCTGAACAAATGCCTTTCATGTTTTTCAGCGAGTGAATCAGATGAGAAGACTTCCATTCAGAGATCAGATGAAACAATTCCTGTCTCTACAGATCTAACAGCGCTTGAAATGAAGTCAGATGATATGAGAGAGCAAGAGCATGACGTGCCTTATTTCAGGTTTGCGTTCATTTGTTTCACTTCCTTGTTGTCCCTTCTGAGGTCCTTAACATGAGTAACGAGACATCTTGGAAAGACTAGCTTGTGGTGGTTGGTGTCTGTCAGCAGTGACCTGAGTAGGCACACATTCCTATCTCCCTTTTTCTGTTGCTGGTGCAAGTAAAGGATATAAAATTCTGGAGACTATCCCCTTGTCCTAAGGAACACAAGCTTGAAAGCAGTAGAAAAGAAGTTGCATCTCAGCCAGTCAGCAAACTAAAACAGTCTAATGGCTTCTGCTCAAAGACAGCGTAGCTTCTCTGAAAGCAAAAGGATAGTAACCATTAACAGTCACGAGTAGTGACAGCAGTTAGAAAATTCTCCAAAACCTGATCTTTTTCAATACCCCGTTATTTTTAGAAACATTCTTCGGTGTGAGACAGAGAGGCTGATGTCTCAGTGCCTCCACTGGGATGGAAAATTTGAGCTGGACATTCCAGAGGATGGTAAGACTAAACTATAATAGGCACTAGAAGGGGTGTTATGGTGAGTGAACGGGACAGAGGGAAGTACGTGTATCTGAATATATTTGCAAAACAGCACTGTCTACAGCACTTAGTAAAAGTTGTATTAGATAAAGTTGAGAGTTGTATCTGCCTCAGGACAAAAAGGCATGCTTTATCTCCTAATACTAAAACTTATGTGTAGTGCTTGACGTGATAGCGGTTGACACTAAAGTGAACAAAGTGCTTATCGAAATAGATTTCTGTTGTCAGTTTTAAGTATATTTAAACGTATGAACTTTAACCAAGCTGATTTTTTAAAAATAAAATCAGGTTTAACGTAGAATAAGTGTCCTTACCTGGGAAAATGAAGATGACTTGTCAATGCTTAACCTAAAGACTTACGGAGATGGTAACCTTTTTCTGAAAGGAGCAAGTTTAGAGCAGTTCAATGGATAGGTATGCTCCATCTGAATTGTATTGCAGGTCTGCAATAGGTGAAGTTAGTTCAAACAAGAAACAAATTCCAGACTCTTCAAATACTTACTGAAATCGATTGTGAAGTGACGGATTATTCCAAGATGTACTTTCTTTATTGTTTTCTTGTTGCTATCAGCTAAAGATCTTATTCGCACCACAATTGGTCAGACAAGACTGCTCATAGCAGAAAGGTTTAAACAGTTTGAAGGACTGGTGGATAATTGTGAATTCAAACGGGGTGAAAAAGAAACAACGTGTACAGACTTAGATGGATTTTGGGACATGGTTAGTTTTCAGGTATGTACTTGCATGTTAACCTACTAGAAAAAAGTTGATGCGGTTGTTTACGAGCAATGGATTGAAACTATTGTTTTATGTAAAAAACCGCAGGTCCTTGTTTAACACTTTCTGACGGTGAATAGTATCAGCTGGTATACTACGATTTGTCATTCATGGACCTGTTCATCTGTTGTGTCTCCTTGTGGCCTATCTGGTTTTTCTCTGGAATGAAGGCGTGTAGCCAAGTCTTAATTCTGGTTTGGAGTGAGGATACAGTCACAATGTCTACCAGGACTGAAAGCTAGGAGCTCTTGGAAAATTCCTGGAGCTCACCTGTAAAGTAGGGCTTCCATGCTTCAGTCTGAGAATAATGCGGAAACTACAATAACCTTATTTAGGGGTGAGCTTAGGCGATAGAAAACCTTCAACTCTGTTTCTCTTTTGATGCTTCCATTGGTTTCAAAATGAAATATAATATTGTAAAAGATCAAAATAGCTCTCGACAGTATTTGTGAATCAGCATTCAACAAAGGAACTTGTAACTAGTTAAATCAAATGCAAAGATGGATTTATGGTTAAGGTCCTAGTTGTAGGTCTTTAATTCCCTCCAGAAAGCGTGAGGGTTTGACCTGCTTATACATCAGAGATATTTGAGGGCAACTTTGCTAGAACCTGTAACTTGAATAACAGGGTTTACCTATGCTTACTATGTGTCTGGGAGCAGCTCAAGTTTCTCCTGAGCATCCCCACCTTTTCCCTTAGATAAACTTGAGTAACAGAATTGCTAACTCTGTCCCTTTTTGCATTTGTTGTTTGTGTCCTCTGAGTTTCAGGGAGGATGTAAAGGACTTGTCACTTCAGTGACCAGTCTGCTGTATATAAGCCTTGTATGGCCTTACTAGCAAATGAGGCAAGTGTCTCCGTTACAAAGCCGAAGGAGGACACATGTTGCATTATCAGTCAGGGAGGAGGTGATGCTGCAGAGCTAGTTTGTCTCTAGTCACAGGATGTCACGAACAAGCGCAAACTGCATCAGGAAGCTGTTCAGGCCAGCAGTTTGAAAGAGCAAACAAGCTTGGATGATGTGTTTCCTACATAATGGAAGATTCGTGCTTGTTTGGTGTAAAAACGATCGTGCAATGTGTTCTTTTGCATTCCTTAAATGCGACCATTGTCAAAGTGCTTAAGTTCAGCACCAGAACAGGTTGTAAACCAGCTCCTTCATTTAAGATGTTAGATCTTACTGAGTGATTCTATACTTCCCCTACTAACCTTTAAACTACAGAAATGATACCAGTCCTGTCATCTAATCTGAAGCTTGTGAATGTTAGCGTAACCTTCATGTCAACTGTATGACAACATTTAATACTTAATATCAGTTGGTGGTTTAATTTGCTTCTGTATTTAAAGCAAAAGTACTTAAATGCATAACTATACTTAAATTTGTTACCTGAAATCTATTGTGTTCTGTTGTGAATCTGAGAAGTCTTGCAAATTAAATCCGGACTTTTCTGGGATTTCCAATAGATAGAAGATGTGAATAAAAAATTTGATAATCTGAAGAAGCTTCAAGACAACGAGTGGCAACCACTTGATGTCCCAAGCAAAGCAATTGTCAAGGTATGAATAGCCCCTAAAGCGTGCCTCCTAAGGCATCAAGATGCAAACAGTGTGTTGAGATACCTAAAATAACTAGTAAGCTGCTATTGCAGTAACGAGTACTCTTTTTAAATGGAAGTTCCTTCTAAAGCCCTACTCATCTTTAGATGTTAATGTTTAAAAATTCAGGGAAATTCCTCTCCAGATGCACCCTTCTCCCTTGCATCTTCCAAGTGCCCCTGTATTAGTTGGTATTTGTAATGATAGTTGCCTCTTTTGGTTAGGAAGATTAGAACTAAGAATTAACAATGACTCTTTTGGAGTCATTGAACTCTTTGCTAGTAAGGCAAGTCTGTTAAATTTAGAATAGAAATTTACCCTTCAGATGTAGAACACTTTCTGTGGGCCACTGGTGTTGGCACTGACTTAACTGAAAAGGAAACCACGTGGGAATTTGGCAGTGACTGCCAATTTTGAGCCGAGTGCTAAATTATAACGGTGTCCCACTAATACAGTACCATGGGTAGCATTATACTACGAATTCTCTAAGCATAAATGGTTCTGACACTATTCAAAAGAAGTTATCGCAAAATAAGCTTTAATGTAGGCTATTTTAGCTACTCTTTGGTTTGGAATATATAATTGCTTCTAACGACTGAATATCAAGTCATACTCACATTGCCTAAGCTCCATCCTGTTCCTTGAGACTGCTCAACTAATCATAAAAGCGATTTGAAGGTCGATAAGAAACTCCAGGCACAAGAAACTGGAAGGAATGTAGTCTGTGTGAGCTGCCCATAAATGTCAGAACCCTACAGATGGTACAAGGCACAAAACTTCCTTTGAAAAATTGAATGCCAGGAAAGACTTCACTGGCTGGCTGGTGTCTGTCCTGCCGTTACTTTATCTCCCTGCCACTAGGAGTCCCTGTATCCCACTGTTTTAAAAAATCCTAACTCTCGTTAGAAAAAAATTTTACTGAGTATTTCTGAACTGCAGACTTAATATGAAATATCCTTAATATTGTCATCACAAACTAACCTTAATAGCTGAATGGCAGTCCAAGAGATTCTGGGGATGAACGGAGACATCTCCAGCATGCCTGTTGCCGTCTCTGTGTGGCCAGCAGCTGCGTCGATATTCATGTGCAATTGCTTCTATCTGAAGCTTCCAGAGGTGACCTAGACTTTCTTACAATTTCAGAAAAAGACTATTCCAAATGGAGTGTCTAAACCAAAGCTGGGAGCGGCTGGAAGAACTGCTGCCCGAAGCCGGCTTGCTGCTATAAAAGCAGCTATGAGGGATAAAATGAAGCATGACGGAGCTGCTGATTGTACACATCAGGAGAAGCTACCAGAAGTAGAAAATGTGGTTTTTGAAGCGGGATTTTTCAGAATTGAAAGCCCTGTGAAAACCTTTCCAGGTGGGTGAAACTTAATTGTGATTTCTGTGACCTGAAAGTACTGAAGAGAGTTTAGCCAGTCTCATTGGGGAGAGGAATTACGCTGTTTATACTGGATACAACTCCAGTACTGGACACAACTGGTGGTTAATTACGTCAGGGATCCAAAGTAAACTGTTCTACATGAATGTACTGATTTGAGTGATTATGGCAACATGAAATCTCTGCTTAGACAGAGAGGTAAAAATGGCTGGTTCATGTTTTTTCAGCGCATGTTTAACAATCAAGTTTTAATCTGAGTGTTCCCGGATTTAGCCGATGAACCTGTTCATCCAAGTCAATGCAGGCTAATGTCCTCTATTTGTAAGACAGGAATTGGGATTTTTTTTTTTTTAACTAAATCTCTTGCAGTGCTGTCTTCAAAGCTGCAAATAAAGTATACCTGTAATCTGTATTCATGTTCAACAAGATTGTAGCATAATTCCAGTCTGCTATAAAAGCTGTTTAATAGGGGTTTTTTGAGCAGATGCTCAGAATATAACTTTATTTTCAGTATCTATCTTACTGCAATCTATGTGAAGCCAGTATTTTCAGTAATCCTTGACTCTTCAGGAGCCACTCTGCTTCTCTCCCATTTCTAGTTCACAAATTTACTTTGAATTTCCCATCTTTTTTTTTTTGTGTAGATCTCTTTCCTTATCACAAGACTAGCAATTTTTTCATATGCCTCTTGTTAGTAGAGGGGACCTTCTGAAAAGCTTTGAGCTACGCTGGGTTTAAGCAAGCTCTAGCAGAGAATCTGTTATAAGAATCAGTTCTGAGTCTGTGTCTTTCTAATTCTATTAAAATTATCTAATGTAAAAGATGGAAATTAATGGCAGCTTTCACTGGATGGACTTTTTAATGAGAACAGCAAGTCTCATTATTTAAGGTTCTTTGTGAAGGGATGGTCATTACTAAATTGCTTAGCTGGATTTAAGGTAGTTTTGTGACTTATTGACCTACTCTTGTCACCTTTTTTCAAATTCTCCTTGCAGTGTATATGAGATTTCAATGTAATGTTTGTATAAGATAATTCAGCAAGCAGAAAACAATAGTGTTCCCAGCTAAAGTCCAAACAAACAGTTAATTTCATCTTCTGGAAACTGCTGTAGTAATGAAACATTAAACGCGCTTTTTCAGGCTTGCTTTCAAAGGCATCTCGCAGATCTTCCCAGCGGACTTCTGAAAAACTGGCAACTCCAAGATCATCCAGTAGAGCTTTTCTTCAGAGTATTCCTTCTGTTCTTTCTAACCCTGAGGATACAACTGCAAAACAAACACCACCAGTGCTCGAAGGCTTCCACCCAGCACAAAATTTGAAAATGCACCAATTTCCTGCTGGAAAAACTCCCCCACTGGAAAAACTCCCTGGTGGTTTTCTTGAACAAAGGTAGACGTGTTAAGGCAGCTTTTCATTAACTTTGTACAAATAATTTTATAGTTTTAATTGAAATAATTAATATTAGTACCCATTAAATGTTACCTTCCAATTTGGCAGTGGTAAAGGTTGCAAAGTCCTTGTGTCCTTTACTTCCCTCAAGCAAATATTAAGAGCTTTGCCCAAATGTAATTTTGCTGCTGGGGTAGTTTATTTTTTTGCCCAGAAAATTTGATATAGCTGACCAGTGCCAAACACGCAAGCGTAATTGCACAGCAAATTGTAAGATCATTGGGTAAGTCAAAAGATGATTGAAGGTGATTGAGAAGAATGAAAACATTTTGGTTCCCTTTCAGCGTTTCTGTAGTTGCAGAAGAACACGGTCCTGTTGCTGGCACAGCAGAGGGAGCTAAGGTAAGTCATGCGTAGTTCATTTATGTGCTTTAAATATTTTATTATTATTAGCAAAAAAAAAAAAAAGTTCTTTTTATTAGCCCCAGACACTTGGATTTCTGATCAAATCCTCATTTAGATATCTTCTGTATTCCTCAGGCTGGTGCTTTTTCCTTCTCAGTATGGACGTGGATAGGGACTGCTGCAGTTTGGGGACCTTGTCTAGCTCTTTGGGAGCTATCTTTTGTTGGCTGCTGTATGATGACACTTGTTGCTTGGGCAAGCAATGTTCTTTTGAAGTCCACTACCTGTTTTCTGGTGTGAATTTTTTTTTTAAACGCTTCTGCATTTGGGGACCATGACTAAAGGCAACAGCAGTATTTAGCTCTCTGGGTCCTCATGCTGCCACAGCAGAGCATTGGGCTGTTACACTGTTTAGAGGTATAGCAAGAGCAGTGTTACTAATACCAGTATCAGAGTTCACAAATCCATGCCCTGAAATATTTGAGGCCTTGGTGCCACGCCTCTGTTTGAGTAGCCTTAAAAAAACAGGATTGTGGCCTCCATACTTCAGATGGTGCTGTGCTAGTCAGTGAAAGCCAGTGCTTTGCAGTTAATCATCCTTTAGTAGCTTTCATTGGAAATGGAGGATCTGAATTTTATTTGTTACTGCTTGGATCTGTGCATGACTACAGCAGTCATTTCCTCCCCCACCTCCCCGAATATATAATATAGAGTAAAAAAATAATAATAATCTTGGTTACTAATTTGTTCTTACACCTTGTACTTCATCCTTTCCCTGTCAAATGAGAAATTGCTTGTTGGTGATGTCGCTCTCTGGGGAAAACTGTGGTCATCTTTAACTTTCAATATTGCTGATAGGTTTTTCTTGAGGTAAAGTCTCATTAGAGAACATCCTCAGAATGTTTTTGGCACTTTAAGTTCAAAATCTTCTTTCACGTGGAAGAACTTCCTTTATAGTCTAAGAGATTATCAAGCTTACAAGGGTGTTTGGGAAATAGTTAATGTGAAATGGATCACAGTGTTAAGCTGCGAGCCTTGCCCTGCCTGTCCTTTCTACAGTGTCTGGAGTTAAAACCCTGTCTCTCCTGAATTGTCTATAAAAACTGCAGATTAGACTTGTGGACTTGGTTTGACATAACAGGGACATGCTGGTTTCTGTAAACTCACATCCCTTGAATGTCCTGGCTACCTTTTCACCTTTGTGCTTTCTGCATCAAAAGCTGACAAACTTCCTTTTATTGCAGACAAAACAGAAAATAAGAAAGCTTCATAGTGCCATAGGTGCTGCCTCACGTCTGTCTGATTTCACTGATGCTTTTCTTTTGGCTCTCTGGGAAGCAAATAGAGCTACTGCAGACAGCCTCTTGGAGGGCAAGGAACAGTTAAAATTCCCCCTTTTCAGGTGCTGGAAAATTCTAGCAGTGAATTAAAAGTAATGGATGGCATGGAAGAGATGGAACTATCTGCTGCAGAACAACAAGGACAAGACATTGTCATGTGCAGTCCGGAGAAGGAGACCTGCACAGAGACTAACTTTTCTCAGTCTGGAGAACCAAAAATACATCAGACAGGTGCATATCTTAAAGCTGCTTAGTATAGTTTGTGCGGTATTGCTGGGGCCTTATGATTATTCTAAAGTTTTATGATAGTCTAAATATTACTCTTTGAAATCACTGTCGTTGTAGCTTGGTTAATCTATGTATGCTGTTAGCAAAACCTCCTTCAGCTAGTATGACTTACACATGCGTTGCGCATGAGCAAACAGTGCCCCTCAGATTTTTTCTGTGTAGTTTCCATGTGATATGTGAAGGAGAAAGCTAATAAAAAAGGCTTGAAGTAGAAGTAGATACAGACAGTTTAGGGGTTTGGGGTTTTTTTTTCCCAGTAAATGCAGAAAACAATACTGTTTTTCCAGCTTTGGCAGCATCAGACTAACTTTTTTAAAAAAAATGAAATACTCTTATTTTTCAGATGTTTCATGTAGTGATTTGACGTCCATTGAGAGCAGAAATCCTTTTGATATGGTAAGTTGACCTTCAGGTTTATTTGACTAAGACAATCTGCATGTTACAGTACTGTTAACCTTTCCTACAGAATCAGTTACTGCACGAAGTAAATTAAACTCTGTAAGATGTTATCAAGCCAATTCATATAACTTACTCTAAATACAAGCCACAATTCCTGTCTCCCTGCTCGGGCTCACTCTGTTATTCCTTGTTGCACATGATGAGTGTAAGATGAGTCAAGACATTCATAACAGAAGAATGATTCTTATCAGATTGATCCTTTAAATTACATTTCTTATGAATTTCCTTGTAAATATTTACTAATGTAATGAATGGCCTGGCCTTTCCCTTCCACTTTCTTCTTGGGGTTTTCCAGGTCTGTCCCATCCCTTTTTTTTCTTATAGCTTTGTCTTTTAGAGCTGGAAGTAAGATTCAACAGGGAGAAGCAGGTGTGTGAAAACTTTCGAATCGTTACAAGAATTTGGGTGTACGGTTTCCTTGGTCTCATGTGGAAAGTCCTCTTTAAAATATGGATTAGTGCTTTAAATGGACCACATCTTCACTTCTTGTTTTATGTCTGGAAATAAGCTTGCAAAATTTCTCTTGGGAAAGTCATGGTACTTACAGTGGTACACGATTTTGAACGGTGGCTGTTGCTTTGAAACGGTATCGTATATAAGCGAGCACATTGTAGTATACTTAGTACATCTACTGCACCGCTGCAGGTTTCAGATCTGCCTGACGGATCCGTGCTTAGCTTATTCTAAAGCTGCGATGTGTCCACAGTACTGAGAGGCAAGAGAATTGCATGCTTCTGTTCCCTTGTCAAAAGCATTTTCTGCTAGTTTTTGTCCCACGATGTTTAAGTGGCCTCTCAAGTAGGCAGGCACCTGACCGACATAAGCAGTTATTACGGTTGGTCTGGTGTTTATATAGATGTCATTAGAGAAAGGGGAATTTGCTATTAGCTGATTTCGTGTGTCGCTGCAGTGGTGTTTTGCAGAGCAGATAATTGTTCCTCAGATGCTTCGCTCTGATTTCTCCCACAGCCAATGCTGGATGCTGAGCTTCCCTTCACTCCAGTCAAGAGCAAAGCCCAGAAGTTTGCAGCAGCTGAAGCGTTCAGTGACCTTATTGTATTTTCTCCCCTTTCTCCCTCTGGGGAAAAATGAAGAGCGACTTGAAATTCAAAATGTGTAAATTATAGTAACAAAAAAAACCCACAGAGGATCCCTGGAATACAGTCTGCTACCCTTGAACTGTGTTCTGAGTGAGTGAATACCTGTAGTATTTTGTAGTGGAACTTTACTACAATATTTTGTAACGTTCTATGGGGCAGTCATCATGCGCTGTAAGTCCTGCTGTATATTAGTAGCGGGGTGTTTGCTGGTTGTACCTGCCATACCCAATGATTGCACATTCTGACTACAACCTGAAATATTTTTATTTTTGTATGATTTCATGTATTTCCTGTCTACTTCGAGTTGTGAAACTCTTCAACTTTAAGCTTTTCTGTCCTGACCTTACTTACCTCATGAATTATTATTAGGAGATGCCTATCAGACTAGCTGTACCTGTGCCCTATTTCTGATGCGAGGGCACCTTCTGGGGGTAAGACTCAGCCTGTTGCCTCCCCCGAAGCACTGTTTCATACTCGATCGCCGTTGTGAGGGTACTGTTGCACCCTTCGGCTCCAGCATTCTGTGCCTTAACAACTGCCTGATCAGCAGATGGGGCAGGGTTTGATGCATGTAATTCTTTCCTGTGGGAGTCTTCCTGGTGTTAAATGACCACTTGCTTTGTAATAGTAGAAATGATCTCAGAACAAGGATTTCAAAGTCAGATAATATCTTTTCCTGGCAGTGTATTAAAATAGGCATTGATTATTATTTCCTTTAAGGACACAGTTCTCTACTGAATATCTTGAGTTACCTTCAAGGCAACCCCTATTCTCTCTTTGCTTTTTCATGTGAAAATCTCTTAATCTCTTTCTCTGAACCCTTGACATGTTAACCTCAGCCTCTTCTCGCATCTTGTTCCTTACGCATTCTCTTATCTGGACTGTAATATATTGATGCATAAGGAGCATGCCAGTTATACTCTATATTTGAGTAGTAGTATTAGAGTACTGCCAGTTGTTATATTTTTAACAAATACCTGACTGGGCTTCTTCTTGTAATGGTGACCTTAGTGTAATACACACGTTCTTCCACTAGCCTTTATTTTAAACCAAGCCAAGGTAATTCAAATCCCTCAGCAGAAAGCATGGCCACTACAGCTGGGGGAGCTTGTCGGGCTTAAGTTTTAACCTGGAAGCTGTGTACTGATTACACTGAAATAAATAGAGGAAGCTAATGTGACTTGGTGTTACTGTGCTGGAATCAACTTTCTTCATCACTAAACTCCAGTTACAGGGAGAGTTTCAAACAGATAGCTCTTAATGACTTGCCTGCTCTGTTCAGTCATCAACACTGTGCAATGAATAGCGGTCACGAGGGATTTCTGACATCTGATGTATACGCTTAAGCCGATGCCAGCAGCGTGCTGGTCTAGGCTACTGCATCTGCTGGAAATTTCAACACTGTGCTGCTTGTAACTTGGCATCTCCAAGTTTAAATGAAGTGACTTGTAAAAGAGTATGAGACATGTCAAAGAGATCCTTGAAAACGTCAATAGTGGCTATTGCGCTGTTCTTGTTTTGCAGACAAGACCGGGAGAATGACTCACAGTGAAGGGAACATATTTTTTTTTATTTTTGTTACCAGCCTGACTCATGAGGTGAACTTGCCAATAAACCTCCCCACCCTTGAAACCGGTCTTGACTCACACAGAAGTGATGAGGGGAGAGAAGCACAAGGCTCGTGACCGGTTCCATGGAGTACGTAACGCCTGTACAATTCCATCTCCCTTGGGAGGGAAGCGCCTTCAGGACGGGCTGATTTGGGCCACCAAATGGGCAGAATGGGCCTTTGAAACGAAGGAGAGGGGTAACTTTTCTAGCCATGGTCTAGGGGAGAAGTTTTGCTTCCTCCAGCTCTGACCCCCTTCTTGAAATACCTCATTCTGGTCAGGCTTAGAGGGTCTCAAGCATTCCCTGTTTTCCGTTGTTTCCTAGTGGATAACTTCAGTGAGGCGACACTTCTGTGAATTACGCGCAACCCAGTCATAGCCTGATCGTGCAACTCCTCCTCCCCTGGGGCGGGGAACTTAAGTCTTTTGCTGCACTATTTTGATTCCTTTAGTGAAAAAGGAATAACCACTCTACCTAGCAGAGCAACTGAGGCTAAAAATACCAAGTTACTGACTGCTGTCTGGTACTTGGAGAAGATGGGGTTGAAAATTGCTGCTCTAGTTCACAGGACCAGTGGCAGCATGTCACAGGCTGCTTTCCCAAGTACTCCTCTCCATACAAATCAAAGGGCTCCTAGTCGCCATCCTTTGGCGAAGAGATTCTCTGTCTCTACAGCAAGAACTCAGATACTTCCACATTTGAACTTGGCTTGCTGGAGGATGTCGTGGCTTTTGAAATCTTACTGAAAACAAATTTTACTTGTGAAAGTGTTTTATTACCTCAAGGTATTCATGTAAGAAGGCACTTCTGTTACAGCCAAGTTTGCATTACAATTACACCACCGTAGTTATATCATGGTTGGCATAACGCTGGTGAGGGTGATGTCCCCAGCAATGCAGAGTTTGGTGATCTCGTTCAGCTGCTTCTCGCGGAAGTTGTACTGCAGCAAGTGAGCATCGTTGACCGCTACCTTGAAGTGATCCACCTCGCAAAGGATCTGGAGCTGAAATAAAAACCCCAAAAGATGACCATCAGATTTGTTCTAGGAAGAAGTTTGAAGCCACAGACTCGAGCAGGCTGGCACTGGCTAAAGGCTGCTGCCAGCTGAGTCCGGACCGGTGGCATGTGAACGAGCTGGTGCAGCAATTCTCAGCTGCAAAAACACCGGTGACCTTTGCCTTCTCCAAAGCCCTGCTGTACTCTTCCTCCTTCATATTTTAGCCCGCAGTCTCTGTCTCCTCGTGACTATGATAGTATTTTCAAGAAGCAGTACTGTACGGTTCACACAGCAAGAGCTGAGCTCTCACCAAAGGCGAACCCATTTTGCAGGAGAAAAAGCTCATGAAGAGAGCTTGGCTGCTAACGGGGGAAATGCTTTATAGAAACCTGCCCGACAACTGCTGCAGAACGACGGTGTCAATACGGAGCATTTAATAATAAATGGGAATAACAGAAGTGGGGAGAAGTTATACCCTGGGCACCTGGACCTGCAGGAGGGGGGTGAGGAGTGCAGGGAAGGTGCCGCAGACCTGCTGTGCTGGGCAGCCAGGGAAGCACACGGGGCGACTGCCCCAAAAGCACCTCTGGGAGCCAATTCTTGTGCAAAAGCACCAAGGTCCTTACAGTGAGCCTTGTTACAGGGCCCTGACCAAACCCTCCCAGCACGCGGTGCAGGTGCTGTTGGCATGTTAAGACTGAGTTGGGGGTGGGTTTTTTTGGTACCTTGAAAGGTTTTCCAGCTTCAAATGGAAACTTAAGAGCTGTCCTCTCCTCCCTTCCCCAGTTATTCAGGAACATTGAATTACAGACGATGACTTTCCTGTTGTCTTCCTTAAAGCGGGGATTAAAGTGGAAGGCAACGTCATTCCCTTTCTTGAAATCCAGTGAAAACCTGCAAAGACAGTAACGGATTCACTGCTTTTTCTACGAAAGCCCTGGACTCTGTTACAGGGCTTGCCAAAAGTAGCAGCAAGAGGGCAGAAAAAAAAAACCCCACAGACCCCATTGGACAATGGCAGGGCATTTACACCTTTATTTGGTGTAATAGTTGATTTTACACCAGACAGGTGTTATTCAGGAACGGAATGCAAATTCCAGCCCCCCCCTGCTCTGTCCAGCAGCGCCCCATGGAAACCCCCCCCCACCCTCGGTGCTGGACACCCCCGGTACCTGTTTGGGTTGGGGTTGACGGTCCCCGTGATGGTTATGAGCATCCGAGGGACCGGTGCTGGACCCGGTACCTGTTTGGGTTGGGGTTGACGGTCCCCGTGATGGTTATGAGCATCCGAGGGACGAGTCCTGCCTGCAGGGGCAGCTCGAAGGGGACTTTCTGGGAGACAACAGGGATTTGGTGTTAGTAAAAAAAGCACGTCAGAAGCCAAACGCTCAGGCAGGGGCTGGCTAACAGTGTGACAGCACACCGGGGCAGCCCCGTGACACAGCGACGACCCATGCCACCCCCCCGGGGACAGCCAGCCCCAGGTCCCTCCCATGGCCAAGCAAAATCAGGCAGTGAAGACACAGAAACCCTTATAATACGATGGAGCCATTACCATCGGAGGAGCCAGTCCCCCCTGCGGAGGAGGGGGCCCAAATCCAGGGCCACTGGGTGGTTGTCCTGGGGCAGGATATGACCCTGGTCCTGCTGGTGCTCCAGGGAATGCTCCAGGTGCTCCCGGGTACAGTCCCTGTCCTGCTGGTCCTCCAGGATACGGCCCCGGTGCTCCAGGATACGGTCCTGGTGCTCCAGGATAGGTCCCCGGTGCTGCCGGTGAGCCAGGATAGGTCCCCGGAGGGCCGGGGTACGCCGGGAACCCCCCAGGAGCCGGCGGCTGGTTCCCCCAGGAGGGCCAGCCTTGGGGTGGGGGGGCACCGGGGGTGGGGTTGTATCTGG
>NW_008794444.1:1670073-1671821 GCF_000699145.1 Aptenodytes forsteri
GGATACGGTCCTGGTGCTCCAGGGTAGGTCCCCGGTGCTGCCGGTGAGCCAGGATAGGTCCCCGGAGGGCCGGGGTACGCCGGGAACCCCCCAGGAGCCGGCGGCTGGTTCCCCCAGGAGGGCCAGCCTTGGGGTGGGGGGGCACCGGGGGTGGGGTTGTTGCTGGTGGCCAAGGCGTCGGATAACTGGGGACAGAGGGGAGAGGAGGAGGGTTAGGTGGGTGACATTAATCCTGGGGTGGGGTTGAGTCCTCCAACACCCAGCTTTCGTGGCCTACAGCGCGCGCTGAGGGCAAGCGCTCAACTGCTCCCAAGCAGTGTGTGTGTGTGGGGGGTTGAGTGCCTGGGCTGAGGTTTCCAGAAAACCGGTAAATGCCGAGGTAACTGGAGTGGATTCGGGGAGTTACGCAGGTTAGCGGAGCCGTGCTCCCGCCCCCACCGAAGGTCCCCGCTCAATCACGGCCCCCAGGTTTTTTTTTTTTAAAGAAAGCCATACTTACGGAGAAACCGTCCGACATTTTTCCTGAAACAAAAAGACAAAGGACTCAAGTCATTTTTAACATAAGCCATCCGAAAAATAGAGATTTTTCGAGAAGAGTTACAGTTCACAGCGGCAACAGGCTGGAAATCGGTAATCCCCCGTCACGTACCTGCCAGGCAGAGCCGACAGCTCCGGTACCGCAGAACAAACCCTCGTCTGGTACCTGCAGGAGAAATCGAGAGTCACCACCGTGAGCAGCCTGAACGGCTCCGGGGGGTGAATCCAGCCCAAACACCCTCCGGATGAAATTGGCCACTGCGGGGTTGAAGTTAATGCGACGCCGTCGTTGACCTTACGACGCTGCTGGTGTCAAGCAGAGAGGGGACACCGGGCGGCGGGGACCTGGTGCTGCTCTGCCCTGAGAGCTCTCGGCTCCCTCCAGCCTCTCGACGGGTTTTCACCGGGTTTTTGCTCTTTGCTCACAGGGAAGCACCGCGCAGCATCGCAAACCACACGAGCACCCTCGTCCTGCCAGAACCACGGGTCAGTGTGGACCTCTGCCTTTGATCTACCAAAAAAATGCCCGTGCCAGGCCTGCTGTGCTCAGAAGTCAGGAAGATTTGGTCCAGCCTCAAAACACTTTTTGTAAAGGGAAAAAAAACCCCAAACCCGAAGGGGCAGTGCGGTGAGCTGTTCTTTCTGCCTCCAGCAAACCCGCTCCGCAGCCAGCCCTCCGCTGTCGCCCCGGCTAGTTCGGCAGCGTTGGAGGCAGGCAGGGCCCTGCCAGCCAGGCCCTTTCCCAGAGGGGTGGTGGCGGTGCAGGGCAGGGGGACACACACACGGTGGAGGCAGAGGGCCCTGCCAGCCAGGCACTTTCCCAGAGGGGTGACGGCGGTGCAGGGGGAACACACATACGCACACACGGCCACCTCCCTGCCCTGGCTGGGGGGGTGCCAGCTGTCTGTGCGGGACTCCGGGTGACACCCACACCCACGCAGGCTCTGCGCAAGGGGAAGGCGCCCGGTGGCGATGCTCTGCTCCTGCAAAGGCGCGTGAAGGAGCGGAGCTGCTGGGTGGGATGAGTAACGCGGTATCGGCGCCCACCCGTGTCACGGGAGCAAGTTTTGTTCTGCACGCCGGCCGCAGCCAGCGTTACTCACTTCCCCATTCCCGAGAAGATTTCAATAAAAAAAAACCAACCCAAACAAAATCCCCTGGGGGGGGGAGGCCGCAGCAGCAAACACGAGCAACGGGGGGGGGGTGAGGGG
>NW_008794444.1:1671937-1673683 GCF_000699145.1 Aptenodytes forsteri
CCATATACCTGCTCGCCCCATGCCAGCCGGAGGGCACTGCGGGAGGGACACACGTGCCACCGGCCGCTCCGGACCAGCGGATAAAAGCTGCTTTACAAGTTTTATGAGTCCACGCCGAGCCGCTCTGCCGCGGCAGGGCCAAACACATAGCTGCCTGCATGCAGGAATAGCCGCAGCCTGAGCTGGATTCCTCCCGTCAAAAGAGAGTATTCATAAAGGAAGACGGAGCGGGGGGGGGAAGGGAGAGGCAGAAACAGGGAAAGAAAAGGAAAATTCCAAATTGAAAACAGAGAAGGAAAATTTGCTTTGAAAGAAACACTTGGATACACAAAGGTCACGGCAAATCTGGCTGCCCTGCCTTAGGAATAACAAAAAAAACGAAGTTTTCGCAACCAAGAAATAACCCTTTCCCTGCAAACCATTCGTACTCCTGAGCCCGTGTGATTTTTAAGCCAGGCTTTCAACCAGCATCCAGAAGCCCGGACTGTTTGAACAGCCCATAGCTCGCAAAGCTTTTTATTTGCCTTCTGGGCTTTTTTTTAAGCCCTTGGGTTTGCCGTTTGTTTGCGAGGGTGAAGCCGAGGGTGCGCACACAGCTCCTGCAGACTCCCCAGGGCCGGATCCAGCCAGGTCGGGTTTGGGCGAGCCCGCAGGTACGCGGCTGCCGATGGTTTGTGCCGCTCCAGCAAGGGGTCCCGCCTGCTCCCCCCCTCTTCTCCCTGCGATACCTCAGGGAGAAACAACTTTGCTCCCTTGCACAGATTTCTTATCGCTTCGGCCCCGGTGGGGACGGCGTGCCAGGAGTCTCGTGTCTCCCCGCCGGGACTGGGACGGCCGATTTGGTATTTGTAACTAAAGTCTTGAAAAACCACCATTCCTCCGCCACCAAACGGTGTCGCCGAGCTTGGAGCCTGGCGGTCACCCCGTTCCTCCCTCTCTGTCACTGCAGTGTTGTAGCTCTTGGACGTGTCTCCCTCTGGAAATGCTCCAGTGGGTCATTCGCCCGCTGCCGGGCTGTCACGGGCGTGGGAAGGGGATTTCTCCCACCCGCAGCCCCGGGCACCTCTGTCCTTCGGCAGCGCCTCAAAGGTGCATTTCCAACATCATTTGGGCTGCCGAACTTGAACTCACTTGATCTCTCCCCCGGCAGCTCTCTGAGCTCTCACCGACCCGACGGGAGACCGGCTGGGGGGAATGCCCCTCTATAAAGCACCCCAAGTATTTCCTATAGTCATGCAAAGCGGAAAAACTTCTGTTTGGGAAAGAAAGAGAAGGTTTCTTCCCCTCGGCGCTGCTGCTATTTGGGAAAGCAGCCTCTTCCCCTCGGTGCTATTTCTGCAGTGATTTTCTGGGGTGTCTTTCTGGGTGTCTCCGGCCTCCCGCCCACCGACACTCACCCCACCCCTCCGCTTGGTTTTGGGGGCACAGGCAGGGCTACCCCGGCACCCTGCGAATTGCAAAAACGGCCTTGTAGCTCCTGAAGAGTCACCATCCCGCGGTTATCCCAAGCATCCCCGAAAGCCAGCGAGTGCTTTCTATACGCTCCGGCTGCTGTTATTAACCGCGGAGCCTGCGGCACGGCGGGAGCCCAGCTGCCCCGGGAGCTCACGCGTGTCCCACCTCCCACTCCCACGCACAAGGGGACGAGCGCAGCCTTTAACCCTTTCTTTGCAGGGCAATACATGCCTTATCCCCCTGCTCCCACTCGGGACCCCTCACGGGGGATGCGCTGAATGCCCCCCCCCC
>NW_008794444.1:1674291-1679017 GCF_000699145.1 Aptenodytes forsteri
GAACAGAGAAGAGAAGAGAAGCGAAGAGAAAGAGAAGAGAAGAGAAGAGAGAAGAGAAGAGAAGAGAAGAGAAGAGAAGAGAAGAGTTGTCGTGGGGATTCAAACCAAACTTAAGCGTGTGACAATGCCGTGGGCTGATGAGAGATGCCGGGGATACCCGAGGGAGCGGCCCCCCACGGGATGCTCCACTCGGGGAAATACTTAAACAGGGAGCGCTGCTTCACTTGCGTTTCACAGCACCCAAACCTCACCGCAGTAAATAGACACTGCGATATCTGTGGGGATGTTTTAGGGCAAAGGGACCCGGAGAGGATTTAAGCCAGTAATGTTGAAGGATCCCTGATATATTGCATCATCTGGAGCTTCCTGAGCCTGTAACGCAAGCAGGAGGAGATCACCGCTCTTTGGAACAACCCTTCAAGTCCTTGCTCCAGCATCTGTCTAAAAAACAGCCTTTCTGAGAGTATATTAATCGAGAGGTGCACGTGCGCAGAGCCCATGTTCATAAAGTTGATCAAAGCGATATGCACGAAGTGTTTTTAAGCAGGTACCGGTGACTTCTGCCTTCCCGGATAAGGCTGTATCAACTCATTAGTGCACCGCTTTTTCCCTTCCTCCCTAAGACCCTCCCAAACGTCTTTGGCAAGAGATATTTTCATGAAAAACCTGCACTGCTATTTTCAGGATTTCGCTCGAAGGCCCCAAACATTTACCGAAGAGGTTTGCCTGTTTTTTTCCAGTTCCAATGCCGTAAGCTTTGCGCTTCCAGTTATGCAACAGATACACGGTGTTAATAAAACGCTCGACCAAACGGGAGAACACGAACCAAAATCTCAGCTAATTTCTTCACTTAAATAAACCAAGCAGTGGCGAGGACGACACGACGAATGAGCGTCCCTTCAACGTTCACGGGGTGGGCGCTGAGAGCCCTTTGCACGCAGAGCTATGCAACGTCCGCACTTCGCTCCGCTCCACGTCACCTGAGTCACCCCGCTGTGACTCACACGGTCGGACACGGAGGCGGCGACGGTGGTTTCCCAGCTTTGCCCCTCGGGATGGAGAAAAGAGAGGCGCTGGGTTTATAGCCAGAGCACTAAGCAAGCCAGGCAGTGCACGAACGCACCGGGCTCCGTAGAAGACGTAAGTCAGAGCGACCGCGCCTCTCGCTTGCGGCGTTGCACCTTGTGATGCGCAGCCTTGCAAGCCAGGGCTGGCTGCTTGTCAAAAGTGGATAAAAAACCCCAGTCGCTGCTCAAAAATAGGCACGGACTCGGGGTTTGGATTTTTTCTTTTTTTTTTAAAGCACTCGTAAGTGTCCTGTTTGCTTTAGAGGCTCTTAATGGAAAATGCAACCCTGCTTGGTACTACGTACAATTTAAAGCCCCGAATTGCAGGCCCAAGGGGTGGGAGAGACAGAGGACCCGGGCGGGCGGGCGGCTCGGCCGTCAGATCACGCCGTTTCTTAGGGATGTACCCTCTGACGTGCCCTTCACTGCAGCCAGACACATTCTCTAAACACAATTTACTTTCCCCATTTTAAAATGCCCGGCATCCATCCGATAGCCCGCGAGAGCCGAGTGATATTTAATGGCCACCCAGCAATAAGGCCAGAGATGAGCTAATTAGCTCAATTCCACAATGGGCTCAGGCTCAGTCCAGGACTGGGAGTAACTCACCCACCTGCTCTGGGTCCCCAAGACACTCGGGCACCCTTACACGATACGGCAACGTAGATTATTAAACATTTTCCTCTAGCCATAACCTTTGACAGGCTGCTCCGCAATAGTTTGGAAGCGCCACTGTCTATTGAGTGCTCTTTATTGAGGGGCTTGCCTGCCGTTGCATCACAGCAAAGTTTACCGTTGGGTTAATTAACTACATACTATGGTAGTTTAAAAGAAGCCATTTAAGCTGGAGAAGAACCGCACGAGACTGAGTCGATGAAAAATTAATTAACTGGATGCTAGAAGCCAGGAGAGCGAGCAGAGGCGATAGGAGAGCCGGGGGGGGGCTGGAGCAGCACTCGTGCCACCGCGCGGGCAGGGACCGGAGGAGGAGGTGGCCGGCTGTGCCATGCCAGCGGCGCAGGCAGCCCCTCTCCTCTGCAGGAAAGGGGCAGGAGGATGCCGAGTTCGGACGCTTAAGGCTTGAGGGTTGGTTTGCTTTGAAGAAGTTTTAAAAAAAAAATATGCATTCTACATAAAATAGATATACACACACCCCAAAAAAAAAAATTTAAAAAATGACAGTTTGCAATTACAACTCAGAATTATCAACCCTCTGCTTGGTCCCAGTACCCTTTACACTACGCTTGTCGTCCCGCAAGCGGGGGTCCGGTACCCGGTGTGCGATAAGCCAGTCTTACACGCAGAGCCGAGGTATTTCTTCACCTCATGTTTGCGCAAAGATGAGGGTGCTAGGTGAGAATTCCGCAAAACCAGCACCCCACACGAAAGAACTACAGCGTGTTTACAGTTACGTGGTTAGCAAAAACCCGCCTAAGTTCACGCTCATTGACTAGTTATGTTCAAATTAGCCTCGCTCGCCATGTAAAGTAGCAGGCACGCTCCTTGCCGGGGGGGGGGCAAGTCTTTCCAGTCTTGAATTGAGTGGGTGGTCGCGATCTCCCCCTGCCGCCTTTACCTTTCCCCTAGTTACCGCAGTGGTTTTTGCTGACTCCTTGTTTCTTTGGCAAGCATCCAGCCTCCGGCGCCTTCTAGGGCAGGATGTTCCCCTTTTGTCAGTCTTTTAGTTCTTCTTCAAGGGCATATACACGGTAGTCAGGCTAGTACGATGAAGACTACAGTCTAGGTATTAACCCAAACGCTGACTGAAGTCAGGAGTTAGTCTTCTGCGTTGTCTATTCTTGTGGATACCAGGTCTCCCGGAGGCAAAAGACCCCACCCCAGTGGGCGATCTCTCTCTATAAAGCTAAATAACTTTAAAGCAGTAATTTCAAACTGCTTATTGGAAATTAATAAACAGAAAGCTGCTTCCCTCTTGTCTTCCTGACGGCAAATTAATGGGAAGGAAATCATTCCAGAGGGCAAGAAGCTCGATGGCACAAGAGATCCCCTCCCCTTTACAGAGCAGAACAACGCACATCGGCCTGATTTTATCAGTCTCATGATTTCTGTGGCCTGAGTTGTGCGTGGGGTTGGCAGCAACCATCACGTGCAGCGTTTGGGCTGCAGATCTACCACCAAGGCCATGCTCGGCGCGATCCCAAGGCGCTAAATTCAACCATCGCCTCTCCTTCCTCCCCGTGCAACCTCCCAGGCCGGGGAACGGGAACCGCGACGACGTCACCTCCTTTCTCAGGCACAGGAACGAGGTTTTGAGTGCCACAAATGCCTCTGCGGAGCCCCACGCTGCACCTCCCCGAGGTGTCACTTCAGTTTCAGCCCTGCATGCCAGCGGCTGAGTCACCTCCGCCTCTCCGCAGCAATAAGAAAAGACATTGCGGCGAAAGCAGGCAACGGGACTCTCCTCCGCGGCCTGCCAGGCTTACGCGACGTCCTCCCAGGACTTCTGAAGACAGCCTCCTGCGGGGAATCGAAGGGCCCTGCTCCTCCTCACACAGCCCTTTTCGGGGAGGTGGCTCGTTCGAGAGCTTCCTTGGCTGCATCCCCCCCCCCCCGAAACATCGCCTTGCTCTAGCGCTAGTGAAAAAATCAATGCAGAGGAAGGTTGAGAACTTCAATAACTCAAGTTTGATGGTGAAGAAAGGAAAAGCAGCAGCTGAAGAGCATCGGTGCTCGCAGCACCATCCCTGCTGCTCACATGTACCTTCACGTGTACGAGCACGTCTGGACTTGGTCTCTTTTTCCTGTAGCAGCTCCCTTTTATTCTCTCTTTATAAAGCCCAAAGCAAAACTCCTGCCTTTGCAGCTTCCTTCTCCTAGAAAAGAGAGTACCGGTGCGAAATCGCAGCTCCTCCAGTTCTCGCCTGCTCTGACAGTGCCAGGAGAAGGGCAAGTCCACCCCCAGAAAGCTTCGCACAGCTTCTAACGCCGATGCTGTAGACGAGCAAAACCATGCTACAGTTTGAAGCTTTTATGTTATTAAAGATGAATAAGTGAGAAGCACTTTGTGCTTGACGAGCCAATCTAAGCATTAAGTTGCTTTCTGAGCATTAAACGAGTCTTGTAGCAATTTGCGTCAATAGAGGTTTACAAAAGTCCTCAAAACCCCCCTGGCTTTGAACTTCATAGTGACTACCTCCTCCTCCTCCGCCGCCGCCGCACCAAGCTCTGCGCAGCACGCTGCCCCGGGGCCCTTAAGGGAGCCTCTTTGTCCTGACGTTATTAAATAACGGGGATGGGAATAAATAATGTTATTAAATAACGGGATGGGAAATCCCTACAGTGATCCCAAACGCCTGTGGGGATGGGGTGGAAGACCTCCATGGCTCGTTGCCACTAAAAAGACAAGGTGCCGGTGCTTTTCTTGGCCTTGCTCTGCTCTCACCTAAACACGCAGCCAGCTCATTCACCCTTACAGAAAACTAATCCAGCCTAAAAAGCCGAAAGGAACAGCGCTGTGCTGCAGGAAGGTCTTGAATCAGTTTGAGCCTACCCCCACCAAAGCCACAGGGGGGACGACGACCCTGTTGTCTCCTTGGGTGCAGCACCAGGAGACGCAGGAGGCAGGTGGAGAGAGTTGTGGTGAATGGAGTTACATCCAGTTGGCGGCCGGTCACGAGCGGTGTTCCCCAGGGCTCAGT
>NW_008794444.1:1679760-1696454 GCF_000699145.1 Aptenodytes forsteri
GGAAAAATGTCTTTACTGAAAGAGTGGTGAAACATTGGAAGAGGCTGCCCAAGGAAGTGGTTGAGTCCCCATCCCTGGGGGTATTTAAAAGACGAGTAGATGGGGCGCTTAGGGACATGGTTTAGTGGGCATGGTGGTGTTGGGTCGACGGTTGGACTCGATGCTCTTAGAGGTCTTTTCCAACCTCAATGATTCTATGATTCTATGATTCTGTAACCTGGCCCCGGGGGCTTCTTGCCTCCAGCTGGCCCAGAGACAGCTTTGCCCCGGGAAAGATGCTCGATAAGGAGAGTAAAAGCCCCGTGTGATAGCGCACTGAACTTACGGGGTTGGAAAGAAAACGTGAAGGCTAAAGGAGGAGAGGACAGTTCAGCCTGATCCAGCAGAAAGGCAGCTGCGATACCAACCACTCTGACAAATTTACTTTAAAAGAACTTTATTACAATGGCAATTTGTGGCTTTTACCGTAGCTCAGGAAACCAGAAGAGATGGGAAAGGGAAGAGCTTTGTAGGGGTCCCAGGCAGGTTAGCAGACTTTCCTTCTTTGCTGCGCTGCTTTTGATACTAGGTTTTTGCAGAGGCCAGAAATCCATTCTCCTATGAAACCTCACCCTACACAGGGCTCAGAATTCAACCTCGCGTACAGCGTGTTTGTCGTCTTCTTGTGCAAGTCAAACCAAACGCAGTTTAATACGAGCCTGCGCGAAGATGCGAGTTATAACGCCGCCTCCCGAACGGCACTGTAAGTCACTAAAATGTTGCTGGTTTTCCCCATTTTTTTAATCAAGTTCAACGCTAAAAATAATCAATGCCGAGGGCTCGGAGCAGCACCACTGCCCTCTGCTGATGGCAGCAGGACGGTGGATGTGCAGCTACCAGCTCGGAGAGCAAAAAACCAGAGGGGACCACATCGGGTTTTGCTTTCACACAACAGCCGTGAGCTCATTTTTCCAGCATCTGATTTCTCTTTGAACCACTCCGAGCGGGTTTTGCTCGGCGTCACTCCACAGACGCTGTCTTTTTTAGCAGCTACTTACTCCGACGGCCCGTACAGACCAACAGGAGAGGATCAAGACGAGGAGGATGGCGGCGGCAGCTCAGACCTACCGATGTGACCATCCCCATATTCCAGGCTATGCGGCGTTGCTCACGCTCGGCTTTCCGAGCGGGAAAACGGGGACAGCATCAAGGTCGAAATGCAAACATGAAAGCGTGAAGTGGAAGCTGCTAAGACTTCGAAGTGCCTGTGTTAAAAAGCTTTCAAGATAATCAACTCTGACGCCGTCTCCTTGAGGAGCGCCGGCCAGCTCCAGCTTTACACAACCCAACACGCAGTGAGAACAAGCACCAGGATATTAAAGCATTAATTCTTCCCACTTCTAAGCAAACTTAAAATAGGATATTCCGCCACCTTCTCTGTGCTGGAGGGCGTTGCCCTGTAACCGAAGGGAATACGGGCAAATTAGAAAGCACAGGATTCAAAACCCCTTTGAACAATTTCTATCATACAAAGCACTAGATAAAGCTTTTCACATCATGCAGATTAAGCACATTCTTGTGAAAAGGCACCATAATACAGTTTTCCTTTTCATTATCTGTTGACAGCTTAGTAAAACGGAGTATCCTGACGGATCACCCCTTGTTAGCACGTACTGGGTTCCCATCAGAAGCCATAGATCTACCCCCGAACAACACTGCATTAATTAGCCAGAGTAAGCCCAAGAAGTCACAAATGAAATCTGCGGTCGTTTGTCACCTCCTGAATTCGTTTAAAGAAGGGGTAAATCCCATGTTTGCTTTTAATCAGACACGGAGCAGCGAATTTCTTTAGAGTCATGGGGTGATTCCGGTGGGAAGGGACATCGGGAGGTTTCTAATCTCTGCTCGGAGCAGGGCCAGCTCTGAGCTCAGCCCAGGCTGCTCAAGGCTTTATCCAGGCCGGCCTTCAAAACCTCCAAGGATGGAGACTGCACAACCTCTTTGGGCAACCCGCTCCAACGCTCGGCTGTCCTCATGCTGAAAAAGTTTCTCCTTATTGCTGGTCTGACTCTCTTCCTTAAACTCGTGCCACCACCCAGTTTTGCAGCAATACAAGCTGGGGTTCGCTTCAGGACGTGATCTCCACCACCAGCAGGAAGTTTTCCTCTTTAAACCTAAACTACAAATAATTCCCATTTCACGCTGAGGACGCCAGCCCCAGCCTAAATGTCACTCAGAAACAGCTAGTAACAGGGTAAGGCACAGCAGGGCACCCGACTTCTACCCAACCTCCCCCCAAGATCCAACCTTTAATAATTTAAATAGCTCATCCTCCCCGGGATCCCTCTCTAGCTCAGAGAAATGAGTTCCTCTGGAGAGCATGAAATTAAACGCTTACGGTGGACACGTGCTCCGGCTCCTCTTCTGGATGAGCATCCTCCCCCCGACAGCCAGCCTGATACAAGCGTCCCTTCGCCAAGGCCACGGACCCATTTACACCGCGCTCTCCAGCTTTTTGCTCTGCCCCATTCAGCAGAACACTTTGTGGGATGTTACGCGGGGTCGTATCAGAGAGGTTACCGGGTTTGAAGACAGCTGGGGTGGCGGCAGAGGGGGGAAGAGACAGGGAGATGTATATTAAGCCATCATTACTGCCAAGCCAAACGCGGTGATTGGTGGCACAGCTTGATGCGAGAGTTTAAGGGTTAAGCGCTACGAGAATTCCCTCTCCTAACCACAAGAGCGTGAATCTGCAAAGAGCAGGTAAGATCTTGCGCAGACAACAGAACTAGGAGCTGAAATGAAACCCAAAGGCGTGCCAACCCACTTCTCGGCACGGCCCGGCCCTGCCGAGCGTCATGAGAAAGTTGGAAAGAGGACAGACGCACAGGTATGGCTATTTTATCTCTCAGTCTCTCATTTAACAGGGAGGGTACCCTTTGGAAAGCGATACTACAGAACTGAAGCGTTTGTAGTATTACATTGGCTACCCCTTATCTAGGTGTAACTTGTAACTTAACTATAACTTATGATCTGCCGCACGGAGGATACAAAGTCCCCGTTCTGCTGTCTTCACTGTCATGAAACGGGTCAACGTGGACAATCAGCAGATCTCTGAAACAAAAGTACCTGCTTTCAACAGCATACCGCCTCGGTGCACACACAGCTTTTAACCTTGGCTTTCCCACGCACCCGAGAGATTCTGCAGGCAAGAGTGACCAAAAAAAAGAAAATTTTACCTTGCCGTTACCAGCTTACCGGGCGTGTGCACACATGCACATTTTTAGAGCAAGTTAATTCAAATTCCGCTGAATTGTGAGGGCAGAGGAAAAGTTATAGTTGATCCTCCCACTACAACTGCCTTGAAAATGTATTATTTGGGAAAACCGGATCCAAAGACAAAGCGAAGGATGCAAACATCATGTCTCTCTGGCCATCACCCCTCTTCAGAGCACGACCTTTGGTGCTGCAACCCCCGCCCGTGCACCAGCAGCACATCCACCCAGGTATCGGTGGCTCCCGGGTGGAGCCCAGACAGCGAGCGCAGAGCTCGCGACTCCCAACGTCACGAATACCCGCATCCACCCACAGAGCACGGCCGGATCCAAGTCCGCTCGAGGTCTTTCTCTAGCTGTCTCAGGTGTCAGCACACTACCTTGTGTAACACAGGGACAGTTAATCTTGCAGCATGTACTAGTTGATGAGAAGCTTATATTAAAGTTGAAGCTTGCATTTCTTGATTTGCCAGATGACACTTAACTACCGATTTATTATGTGCCTGGTGAGTAACGGCTGTTGAAGCGTATGGCATTGCATTCCAATAATTGGAATTTTGTGCTCAACGTCAGAAATAGGAAAGCCACTATTAAGAAAAATACGTTATGAAAAGTTTTGTCCTTACTTAGATGCCTAAGGGCTCTGGCTACACAGAGGCTAAAGACAACCTTCGTGTCAACATCCCACCCTCTGGACAGCATGGGGGCAGCTTTAAACAGGCTGGGCAGTGAATCAATGCCTGTGCACAGAAACGGGTCTGACCTTGCCTGGAGGGAGTTCAGGCGCCCGCCTTCACAACAGTAGGCCAGAACGAACACTTCCTACGTCGTGGATCGAACCACGCACATACTCGCCGCTTTTTGCCAGACCCCTGGAATAGTTCTGCAAAGCTAAATACTCCCCTAAGAATTGTGTAGGGATCACTTGTCAGATGCCCCCTCCCCCCAAATTCGATTAAAGTTGGTTTTGGGTCTGCAGGGCAGTAAGCAGTTAATATATTTGAGCAGCATACCCGCGTCCTCATCTCTACCAATGCAAAAGACAATTCATATGAGGAATCCAGAGGAGCAGACAACCCCACAGCTGAACACTGTCAAGACAGAGCACTGGCCATGCATCGTACTGTTCGATTAATAGATCCAAGGATTACGTTCAGGGCACACGGTCTAAGAGCAGCTGGTTTTCTAAGCCTTAAAGTGGATAAATACTTTTGTTTCCACTCTTTACCGCTCGCTGCTGCCATTTTTTACCTTCCTGAAAGGGTGAAGGTAGCAGCATTGGCCAGCTCAGTGTGAACCGTTCTGCAAGCCACTATATATGAAGAATGTAAACGTAGAGGTGAGCGATGCCCAAACTCTGTAGTTCACGCTGCTGCCAAGCCCTGGAGTTTTACTGTTATCCGCCCTATCCCATCAAACTCCTGAAAAGCATATAAAAACAGTGGTTTGCGGGTCACTTACCACATCCACGTGTGTCAATCTAGCACAGGACTTGTTCACAGCCAGGGAAAAAAAAACAAACCACCACACCACACTCTTGTCAGGTAAGGAATAAGTCCCATTCCTCCTCTAGAACAAGCAAGATCAGATCTTTTTTCTCTTAATTAACAAGGCAGTTTGTGGGCAGGCAACACCCGAGGCTGACGTGCCACAATATAGCAATGGTCGCATCCACACTTCAGATGCCTTATGCACAGGCTGCAAAAATCACAAAAGGAAGAGGAAAAACACTCACAGAAGTCAAGCAATTCTGATTTTATATTCGGTCTTTGCAAATCAAGGATGTCCTATTTTTACTATTCATTCAAGGCAAAAGTCTACACAAGCATGTCAAAAGCAGTAATTGAAAAACAGTAAACACGACAGTCTTGAAAATACGTTTAATGTCTAATCTTATACAAAAGTGACAGCATTTTCAAAAAATATCAAATCCTGTATTTATAGCTTCTCACTATCATACAGCAATATTTGTTTCATCTAAAGAAAATACAGCAGCAGGTGATAATCTATACTTTAAAGATGTGATTGCTTATATTTCATATTGTAAACAAATGCAGTATGTCAATCTCAAAGCACAAGTCAAAACGAACTTCTCAGCAATTTAACTCAGATGATGCATAGAAATGTACAAATTCCATTGCAAAAGCTTCAGGCCAGAAGTTGCTCACACTTGACATAACATGTGATAAAGTTACTACACGGTATATAGTGACAACTTGAGTTTTTACACAATAGATTAACAGGTATACCCTTTTCACTGCTATGCAAAGAACTTTGCTCACAAAAACAAAGGGGTTATGAAACAGTTTTCATGACCTCAAGAAATACGAATATACATTGAAAAACATCCCATATATACTGAATTTTAGCCTAAATGTTCCAGTAATAAATCCTGCCTATTTCAGGAAGAACCTAGAAGTCTAGTTACTTTTACAAATCCCCTTTCCAAAAATCATTACTTGCTACGTTTGCTTTATCCTTTCCTACCTCTTCCCATTCCCTGCAAAGACATATGGCCAGTGCAACTGCAAACTGGCGTGCTGCTACTGCACGATCCACCCATTTGGAATAAATGTTTTCTCATTACACGGATTTATAATCTAAGGCTGCAGGTATCAAAAAAGCACTTGAGCAAATGTAGTCAATGTTCTCTTACGTTAATTTTTAATTAGTCTTGCCAAGATCTAAGCCAAGTCTGTTGGTTGGGGGGGGGGGGAACACGTTGCACTTTCGGATCCTATTTCTAGGGTTACAGATGCTAGGTTTTAAGCTGAAACGTTAAGCATTTTTGTTCAGCTCCAGTACTGTCTTCCTAAAACAAAAAAATACACATACCTTTGCTATCAGCTTTCAGGACATGAGATTAAAACAGCCACAGCTAAGCTGACCGCTTTCTTCTGCAAAAGTATTGCGGGACTTTGCCGTAAAGGCTAAGACTACTAACAAGCATCACCACCAGGTCACCCCATTTGTTTTTAAGAAGTCCATCACATGCGCGCAGGAAGCCACGATAAGGTACTGGAAGAGAATTAACTCGCTTTCACGGTTCCATGATACAAAGACTCCCTAATGAGCTACCACGTTAAGCAAAATTTGTTCCTAATTCTACCTACAGAGGCTAAGTTAGGACATCCCCAGCTGGGGATGAGAAACTGTCAGGACTAGGCTACGAAGTACCACAAAGAGTGCCAGAACTCCTCACTGACACGTGGCTGTGCGTCTTGGTAATGCTAAACTAGCGTTGCAGCAAACCCCTTGCATGCTCTTTGCACAGATATGGCAAGAATACGAAAACTTACTGCAGTGCCCCTTCAGAGGGGAGACAGCTACACAGCAGCGCAAAGGCTTCTAGACATTCCAATCGCTCCCAAATTACACTTACTCGGTGAGGTATGCAGACACCTAGCTGAGAACAGAGGACTTCTCCCCATTACAAGACTCAGCGGAGCCCCAGTGAGACCTCCTCGTTCTCAACCGTGGCAAGAAGGATCTTTGTAGCTGACAGAACTAAATGCCATGCCAAAAACTGCCGGGAAGGGAATTGTCAGGTTGGGGTTTTTTTGATCTTTTAAGCTCAAGTTCAGTTTCTAGGGACTCTGAAAAAGTCTGCCCAGTTTACACGACTCGGCAGCAAAGTCAAATTTTAAATGACTAGAACCCAGGTTAGAAATAGGGAAGTACCTTACCTAAGTGGGAATCAAGTTTCTCTTTACATAGACCAAGCCAAACTTCCAACCACCACAGAATGAGAACTGGCAAAATGATGTCCTCATTTGCATGCATAAAACTCACATTTGTTGATTCAAAGTTAACTGCACATCCAGGTTATTTAATTTGCACATCAATGCCTGTTTGTGAACACGAACAGTGCGCTGACAAGTCAGACCAAGTATTTTGAACGCGTATCTTCTCTTCCGTAGTCCCAGACTGAGCAATTGTTTTGAGTATATACAAAATGCTGAGAAAACCTTCAAGTTCACATGCTCTGTCTCTTTAGTTTGAATTACTGTAGCATGTTCAAAAATTAGATTTCTTGACAAAAATCTTGAAACACTTTTTATTGACATTTTAAAACAACCTGAAAAGAGGTAAAATACGCCTATCCATCCATTCAGTGACCAGCACGAGTCTGGCAACAAGACTTAAAGCATTAATGGAAATTTAAGAATTAACATTTTTTTTTTTTTAAGTCCTCGGGCCTGATTCTTTACAATCCTTACTTGGCAACTCCCATTCTTCCAAGGAATACTTGCCAACGTAAGAACCACAGATGTTAGTTTTATTTCTGCTCTTCATAATTCACTTTATTAAACCAAACAATTATGCCAGCATATGAGCAAGGTAAATTTATGCAAACTGCTCCTTCATACCTCAAATGCACATACATGAGGCAAGTATTCTTCATAGCCCCAAACATTACTGAAACAAAAACTGTAAAAATCTCTGTAAGTAGTGGATGAAGGTGGAAAGCTACAGTATTTTGTTGCCCAGAATGTATTCAACGGTAAGGCTGCAAGAGACAATAATTCATGGTCAATACAGGCTTTTCACAAAGCAGTTAATTCACAGTTACAAAAATTCGTAATTAAAAGCAGATTCATCCTTACAATTTGTCATTCCCTCCCTATGTGCCCCAGAAGCAATCTCTCTAAATTACAGAGACTAGAATATTTCCTCTTTCAGAAATCATTACAAGGCTTTCCCACCTTTTTTGCCTTTTAGAGAAGGCTTTCCAAGTGGTGGAAGACCACTATAATGTGATGCTTAGACATTAGTTCACTGTTCTAGTATATTTAGTTAAGCGTTTAAGAAGTTGGCTATTATTCCACTGACTACAGAAGTAAGACAGATGCGCCGAAATTCCTTACCTGCGCTAACGGGTCCTATGCTACTAAACTTCCGCGCTTAAAAGTGTAACATTTTAGAGTAATTCAAGACCAAAATTAAATACTCACATGGGGACCACCAGGCATTGATGGAGCACCAGCAGGACCAGATGGCACTTGAAAAGGATTAGGGGGCGTAGGATATAGTCCTGGAGCTGGATATGATCCTGTGGGTGGAGGAAATGGACCTGGCGGTGAAGGTCCCCATGTTCCAGGTGGGACCGTACCCCATGGTACTGTTGGTGCAGCCCCTGGAGTCTGGGTAGGAGTGGAATATGGCCCTGGGGGTGGATATGGCATGCTAGGTGCAGGATACTGCCCTCCCATTGTTGGTCCCCATGCTCCAGAGGGCATGGATCCCCACGGCCCAACAGGAGCAGGAGGTGCAGCTGGCTCTGTTGGACCACCGTAAGGTCTTGGAAGCTCTGGAAAGGGCATATTTGGTGGAGGATATTGCCCTGGTGGGACAGGACCTGGCACAGTTGGGGGTGGATATGGACCACCAGGAGGAGGGCAAGAGGGTCCAGTAGGAGGAGGAGGAAATGGAGCAGGCGGTCCAGGGGGCATTGAAGGATACATTCCTGTTGGTGGAGGTCCAAATGGCACGCTGGAAGCGGACGTATTTGGTGGCAGTCCGGTTGGCGCCGTAGGGGGAGCGCTTGGGTTGTTCCAAGGATTCGAAGCCGGCCAACCCTGCGGTGGCTGACCAGGCTGTTGACCAGGTTTTGTACTGCTCACTTTGGAGGTTTTAGCAGGCGACTGATCTGGTAAAGCATCTGCCAACTAAAAGACAAAGCATCAGTGAGAATGTAAAATGTCTACTGGACTTACTAGTTGCAGACATTCACCCACTACGTGTATATGTTTCAGTTGCCAAAATGGGAGGAAGAGAGCTCTTTGTTGCTGTGCACAGATGATTACATTCGGTTTTGTGCAGCTTCTATCATTAAGGTAGAAGAGGCATTCTGTCATGCTGCAGTTCGAAAACCAAAGATAAAAGGCGACCTACCACACAGCAATAAGCAATTTCAGTGCAAATCCAGAAAGAAAAGGTTTTCATAGATTTCCATTATAGCTATTCTGACACTATTAAAGCACAACTCCTTTGTTAATATCACAGCAGAAAAGAACCCACAAGGCACCTAGCAGCTTCGTATGTTTAGTCCACAGATTGCTACATCTACCCAGAAGGAAAACACCACAACTGCAATACAGAGGAAATCGCCTCTCAACTGTAAGCTCCCCTTCTTCTTGAAAAAGCATGTCAACTTTTAGAATGAAGTAACACAACTGGCTGATCTTCAGGAAATAAAAACTGTTACTTACCGAAAAATCATCAGTTCCAGACATTTTGCTGAAAAGTAAGGTAAGATAAAGTGAAATTTGTTGAAAATAATAGAAGTAGTATTTCAAGCAAGAGTTCATGAGACAAACTCTACATTTGTCTCATTCAAACCACAGTAAGTGTTGAACTTCTTAGCAGTGGCCTTGTTTTAATGACCCTGGCCCATACAGACACGTGCTACCCAAATACTTTCCTCTTGATACAAGTTCTCACGAAAAGGAAAGTCTCCAGCCTCTACCTGTCTCATCTCAGACAGGACCGACAGATAATGTAAATGGGTCACATTACGCTAAGAAAAAAATATTTCAAATATTCACACCGAGTAGGCAGCCTACCCAGACAGTGATGCCTGTAAAGTATTCAAGGTCTTTTCTAAACTGGGACTCAGAAAAGTTATGGCAGGCTGCTTGCAGGCGAAGTTAACGCACCTAAAACAAAACACGATTAAATCCCCATGCAGATCTTACTGCCAGAAATAAAAACCCTATAGTTTGCTGACACTTTATCCTCCAATTATTTCAGAACATACTAAAGGTAGTGGATGCTCTTATTTACGTTCACTGACTCCAGCTAGCTAGCCTTAACTGAATGTAGGTACGGCAAAGGTGTCATTAATACATACCTAACTTCTAACCTCTCAACACTTACAAGAAACATTGAAAATAGGGACCAGTGAGTCACGTGCTATCTTTTCATGAAGGCAACTACTGCACTTAGAGCTTTCCAGAGCTTCACCACAACAAAAACTGACTGGCTTTGTCAATCTTTATTAGCCAGACAAAAGGGCAGCTGTCACGTCACAAACCTGAAGTTATATTCAGTTTGACTAACTGACAACAAATACTGACTAGAGGTGAAGAACTCTTGAGAGGATGACCAAGAGCAGGTGAAATAGGTGGACATGCCCCAGTGCAGCCAGAAGGTTTTAGGGGAGAGTGTAGGAGATAGAGAGGAACATAAGAGGAGGAAAAATGCAAAATATAAGTCAAGAGTACAACTACTACTGCCAAGCTGACCTCCACAAAAAAACCAATCCTTATTCTTCCTTGTTGATGGTGAGGACCTGACTTTTAACACAGAGACTGGTCTTGGGGACGGAGGTTTGTACACACAGACTATGACAAATAGGTTTATAAGCTCCATTAGATTATAAATTACGTAATGCATATAGTGCATATATAAACCAGAGTCTTCTCTGAAACTGTATTGTAAGTTTATTACTATCTACACAATTTCCTCATCTTAAGACAGTACGGGATCAGAGCAAGGGGCCATTTAGCTCAGCATCCCGTTTTATCTTCAGCAATGACAGTAGGGAAGAACAAGAACAGGGATGACACCCCAATACTTCAATGATTCCAAGCTCAGGTACTTCCTAAGTTGTAGGCAATGCCTATGGAATAACAACCCTCAGAGAATTTCTTTGCCACAAACATATCTAGTTTCCCCGCTTGCACCTACAACACCCATTGGCGAGGAACCCCACAGGTCTGCTATTTGTTACACAAAAAGGCACCTTCTTTTTGTTCTAAACCTGGATCTTACTAGATTCAGTTGTTGCTCCTTCATTCTTGCCGCTGAGGAAATCAGTAAATCTATTCTTATCCACTCTGCCCATGCTGCTCATTATTCTACAGATTTTTACCATTTTCTTTTAGCTGTTCCTTCTCCAGGCTGAGCTCTGCCTTATTTCGTTGACCCTTGTGCAGCAGCTGTTCCCTACCTTTGATTATTCTCACTGCCTCTCTTTGAGGCTTCTCCAATTCTTTTGTATCTTTTGAGATGAGTGACAAAAAAGAACCACACGGAATTCAAGATGTGGGATAACCACTGATTTATACAGTTTCATAATTATGTTCTGGTTTGTCCTCTATTTCCTTCCTAATACTTCTTAATGTTTCATCTGCTTTTTGATCACTACGGAACTGACACTTGTGGCAATATTTCATTCCTTGGTGTTAAGGGTCAGCCCATCATTTTATATATGAAATTATATGCACCACTCTACATTTATCTACTCTGAATTACATCAGATTTATCGATGTTGAATTATATTTGCCATTTTATTACCTAATCTGTACTTTCCTGAATGGCTTCATATCAACAAGACACCGCTCATCTCATTTCCCAAGCTATTTATGACCACACTGAGCAACCCAGACCCCTGTGGAAACAAAGTGAACTCCTCAAGTTACACCTAATAATTTAAATAAACCTTTTAAGAAATACCTAATAATTTAAATAAACCTTTTAAGAAATACCTATCTACAAAGTTAGCGCCCTGGTGGAAGTCAGTGCCTAACTGCATGAATCCAAAGGTTTGTTAAAGCTCCAACATGAGCTTATAACAGCAGTAGTTCCTTCAAGTAGGTACAAATACCTGAGTCTTCGTATCAGATCAATGACCATTTGCTTAAAGTTGAGAAACCAACTGAACTACATCAGGAAAGTGGTTTCTGCTCCCGTTATATTCTGCTCAGCTGTTCAAGAAACACCTACCAGAAAAAGCTCAATTTCTCTTCAATAGATACCTCTTATGTTAAAAGAGTTTGTTAGTTTTTGCAGTGAACCATGCTCAATAATAATCAGAAGCTGATACGTGCTTTTTAGTGGCACTGTACTTCAATTCACCTATACAGACACAGAAGCTATTTAATGTAACCCACGAAATATAGGAAATCAATCATTAATATAGAGACAAGTACAAAAATAACTTTTTACGTAAGTGCGCATGTAAATGTATTCATAAGCAAAAAAAAACAGGTTAGCAAAAAGCAATGCCAAAACAGGCCAAGAGAATCATCCTTTCCTTAGGCAGATGGAGAGAGATGGGATAAGATCAACTGAAAAACAGATCTACAAGAGATTGAAAAAAGCCCACAGGAGAAGTTAGAACATATGCTGCAAGGGAGAAAAGGAAGAAAGGAAACAAACCTAAAGGAGAACTCAGAAGAAAATCCCATGATCTGTCACAAAAGTGACAGAGAGTAGTAAATTCAAGTCAAAGCAGTGGACGAATACAGTTGAGACAGGCCTGACTACGAAATATCAACAAATATCCCCAATATTTGTCAGCGCATAATTTCAAAATATTTCTGTGCCATGAAAATTAAGGCAACAATTCTGCTACATGACTTATGAAAAAAAAAAGTGTAATTAAGCATAGCTTATAATGAGATTTAGTGGCTTTTTTACTTTGGCAAGCAGACGAGAGCAACATTTGTTGGCACCATTTGGCATAACTGAGTCAATGCCAAGCATGTCAAGGATCCTCTTGCAGACAGGATGGCCTACTTCAGGGACGTTTTTTAAACATACATTTAATCTGGGTACTGCCACCTCCATTTAATAAAAAAGAAACTGAAATTATCGTCAGATACGTTCAGACAACGTATGAACTAATTTGTACGTAAATCTAGAATCTATATTCCATTCAAGTTGTTCAACGCTGGTATAAAGAATTTCAATCAAAACCTTACAGAAATATCAATTACGTTTGTAAAAGTATTGCCCAAGGCATTCACATGCTCACAAATTAGACTCAGAGACACTGTCAGACAGAAGACCTCCAAGCAACTCCATTTTAAAGTCCCCACTGGTCATGCGTGGGCTCAAGATTTTAGATAAATGTACTGAATGGTGCCTTGACTAGATTTTTAGAGTCGGTAGAGTTAAAAGATGGACTCTCATTTTCTCTTGAAGCTTTCCTAGAAGAGTACTGCACAAGCACCGATATGAGCAGAGAAAAGCTGATTCATGCAAGAGACGTCCGTTTCGCCACATTTAAACTCTACTTCAAATTACTCTTTCCTGGAGTTGGGGGGGAAAGAAAGAGCGAGTGGAAGAAGGAGGGTTCAGGAGTTTAAGTAATCTGGCAGGGAGTAGAAAGACTACAGAACCGGCAGCATTCAAACTGAAGTCCTGCTCGCATCCACTGTGCTGTAAGATAAGATTTCCTTTGTTTTCTGAAGGAAACATCCCCCGCTTTCCAGAAGCGCAGAGCCTGCCAGCTGCAGATCGGCTGGTCAGGGCACCATTTCTCAGCCACCTCTGAGAACACATATGGCCAGAAGTGCAAAACTACAGCGAGGGAAAGAGAGAGACGACCCGTGTCTGCAAAAAAGGCATCTAGGAGCAGAATCTCTCTCATCCTTTATCCTGAAGAGGGATGGGAGGGCATGGAGGACTTCCACCACACCTACCCAGAAACGATACACAGCAAAATCTTCAGACCACGGTCCAAGGCCTCCCAGACACCCACGAGCCGCTCCCAAAAATTAACAGCAGGTAGGTGAGACAAGCAAGCCTGCCAGGCTCCACGCGGCAGGCTGGAAGAAGGTTGAGAAGCGCTCTGACACAGCAATGGTATGCTAATTCTACCGACAGCGTTCAAGACCAAGTGGCGATTTTCAGAGAGGTCTGTGAAAAACCCTTTTTTGGAAGCGTGGTGCTTCATGTGGCATACTAAATCCGTCAGCTTCCACAATAAAACAGCTCCACCATGTTTTTTTAAGCTCTAAACCCTCTCTGACCACATCCAGCCCAACCGAAACCGATGGATGTAGTAGCATTCTTTTCCCATGCTCTGGTCTTTCCTGGCTTTTAGCCATCACCAGTCCCCAGAGACCCCCACCAGAAAGAGCTGTCCAAAACACTTTTTCTTTCTTTTACTAAAGCTATCCAAAACTAAGCATCAACTGCTTTCAATTTTTTTTTTTTTTTTTTTGAGTTGTATGACATTTTTCAAATGCTTGATGTGCCAGATTTAGTTCCTGTCTCCAAGATCATCTTTCAAACACAGAAAAACGCTTTCTAGATGCAACAGGCTCTGCTGCATTTCCACTGGGTGGCATGGCTCTATCAGCAAAGAGGTTCTTTTGTCGCTGTAACATGACTAATACCTACCAGCAGAACCTCATCTACAACAAGATTTCTGCCCACATAAGTATAACTACCCAACATAGCTACACAGATAAAATGGAAGAGAGACCAAGGCTTTGACAGCTTCTAAATGTTTTCTAAAATATGCAAATTTCTGCAGCTTCTACCTTCAGGCATTAAGCGTCAACATTTTATAGCTGGCCTTTCCCTATCTTTACAACGCCTTCTCACCAGCCGCACTGATGCACTTGCGTACCGTGCAATCGTTTAGCCTGACCTGCACGTTTATTCATTGGGAGAATAAAGACAACTGGTAAACAGACTGACAGGGGGGAAAAAAAAAGTAACCGTTACATCATTAGTAGCTACTTGAGGTTTGGCGATCTCTTTGCCCCTTCCCGTGCCTGTCTCGACTGAAAAAAAGGAAGTAAGTCAGATTTTTAGTGGTAAACAGACTGACAGGGGGGAAAAAAAAAGTAACCGTTACATCATTAGTAGCTACTTGAGGTTTGGCGATCTCTTTGCCCCTTCCCATGCCTGTCTTGACTGAAAAAAAGGAGGTAAGTCAGATTTTTAGTTTTCACATTTTCAGTTTTCATATTTTCCAGACAGATTTAATTAAGAGCGGCAACCAAAATGATGCGTGTTAGTGCATTTGCTATAAATTATCAACTACCAGAAAAAACAATTCTTCAAAACAGAGGTCTTATCACTTTCCAAGACCTGTAAAACATAAAGCCATAAGGAACTGTAATCTGTTCCGGTTTCCCACCCATGACAGGCCATTCAGTTTCACAGCTGCCTCCCCACCAAGAGCAGACCTAATCACTTCAGACAGTCACCACACCACAAGCAGATGGTTCCAAACCCCACAAACATATATCACTTCTGAGGTGGCTTGTTTGTGTGCCAGCTGTGATACAAACCCAGTGGAGAACAGCGAGTCTCCACTGCCAAAGATTACTCCTGTCCACACCATCCCACCCCGTGACTCTTGCAAAAGATATTTTAGTGCAGCAGCTCGGAATAATTAAAACGTATCTTCCACAGCTGCCTCTAAACTTTCTTGAGAGCTATGGAGCCCATTCTCATCACGTTATCCTCATTTTTAAAAGCGTGCTTTATTTCTCATTTATAGCTTTAGCTTCCAATTATCAATTCTTCAGAAGTCTTCCTGAACTAGCTGTAAAAGCTGTTTAAAGAATACCCATGTCCGCCTCCTACCAAAGCTATATACTCAGGAATTATCAGCTTAATTATTTTCATTTGTTTTGGATGAAATAAACGTACTGACCCCGAGTGTGAGTGACTATCAAACATCTTCACTGCAGGGTTTTTGGTGTGTGTGTCCCGCCCAATAAAAACATCAAAACTGTGTGTCATCTTCCAGTTCTAGCCTCAACAGTGACAAACAAAACCACACACCCTTCTGCTCCTTTACAAAGGCTCTTTTCCAGGATAACCACTTTTCAGGATACGATCTCACTGCGTGGATACAGCTGGCATCTTTCACATCTTGATCTGGCGCTGTTAAAATGTACTTGAATTAACTCAAGTTTCAAGAATATCAAAAGTGCTTCCGAGGACTGGCTTGATATTTACCACAAATTTTTGCATCAGCCACTGGTCTCCACAGGCCTTGGGAAGGGTAGTTTCAGGGTGTGTCGCTTTTGTTTAAAACAAAGAGAAAGCTACCTTTGTTCTTACACCTACTGACAATAAGGTTGGACAGCATCACATCAACACCATTTTCCAAGGAATTCACCTGGAAACAAGTTCTCTCTCAGAGATAAAACCTGACAGGTAAGTAGTTCTCTCTCCAAGCAATGTGCCCTTTGATACCACGCAGCACTAGCTTTCCCAGCAAGTCAGCTACCTTCAGTACATTAACATTTGATAAAATGCATCAGCTGCTCATGAACTATGAAAAATTGACTTGCCTGGGACCTTCTTTAGTGAAGAACCTGCCAGTTAAACAGTCACTTGTATGCGATCCACGTTCATCTACACAGTCGTTTACAGATTACGACCATCTGGCATAAATACAAGCCGACAGACTATTTCACCCAGTCAGGACACGGCACCTACCACCGGTACGCAGAGTAAGGCAGGACCCGCTACAAACGAACCTCCTTTGCTTTGCAGGCACCAGCAAAGCCAGCCCCACGTAACGGAAAGCGGCGGCAGCCCTTAGGCCTCCGCCGGCACCCCGAAGCGATACGCCCTCCCCAGGCGGCGGGTCTCCGGGCGGGGGAGGCTGGCTTCTGCCGCTCGCTCGAGGCCACCCAGCCCCGGTACCACCCCATCCGCAGCTCGCCGGGGCTGGGA
>NW_008794444.1:1697124-1703472 GCF_000699145.1 Aptenodytes forsteri
CTCGGCTGCCGGGTTTCCCTCTCGGCCAGCTCAAAATCCCACCAGACTTTATTTAAAAGTTACCCGAAACGTCCGGTTTTCACGTTTCAGAGCTAAAGGGTGGATGGCGCACCTGAAAGCTTGGCAGTTTTTCTCATAAGAGATAACCCCCTCTCCCTGCGTACCTTCATATCCTCAGACCCTCGCGGTAAGGAGGACTAAATACCTAGCACCGTTTTCCTGCCCTGCCCCGCCGAGCTTTGGCACTAATCCTGCAAGCGTTTGCACGTGCAGATAATTCCGTGAAACTCGGCAGAAACGCGGGCGATGCCGAGCTCGTGCCTCGTGCCCTGGCGCCCTTCCCCTCGCGAGTGTGCATCTATTTGCAGTTTTCAAGGTCATTATTCGGCTGTTTCTGAAGCGACTGGGAAAAATCCTCAGCAGGAGCGGACCCCAGGCGCTACGGTAGCTGCGACAGGCATGAAACCGCGATATTTTTACTGATCTATTTGCATAAATCATTACTACCTAAACCGAAAGGGTATTTGCTACTGACCCAGTCCTGTGATGGCACGGTAACTCGGTTAATCTGCTCTCCCCGAATTTCATTAAATGCCGTGGAAAATTTGGGCTGACTTCACAGCTGTTTCGCAATTGCCTTTCCAAGTACAGCGATCACTGGGAGTTTGTGTAGAAACGGCACTTCTGGCGTGGCCTCGTTGGGAGAAATGAGCAAATAAGAGTGAAATCAGCCTTCCTCCCAGCTGTGAGCTGGGTGCAGCGGTTCAGCTCACCTTCGCTTTTCCACGCTCAAAAGGCCTCGCCGTGGGCGGTTGCTGCCGTGTCCTGGACTGGCAGCGGTGACAGCAGGAGTCCCCAGAGCATGACGTTTACTTCCTGAGCAATCTGGTCGTTAGAAACCTTAATTAAAGGAGCACACATGCGGCCGACGGCGGTGATGAAGTCTCACCTTAAATAACAAACTGGGACTGCGGCAGCACTTTTAATCAATAACCTTACCAGCCAACCTCGCCAACCTTGACGTTAGGATCGCCTGACGTGTAATAAATGTACCCCCCTTTCTGCAGACGCTGAAAGGATGATGAATTTTTGTACAAATATTTATTTGTATACGCAGCTTCCCCCTGCTTTAGGCAAACGTAGCTCTTCATCTGCGTGTATGTATATGCTGAAGGTTGTAAAAAGAGCTGCAGACTTCACATAATTTGTGTGCAGTTGATCCGTCTTAGTGGTAGGAATAGGACTCGGGGGGCCTAACACCGAGCCCTGGCCACATCCTATCAGAAGACATTACTTTGCACTCTAAATTATGTAATGGAAAAAAAGTTGGGATGAAATTGCAAATTTAGAGCTTGCGTGCAGCTCTTAAGGAAGACAATGGAAGCTGTGTGAAAGAAATTTGGCTCCCAATTAGTAAGGGGCATCATTTTCCGTGCCTCCATTGTAGGACCTGCGATGGTATTATTTAAATTATTCAGAAGGGCCGCTTCGGTGTGATGATGTTCTTTGTTACAGGTCCACCTTGCAGGGCCTGTGCTGTTGCCTCTACGTTACAAGCATAGGCCACTTTGTTTTTTCTTCAGCATCATATAAATATTTGGGTTGGAAAGAAGCTCTGGTCTAGCCTCCAGCTCAAAACAGGGCTAGCTTTGAACCTTGTCCGCTTGAGTTTTGAGTGTCTCAAAGGCGGAGATTGCACAACCTCTCTGGACGTCCAGCCCAGTCCCTAAATACAGTCACGGTGACTACTACCATTATTCCTTGCATCTCGTCAGACTTTCCCTTGCTGCAACTTGTGACTGTTGCCTCTTGTGCTTTTGCCACGTACCTCTGCGAAGCATCTGCCTGCTCTGTAACACCCCTCTGGGTGGCTGGAGACCGCAGTGAGATCCCCCCTCCCCTCTCTCCTAGCTCAAAAATACAGTTTCCGCAGCCTTTCTTCATACGCCGTATGCTCTGGCCCCCCAGCCGTGCCAGCGGCCCCCCTCCGAACTCCCGCCAGGTTGTCAACATCTCTCTTGTCTTTCAGTGGCAAAATTGGGCATAATTGCCTACCCTAGCCTTTATTTTTGGGGAAAAGGCCAACAGACAATACTTAAATTGGGTTTTAAATTCTATACTATAAGCAGTATCATACCATTCGTGAGGGCATCGACCTTAGTTTTGCTGGGAACGCAGGAGCACAGGCAATGTCAGCATTTGGATGTCTCCTGTTGGATCCTCAATTATCTATCACGGGATTTCAGTTCCTGGCTTCCCAACGAGTCCGATTTAGTACTTTTCAGGGACAATAACACAGATCTTGAAATGTGACAAGCATCAGAGTCAGGAAACTTTATCGCACCCAGAGGGCTGTGCATGCCACAAACAATCAATTCAGAGGAACAATAACGCTATCTTTTTTGTACCTCCCGCTTTCACATCAGCTAGTCAGAAGGAGGAAATCTGCGACACAGCGGAGGCATCCCTTTTCTATCCGACCAGAAAATAAAAGGATTAGTTTTTATTTTTTTTAACGAGATTAAAATTACGGAATGTAACGTCAGTTTTAGTTAAGAAAACGCCAGTCTCTGACGATGGGCTAGAACAGTGAGATATAAGATACTAAGCTTCGGTTACGGTGTTGATTCTTACTGGGCTATGTCACTCGGCTTTTATACTCATGCTTCATGCACTGTGAACATCGTGCGCTCTGAAGAATTAGCTGAGCCACCCTGAAGCTAGATTTTAAAGGATACCAGATGGTAAGTTCAATGCATGTGGTAAGCTTTTATATGCTTTTCCCCTATGGCCAATCACTGACTGATCATTTATTTCAAAACCCTCATAAAATAAATCACTTTGGAAATGATGCTGTCTCTGGTTAATAAGTGCTCTTTCTCAAGGCAGAGGCTTGTTGCCACGAAGATAAAATCATAAAACCGGTTCAAAGTGCCTTGGGATGGCAAATGCGCCCTGTTGAGGAGATGAGATAAACTGGATTGGACTGGAAGGGAATCTCTTGTTGGAAGAGAAGGCTGTCTCTTGTGGTGAAGTTATGAGCAGGTGAACTGTCATTAAAGACGCTTTGACAGTCACTTAGGCACTAACACACGGGTTTTCTGTGACAAGGAGTGAATTCTTTGGGTACATTTTCTTTCCACAGTGCTGGATAGGTGGAGCCTGGATCACGCGTCAAGCTACTGCGCGAGGTTGTTTTCAGATTTTGGAGCTGGTGGTTATGTCTGGCAGCGGAAGACAGAGCTCTCTTCACTTCTTCTTGTTCTGTAGTGAGTAAGAAGTAGAAAATTCCTCTCTGTGTGACACCAATGAAACCCACCTCATCATCTGTCCTCTCAGGGAGGCGCCCACCTCCTCCCCATCCCCAAAGAGAGAACCACGGTTCCGCCGAGGTATCCAAACCTTTATCGGTCCTCTTTCTGTCCTCCCCTTCCCCCTTCCTCCGCATGCCCAATCCCAAACTGTGGTTCCTGGTGCGGTGTTGCAATCCTCACAGCCTCTCGGGGAGTTTTGTGACATTTGCTGTTTGGCTCACAGCCACGGCTCCGACGGGCAGATGATAATATGAAATTATGGCCCTTCGTTCTCTGAAGGATCATGTTTTCAAGTGCCCACTGCTGTGGAGACAAGCTGGAAAATTTCTTTTTTCAAAAGCTTGAAAAGCAAATAAAAGGACCCCTTATTTTCTTTCGCTCTTATTTTGCAATTGTAAATGAAGCTCACGCTTTGGAGAGCGAGAAAGGGGCGAGGAGTAGCTGGCTTGCGGAGGCTTTGGCCTGGCAATGAGGGCAGAGTTGATTTTCCTGTAGCCCAGATTCTCTAACGGATATAAACACGCAGGCACACGCACACATCCCTGGTGGAGAAACTTAAGAATAGTCATAGTGGGACAGACCCGAGGTCCAGCTGGCCTCGAGTCCCGTGTGACTGTGGGCCGCACCAAATACTTGGGAAAAGGAGAAAGACGAGAAATGTGGAATGATCCTCCCCCCCACACACACACACACAAAGCCTGCGAGCCCCTGGCAATCGGCAGTCTGGGGTTACATCTGCATCATCAAGAGCTGGCGACCCTCCAAAGGCAGGGCCAGTCCTGTACGAAGGTATTGTTCGTGCCGTGGGGTGCCTGCTGGTTCTCTCTGCGATCCTGTGAGCAGCTCCCAGCAGGAAGAATGCACCCGGATTGCTAAACCTCGCTCAGTTTTTTCATCACTTCCCTATGGTGCCAATTTGTGCCTCGTTTTATCTTTCTGTGCAAAGCAGTTGGGATCTGTTTGGTCATCGAGAGACGCTTCTGTGCTCAGGCACTTCTCTCTGCCTGGCAGGCCGCGCTTCCTCTGCAAACCCTCCGAGATCTCCACTTTTGCACAGCCGCTGACGTATGCTTTTCTATATGTGGAATTACTTGTTCGATACCAAGTTGCTCATGTCTCTACTTCAGATGTATATTGATGGGGTAGCCGTACTGCTAAGGTCAACGATCCGCTGATTGGTGCCAAAGAACACATTTACAGTCAAATGGCTTGTAGTAATTCAGGGAATGATGCACGTAAGGATCATTTGAGCTCGTGAAGGATCTGTAAGTCACTGATATGACAAAGGTGCTACCGAAGGGCGTGTGATGGATTATTGACATGAGTATTCAGTATAAAACACTACGTGGAAAGCGTTACACCCAGTGCTGATCCAGGGGTGCGTGGCAGCGTGGGCTGAGCTGCCTTTTCTGCTTGCATGAGGTTTGGTGGAGAGCCTGGCTTGGGGGGGGGCTCTTGTTTTACTCACACATTTGGGAGGTGTGTGAGTAGCAGCTGAACAGAAGCTGGCCATCTGACCCAAAATCCTCCAGATGAAGACCAAACTGATGCTCACCTGTTAATTTCAGTAGTTTTAGGACTCTCTCGGAGCGGGGATAGTTCCCCCCGACATTTCTATGCTGAACTGGGATGAACATTCACCAGGTACCTGGTGCAGCTGAGGGAGTTTCGTCCATTCCAGGACTAAGGTTTTGTATCTTACCTTTACCCTCCCTGCTCCAGGCAGGGACTTGACGGCTGCAACTGCCTTGTCAGTTTTGGGCTACCCCATCGAAAGAGCACATCCACTGCAACTTTAATCCGGTAAAATCTTGTCACATCAGCTAATAGTCACTTAATGCTCTGAGAAAATCTGTGGGCGTTAACAGCCATGTCATTCCTCCTCCTTCCCTTCAGCTTTCAGGCCCTGATTCAGCAAATAGCTGAAGTGCCAGCGCTGAAGTGGTGCCTTTTAGTTGCTAATGCCATGCAAAAATGCCCTGAGAATAAAGCCGTTTTCATGACCTCTGTTAAGAATCCACTTCCTTCTTTGGGTCTTATTTTTCCATCAGCCTGCTGGAAGAGTACATCCGGAAAAGAGATTAGCCCGGGAAAGACTCCTTCTGAACTAATAAACACACTGCAAATACACTTCTTAGTCATATTTTAGGACAAATGGATTTGTCAAGTCAATAGTCACCCAAGTATGAAGGATTCCTTTAAATAAATGGGATTTAAATATTTTTAATATCTGTCTGACAGAGCTTCTTTAAAGTGCAAACGTGGCTGGAATTAACTGGAGTTGGGATCATTTCAAGCAAGAGCCACTAAAAAAAGAAAAGAAAACAAACATTTGAACTTTTTAACCTGGGGGTTGTTTCCAGCCACATCCCTAGCAATGATAATAAATTCAGAAAATTCCATGAAAATCTCTATTCTTTGGACTCTTGAGGCATTCAGCATAATGTTCTCAGTTCCTCTTCTCTCTTACGAAAACAGGAAGAAATTATGCAGGGTAGTAGCTGTTTAAATACTAGAAGGGCTCCCCAGGGAGAATTGCAGACGTTTCAGTGATAAATTGGAAGTGAGATAACGGAAGGTTTGGAATGAGCCTGATCCAAAGTTCATTGCAAAGCTTCCTCATTGATTTCGGGGCTTTTTGTATGAGGTTTGAGATGAGAAAATCTCAGCCTGGCTGCGTTTGGGTGACAGGTTTGTCTTTGTGCAGGTTTACCCGTGGGAGTTCTCACTGAAGCAGGGCAAAAAAATGTTAATCCGGCACTGGATTTTTTTTTCATGGAAGTCCTACGTCCGAACTTCATCCCGAGTCTTCCCAGCAGCCGGGCTGCTCTCCTCCCTGCCAGACCAGAGTCTTACAGCTCCAGGCTGTATGAATGAGCATTATGTGTTATCTCAGTTCTCCCTGCCTGGGGGTAAGCGCTGCTACTCCCTGTAAATGTTTGTAATATTGTCTGAAGAAACAGATTTCGAATCTGTAAGCTCTTCCCCCCCCCCCCCCCCCCGGGGGGCCACCTCCACCCTTCCGCGCACACCA
>NW_008794444.1:1703506-1709716 GCF_000699145.1 Aptenodytes forsteri
GGGGTGAATGTGCATCCTAAAATTAGCAGAAATATTCCTCGTGTACAGCCATTTAGAAAGAAAAGGAACTGGCTATTGTGATAAAGTACATTGCAAAACATGCTGGGCTCCACTCTGACAATATCACAGGGATCTGAGGACTTAATTGCCTTGTTGTTTCGTGCTCCCCAGGGCTGTGCTGGAGGCAGTTTAGCAGAATGGGCACTTAAAAACTGCCTCCAGCAAACTCCGCTGCCCGCTGCAGCTTGCCTGCTTTCCCAGCTCCCCCGTTGCCTTTGCTTGGCTTGGCAGGAGCTCGTTCTCCTCCTCCTCCTCTGCGGAATTCCCGTCCTTTGATTCCCCATCCCACGACTGCTGCCCCGGGCTTGGTTAGTACCACTGCTGCAGAGCCCGCTCCCCTCCACCACCTTTCCTATGTTCATATATTGTTTCCCATTTTATGCTTGGACTTGAAATTCTTCGGGAGATGGCACATCTCCTTGTTTTAGTTTTGAGGTTAGCAGTATCGAGCTACTGTTGCAATACAAATAACGAACAGGAATAACAGTTCCTCGGTAATATTTCAGCCCAGCGTCACAGGGTCCAGGCCGGTTGGTGACCTGAGAAAACCAGTCTCGTTCTGAACCATGTCACACTCCTTCCTCGGCGCTACTTTAGCTAAACACGTTCTGGCAAAACAACAAGATGTGCTGCCAAAATAGCAGAAAGAACCAACTCCCCAAACAGGAGACCTTCCCCCAGCTCCGCTCTTTGAACCGCAGGTTTAATGAAGTAACAGGAGGTAAAAACCAGAAGCGCAATGCTATTTAAACTTCTGAATAGCTCCTAATCACACAAATTGTTTCTAAGGAACAAGTAGGTAGCACAGGTTGCAGGATCAGACCTCAAAACGATTATGCTGAAGTGCGGTAAAAAATGAATGGACTCTTTCCCTCTCAGCAAAGATTTAATAGCCAGAACTGTAGTTAGGTCTCATACTGCTAGAAATTACTTTTCTTTCAGACAAAGTATATATTACATGCCGGCTAAAATGTAGTTTCATAATTAAAAATGAACTGTAATTGGCAAATGAATTAAGTATACTTCTGTGGAGATCTACTCTCATTCATTCACTGATGAGCAGTCCGTTGTTTGCAATGAATCTCCCTACTGTTAGAAATTAAGACACGCTGTCGCATTTAGACTGTAAAAACACCAGCATACAGCCATTTAGAGCCTCATTCAAAATGACTTCGTAACATTTTCACTACTAGTGATGCTTATTTTGATTTTCAGACAAGTAAAGCACCCATTGCTGAACTGGGCCGGCCACTGCCTGAGCTGCTCTTCCTTGAGCCTTGACTTGTGGCCGCTGTTGGGGATGGGGCACTCGCCTAGATGGACTTTTGGCCCAGCCTGGCATGGCCATTCACATGTTCCACTTCTATATAAAACTGGACAAGTCAGTGCAAAACTCTTGCGTTAGAGTACAAATACGATGAAGCCGAAGCTGGCAGAGGCAGTGAAAGAAAGGATTTTGGATGCTCGTGACCGTACTCCAGCCAACGTGGGACAGATGGAGGTGTACATCTTTTCGCTTCGCTTCCTACCACGGGTCATTCCAGGTTAAGGTGGATAAGCTACACTTGTGATTTCAGCTGCTGCAACATTAAATTTCATTTGCTAATGCCATATGTTATTTGTGCGGTAACAAATGTGCCATTTTTAGCTCATAAAGCGTTGAACGAATTTATCTGGAATAATTTCTGCCCTAACGTGGCCAAACATTTGACAAACAGGGTTCCAAAATGTGCTTCCGGGACTGCTGGTTGGTTACAGCCTGTGGGTATCAAAGCAGCTAAGAGTGCAATCTGGGGGAGGAAGGACAGGAGATTGAAGAGCAGGGGCACAACGCTTGGCTTGGGAAGCCCTTGGAAAGAGGCGACTCCGGTTCCCCAGTTTCCCTGCCTCCCCCTTCCCTCCCCTTAGGTCTTCTCTGTTCTACCCCTTCCCTTCCCTCGCAATAATCCTGTCTGCCTGAAACCACAATAAAGGAGCGCATCAGATAAAGCAAGGGATTATTTACTTGTGCTTTTGCTATTAAATGAAGAACAACATCAAAGTATTCAGTGCATCCCCCTGGCTCCTGTGAAAGAAAGGATCCTTTTATTCCTTGGCTAGTCTTTTGTCTAGCCAAGAATCTGCCGCCCACTCAGGTAATTTGTACCAACAGATCGTACCTGTGGCAGCAGAAGATCCTGTCAGGAAGGAATATCCAGCAGAAACCAAGCATTGCCCATGCCTGAGAAAGGCTGGCTGGGAAAGGGCGAGAGCTGATTTTTTTCCGACTCACTTGGAGGAGAGGAGGACTCGGGAAGAGGCATTTGCTCAAACAGGGAGAGGAGGGGTTTTTTGGCTTATCTTAATAAATGTGTGTGTTCTTAGTGAATCAACGTAAAAGAGACAAAGGGCAAGTGCCTCATCTGGCTGGCGTACTCAAACTCACACCCTCCCACTCAGTGCCACCTTTGAATATGTCTTCCCCAATAAAACATTCTCCTATTTCCCCTTCACATTTGCCCTCTCCTTGGGCACGGGACCACAATTCCTTGTGTACGAGGATACCGGAGCCAGCAGCATCACACCAAGATATAATTTGGCTCGGAGAGTATAAAAACGACAGGAGTATAAAAGTGACAGGATGTTCCCCTTGCCAACCCTGTGTTACCTTGGCGGCAGCGAGATCTCCGGCATCTTCTAGTCTGATGCCAGCGTTTTTGCTGTAAAGAGATGGACAAGAAAAGCCTTCAGCTTGCCCTCAGCCTCCAGCTTGCCAGGTCAAAGGTGTCCTGAAAAATGAGGAATTTCTGGGGAGGCTGAAGGTCACACAGAGAAATTCCTTGCCAAAAACACCAGGGTGGAGATTTCCCATTCCTACTGATGAGAGGTCATAGCTAGCCACACAAAGAAAAGTCTCTGTTGCGCCCCAGCACTGGGTTCCTTCCTCGGTTCAGCTGTCACCCCAAATTCCCCTTTCTTGCTGCAATTTCCCACTCAGGTTATGTTTCGTGCTCCTGCAGACAGCCTTCCCCCGGGCTGACGGCACCCTTTGCCTGTTGGAAGCATTAGATGCCTCTGGAGTAACACTAAGGTGCTGATAAAGTCAAGAAATTAAGTTTTGAGGGCTGTTCATTTCTAATGTGCTAAAACCATCAGAAAAAAATATCCACAGATCTGAAATTATCTAATTTCGCAACTGTGCTGGCGGAGGAAAACACTATGTCAGATTTAGTAGAGCTGTTCCCTTCCCCCTGCCCCTCTCTCCCCCAGTATCTTCTAGAGACCTTTCCTCCTTCCCCAAAGTCGGAGGACGTGACGTTTCGGATGGCTCCGAACAAGTTGTATAGCGACACTGCCAGTGCTCAGATTGATTTTTCTTGACTAAATCTGCTTGATCTTTTTCTTCAGGCTTTGGATATCAATTAAAAGAACACTACTCTTTTGTCTTGTGTGTTGCTCCCCTACAAAATAACGAACTGTTTAATACACTAGAGGCAATTTCAAATTATCTAGTTTAATGAGGAAGGTTGTGACAGAAGATTTATTACCCTTTCTGATCTGCTAATGTATTTTCCCAACCATCCCAGCAGAACCAATCACCGTATTTTCATTATACACTCTATTTTCAGGGGTTCATTAGTTGTAGACTAAAAATAACAGCGAAGGTCTCAGTCTGAGAGCTAATCCAATTCTTTTAATTGGAAACAAAATTTGATCAGACAACTTTCTAACCATAACTGCATCAAGCATCAAGACCCTTACTGGGTGTTTTGTCCAAATTGAAACTTCATGTGACTACGCATAAAGACCTGACCTAGAAACACAATCACGTAACTGCTACGAAGGACAAACCCAGCCTTTGCCTTAAACAAAAAATCCCACGTTCGCACAAGCAGTGGACTGTAGTCTATCCCAGTTGATGCGCGTCAAAAAAAAAGGTCTGGCAATGAACCCGTTTGACTGAGGCAAACTCAGAGATGCCCTTAGCTAGTGGCTGAACATGAGACTTCAGAAATAACTAAGATTTTTTTTTTCCTCCCCAAAGAATTGAAAAGAAAAATAAGGAAAATAAGATGGAAGAGCTCCCAGGTAGCCAATAGAGCCTCCTACCTCAAAGCTGGATTCAAATCTTTCTTAAGTTGGTACTTTCCAGCAATGGCTTTGTGCTGTTGGGTTACGGTACGTAACACGAGCCCGGTGTTTTCCCTGCTGCACCGTTTTCATATGCAGGAGCCACAAGCATAACGAGGATGACCGGGAGACAAACATTTGTGGACTTCACAGGGCATGCTCTCTGCAAAAAGGCATCGCCACCGCGGTGGGAATGTGGAGACGCCGCTGCCTGCGTGGCAGCTGCCCCACGAGGCAGTCGTCCTTGTATCTCGCAAGACAGTCGTCCTCACACCTCTGCACCGGTGGGGAGGAGAGGGACCCGTATTCACAAGGGCCAGCTTTCGCAGAGGGACTCTGGCTTTGGCCCTCTACAGTGGCCAGACATCCTTAATGGGCTAATGAGCCTGCTATGACTTGTAATTACGCCGTGGCCGCCACGGGAGCTATGCTCTCTGATCCAGACATCCCTCTGACCGGTCCCAAACACACGCCGTTCAAGGGATTCTCCCCAGCGATAAAATCACTGGAGTACCCACGCGAGGACATCCGCGGGGCACTTGGCAGTCTTTTCTAACCCTGCAAGGATCCCCGCAGGGAGGTGTTCGTAAGGACCCGCCGGCGGGGAGGCTGGCCTGAGGACGCATTTTGGCCAGATAATGTATCACTCAGACACCCAGGGGATTTTTAAAATGGATGTAGGGAAAAGGGAAGTTACTGCAACTCACGTCAGCCCCATGCTATAGATTTTAGATGCATAAATTATATATTTACGTTCAAAACTCTATTATTCATAGAGTTGAGTAAACAAGTATTGATTTTTACACTGTAGCACAGATGAGTATTTCTAACGATGCAGACAGGGGCTCTCCTTCCATCCTCGGTAACTCTGACCTCATCGGTGCTTCCTGAGAGCAATATTTAACAAGGACGATCAAGTTTAAAACCAGTTAGCTGCCGCCGTTCGGAATGGAAATTGATGTGCCTTTCTTTCTGAATGGACAACTTCTCCACCCACACCACGTCACGTGCGGCTCGTCCTACGACGGTTTTAGATGCTGAACCAGGCAGATGCAGACGGAAAGCAAGCAAGGAAAGGCTGCGTGAAACGCCCTCAGCTCACAGAGTAACGTTAGCTCTCCCACCTTATGGGAAGGGGCAAGGACATACTGGCTGTGTGAAAATAGCAGAAAAAGTAAGCTTAGATGTATAAAAAAAGCGGTGCTACTGCAGAGCTCATATGAAACCTTTTGAGAAAGGTCCTGCTATCAGTATGTGAGCTTGTGTCAAGATTTCTCTCTATTAAATGTAGGATACTACCATGCACATTTAGGGGTGGCAGAAAAAAATCCTTTAAGTGCGTTTTCCAGTACCACGTTATTTCAGAGGTTAACCAAAATCACTTACTTCATAGCTAACTTTGCTATATTGAATCAATGTACAAGTTCCTTATTGGATTTTTATTGCAGATAAAATTGACAGAGAAAGTCACTAGGATATACTTAAAAATGGGAAGGAAATGTACGTTTACAATAAAAAGGTCTCTGAAGGTCTCTTGTTTCATAGGAAGGAAGCCGTCTTTATATTGCATGAACGATAAAAAATGATTAAAACCGAAGAGAGACAGGAAGCTGATAATTTGATTTATCATCTTAATGGCTATGATTCATGAATAAATAATGTAATGGTTTATGTCTCCCTTGTAAAAGAAGTAGAGAAGAGCAATTTGTCTAACAAATGACTTCAAAAATTACAGCCGAGTCTTGTTTGCCACATTTGTTCTATTTAAAAAGAATGAGTGAGTATCTTATTTCTTATTACTTACTAGGACATTTGTTGTATTATTTATAAGAGTCAAAAACCTTAACTAAAAGCCACTCATCTCTGACCACAGTCTCCCATTAGCTTTAAATTCAGGAAAGAGAAAGGGATTGATCACTAGATCAATAAATCTAGCCTTAGAGCTGACTAAAAGCTTCCTTTAACCTCCTTCCTCCAGCATCCTTTTTCAAAATTAAAGTATCCCCCTTTTTAATTATTTAAGAGCATGTCAATTTTGCA
>NW_008794444.1:1709849-1721422 GCF_000699145.1 Aptenodytes forsteri
ATCACTAGTTTTTTTTTTTTTTTAAGTTGGATATGCTACTATAGATACACATAGCCTGTTCCAAATGTGCCCTGGATTTCATCAAGACAAGTGCTGAGAATAGGAAAATCGAGAAGAAACGTGTACTCCCAATTATCGGACACACAAACTACCCCAAATCCATCAATGATTCCGATGGAGCTGGAGTTGCTCTGTATTGACGGTACTGGGCCAACAACTGACGTTACTATAGAGCTGCAAAAAGTCACTTCAGGCAAAAGCAGACTCCAGAGAACATAATTAATGGAAAGAGTGTTTAATTTTTTTGAAACCATCCTGTAAAAATAGCTCGTATATGTTGTTTGCCCAGTGTGTGTCAAGAGCCCGACATTTTCCCCCTCCCTTATACAAAAATAGTTTCCCGAAATCACATCTTTTTTCTTACCAGAAGCTGTTCACACTGATTCAATATGCTGTGTTTCTACTGTCCTCCTATGGAACCGCCTTCAAAACAATACGAACCGCGTCATGCCGACACAATTCCTGATGCAGAGCTGGCTGGGTGCCCCAAAACAGGGGGGCTGTGGCCAGGGTCACCTCTGGATTACGTCCTCGCTCAGCCACTGACCTGCCGCGTAGTCTTGAGCATGTGTTTTTCCGCACATCTCCGTACCTTTCCTTGTTCCACATGTAATCTTCATCCTGAAGAACTTGGGATCTCTGTCTTGCAAGAGCTGGGGCTTAGAAAATGGAAGTTCTTACCCCGTTTCTGAGGCTAATTTCTTAGAGGGCTTCAACACTGAACTTCAAGACTTGGTTATCTTTGGATCATACTTCAGATGCAAGGTCTTATAAAGTATTATTGGAGCGAGCAGCACCGGTAAGACTGTTAATGACAGCAGCGGGAGGAAAACTTTAGGATGACAATTCTTGGCATATTGCAAAACCAGTTAATTTCTACAAGGCTTATTTAAAACAAAAAAAAAAGAGAGAGAAAAAAGAGAAAAAAAAGGGTACATGGATTTAAGCAAAATAGACCTTTTGAGTTCTCGTGTTTCATAAAAAAATGTGTACTTCATGAACTGGATCTTTCACAGACTGCACACGTTTGCACAACTCACTGCCATTGGGTACAAATGTCACACAGGTATGAACGATCTGGACAAATAAAACAAGAAAAAAATAGGGTGAACTTCCACAAACCCCCATTCATCGATGTTTTCTACGTATGATTTCTCTAAATAAAATGCAGTTAACTGGCCCACAGTCCAAAGGCACTGTTTTTATGTGCCGCACCTTCTTCCCCCAACTGCTATGTTATATAGGTCTCCTAAAATTGGCAGGCTCAAGACATTTTTGGGGTAAGTGACGCATCATCGAATGTCAAAACAATGTAGGCTGCACACAGAACGACACTGAAAACACAGGGCGTTGGGGAACTATACCCCAAAAAAGGTTCTTTCATGGCCTTTCCTTTTGAAGGCACAAAATCTTCGCTGATTTTGAAAGAGATGGTGGCCTTCGTTAACTTCCAAAGCAAGGACAACTTTGGGTCAAAATCTATTTTTTGTGGTCTTGCGATAAAAATAATAATGCTAATCTCTATCTAAAATTATGAGCTTTTTGCCCTAATTAAGAGTTTCTGAAAGAGAATTTTAATCAAGCAGACTGCAGGTATCTCCGACGTCACTCTGTGAAGTCAGATTTTGAAGCAGATACTATTACTTCGTACTGCAGCCACAGTCACCATTCCACCATGACGGGCACAGCGTAAAAGAGCAGAGCAAAGATGATCCCTGGTGCTCACTCACTTTGTTTTTGGAAAATGGCAGTGATAGATAGAGGGAAAAATAGAGTTACTAGTATGAAGCTGTCCTTGGTAAAATACAATTTATGCAAAAGGCAACGCCAGTTGAATGGAAGCAGCACGAGGAAAAGATTACAGAAGAAAAGGGTAATTTTCCTGACATCAGTCATACAATTATCATTGGCATATGGAGGAGGGAGAATCTCAGCTGGTATAAGCTGTTATAAGCGTATCAATAAAGCCACGCTGATTTACAGCAGCTGAGAGCTTGTCCCTTAGCGTATCCATCCATGTGCGATGCGACAGACTGGTGTGTTAGCATTTTCTCCCTGGAGACTTTGGTTCAAAACTTATTTAAAACACAGTGAAAACAAACGGGCTGGTCTCTAAGCAGATGTCCCTGGAAATCTGTTTACATCATCACAATGACAGCGGTTTAGCGGAAAGGGTATTCTCTGCTGGGGAGGGGCGGGCAAGGGCAGGGTAGCCGGTCCCCGGCGGAGTTGCGTGGCAAAGCTTCCTTGGTAACTCCCGAGTACCCAGCTTGCAGGATGGATTTGATGTCCACAAATCCGTAGGATTCTGTACAAGGTGAAATTAAAAGATTCAAATAGAAATATTGCTTAGTCTACAATCTGGGAGCGAGACTCTACAGCACTGTGCTCCGCCGCTCCCAGCCTGCACACATGCATAACCTCACGCACAGGGGTAATTGCTGCTTTTTGATAAGATCTTCTGCATGCATGAAATTAAACACATTTGTAATGTGCAGGCTCGGGGTCTCCCTTTCAAAAGCATTTCAAGAGGATGCAAACGCTCCCTGTGATCAAAGGAGAGGAAACAGTGCGGTGGTTGTAGTTACAATTACATCATCTCGCATACTTTTGGCAGAGTAGTTCTGGGCCCAGTTTTGTGAGAGGAGATAAAGCGCACGCAAGCGAAGACAACAGAACTGCAGGTCGCTCCCGCACCCCCCGGAGCTGCACCCCGAGGCCAGCCTGGAAAGCCACAGAGTTTCTCGCCTGAACCCGGATCCACTGAGTCTCACTGGGATTTCACCAATAATTCAGCAGCAGATCTGCCTATCCGTGTAATGTAAGCAGTGCTTTTAGGAGCATTACCCATGCATGGTTTTCCCGTACACGGAATTTGGCAGGAGGCCATTCGGCCAAATGCTTCGCACTGCAAGAAAAATCTGCAGACTTTTTTTTTTTTTTTTTAAATATACCTATTAAACCCCCCCCCAACAAAGTAAGAGAGTTATTCATTATCACCTCAGGATCGACCACGCAAGATCAGATAGTTTAATATGCAGATTTTTAAGGAAATATCTTCCTTCTCACCCTCCCGCCCCATGCTTTATCATTGCAGAAGCAGCAGCTCCTATGGTGAAAACTGGGTATTTCATATAATGAAATAGCAACATAGAAATAGAGTTACCAAGTCCAAGCCCCATCTACCATAAGTAACTATATCATTATCCCTTCCAGACACTGATCAAATCCCAGTTTATGAGTAGTTTGCTTTTTACTGCCATTATACAAAACGAAAAGCTGTTCCAGAACCCCGCTGCTCTGACGATTACGAGCCTTCCTCTTTTCCAACCAAAATCTTTTCACGACCAGTTTATCCACGTTTGTTCCTCTACTGAGTGTTGTCCTTAACTTGAATTGTTTTTCCCCTCCCTGCTGTTTAGTCCCCGGATGTATTTATAGAAAGGTCGTATCCTCTTTCAAACTTCATTTTGCTAGGAATAGTAATGTTAGAAATAGACTGATGAATTTACTGTATTGGATATGGACGGACATACACACGCACACACAGAGGCTAGAGCACTCATTTTAAAAGAAATGCAGAAAATACAGAGGAGTCAATCTTTAGTTAACAGTGCATTATTTCAAACATGTCAGCAACGTTCATAAATTACAATATAAAAGACAGATCAAGTTCAAAACTGATTTTTAGGGTTTTTTAGATCTAAAGACTATCCATCTATAGAAATACAGGAAAGTCTACCTGAAATTCCATAAAACTCTAGTTTGGGAACAGTACCAAAAGCCCACAATGAATATAATTTCTAAAAAAGAGAGCTGGGAAGACTCAAAGTACATTTGGATAAAAAAGCCTCAGACAGAGGCTAGTTTGGGTGGTAAATAATCTGCAGAACAAGAAAAAAAAAATTGCTATTAAAAAAAACCCCTAGAAGGAAGAAAGACTGAACACACTATTTGTCTGTTTAGAGACAATTTCATTCTTTCATAAAAATATTTTCTAGCTTTGCTGCTCTGGTACATCAATCCTGAGTACTCTAACTTTCGACTTATAATGATATTCCTTCAGATACAGCTTCACCGACGGAGGAATGGGAAGTGCGTCAATACCATCGTAAGTTGTACAGTTGCAAATAACTGTTCTACATATATGTTGAAGAGAAAAAGGAAAAGTCCTGTTTAGCGGAGTGGATAAAAGCGGCTCAAAGAACATACAGGAACTTGGATCTTTGTAGTGCTCTAGGAGTCCCGTGATGTCAGGAGAATGGAAGACACAAGGATCATGGGCATCAAAGCTGAAGTTGTGATTCCACTGCTCTATCCGCGCGTGGAGGGAACGACTGTAGCGCCTGAAGCTCACAGAAAACAAATAGTCTTCTTGGGCAGAATCTCGTAACAAAAATGTTCCCTCTGGCTTTCCTTCTAGCAGCGCCTCAGCTGCGTATTTATCCATGACTCCCCAGTAGCAGGGATTGTTATTGATCTGGAGGAGGTCTGGGACTAGGCAGTGGACATAATCAATCTGCGTATGGTATTTCGGAGGTGTTTCCATCCGTAGCAGCTCATCATCCGTTTCCCATTTGGGCTTGTTTCTTTTTCTAGAACTTGTGCACAGTGTTATAACTTCATCGTCGGAGTCCATATCGCTCTCATCTTTACTGCTCCTTACCACCTTACCTGTAACCAACTCAGACCTCGAATCACCCCTAGAGGAACCGCTGTCGGTAAAGTCGCAGGACTGGGAGGGAGAGTCCGTTCCCCCGTTGGCAATCTCATCGTCTCGCAGCTGGTCCTCCCTTTCCTCATGCTGGGATAAATCAGCAATTATCCAGTCTTCTGCTTTTGGACTTATAGGGGCTGTATGTCTTTTGATCAAGTGCCACCGAAAAGCTAGCTCCGAGCGCGGAGGGAAAGGACACTTATCTAGCATTAACTCACTGATATGAATTTTTCTTTTTGATGGCAGTCCTGAGGTGTGCCGACTGCTACAATTCTTTATGGGAAAGCACTGACCCACAGCATCTTGCAGCTTCTGTTTGAGAGACCGGCCTAAAAACCTGTGACCACACGAACGGTCTAGATCCAGCTCGATAGACGAGCAGCTATACTTCCTCTCTTGGCTCCTTAAATTAGTCCCTGACCTTCCCGCAGCGCTTGCTGTTTCAGCGTCAGAACAATGCTCACTCTTTTTAGACCAGGAGAGCTTCTTTCCACTCCAGACGTAACCGTCCTTTCTGTCCGCGCTTCTGCTCCGGCTGCTTTTGGGTCTCACATCTGCGTTTTTAATATTACTGTCCTTATTTTCTGCCATTTTGACAGCTTTGCTTCACAAGTTGCCAGAAAGCGCACTGTGTTTCTTGCAGGATTTTTCTACATGAGGAAGCTTCCTCGAGGCACTTTCTGGAAGTATCTAAGGAAAAAGAAAACACAGCTAAGTTAAGAGTTATGCATGCGCACAACACAAGACCAATGCAGGTGTATACAGGACAACAGCGACAATTAATTGATAACCAGGTACAAATAATACGATCAAGCTGAATTCACTAGAACACCCCACAAATACCGGCCTGATCCCAGACAAGGCTCTCTTAACCCTTCCTTGGGAAAAGCATCCTCCAGAATAAACCATCTTAGGCGTTTTTAGAGCATCCATTCTGCCTACGCGGCAGAGCAGACAGTTTTAGGTGTTGGCAATCCTATGGGGCTAGGGCCCATTTTAAAGGGAAGCACTTCACGTGGCAGGTGATGCTGCTTTAGCTGTTTATTGAGCAAATTCTGCACCTCTTCCAAATAACCTTTGAAGAAAGAACAAGCCAGAACAGAAACAACTAGGTCAGAGCACAAAGAGCTACTGTACCTAGATGATATGCCTGTTTGCTACTAATCCACAGGGTGGGATGCCAGACATCTTCTTCTTAACTGACACTTTTGGGTCACTCTCTGGATAAAAAAAAATTAAATTGTATCAGTCACAGATTCCGTCAATTTCTGAAAGCTGTTTTTCTTTGCCTTTTCAATCGGAGCTAGAAAATACTGAGCCCCTAAGGGATTGAAATATCTGGGGCTTTACATACTGAAAAGGATTAAAACAAATCCAGTCCCTTACTAAAAGCAATTTTAAAAGGCCATGAAAGATGGAACTGCTTATTACTCATTAGAGAAGAAAGTTTACATTATTAAAATCAGTGTTGCTCTGAGACCTACGGTTGCTGACTTCATTCTCTTTTGTTTCCAAAAGCGTACTGAATTCTCAAATAGATAAGAGTTTCCTTTTGAATGTTGCGCTTTGAAAAGGAAAAAAAAAAAAAAATCCTCTCTTGATTACTCAGTTGAAAGTAGAGCAGATTTTTTTCAAGGTACATAGATAGCAATATGTTATGTATGCTATACTCTCCCGAGGCATGGCAGAATGTAGAAATACTTCCCATCACGTACCATGATGCTTTTGCACCAAAATGATGTACAGCTGCTCTATTCCACTGGGGTTTTTTGGCTGTGGGTTTTCTGTTGTGTTGTTTTTTTTTTTTTTTTAAAACTAATTGACATGGTAAATACTAAGCAGGAAAAGAAAAGGGCATCCACTTCCTCTCTCCATTCAATCCATTCTCATCATCAGGATTAGCCAGCATGACACAACCTCTCTGTGGTCCCCCGGGGCTGCGCAGGCTGAGTTCTAGCCTCTGCTTTCAGTAAAAGAATAAGACTGCCGTGCCAAAAGGCTTACATGCAATCTGTGGGCCAAATGCATCCCAGATGTAACTTTCACCCAGGAATTTTTGACATTGCATTCCTTATTTACAACCCACAGACCTGAGAGCTGTGGGGGAAAGGAAAAGGGAGGGGAAGGGAGGAGAGGCAGAAATGTAGAATGAGGGTAAGATAGGTTAAATATTGCAAATATGTTGAAAAAAACCTGGCATTAGAGCAATGTAGATGAATAGTACCTCACTGGTACCAAGTGGAATCACAGAACGGGGTCCATATTCCAAAAATTACAAATCAAAGCTTAAAATAAAGATTTCTTTTTCTTCTCTCAGGATTTTGCAAACCACTTTTCAGTGGAAACATTGCAGGATGCAATGCAGATAGGAGAAAGGCAACATTTGTATATGAGACCCGAAACACCTTTATTTAGACCTAGATTCATTGATTGCTTTTGTAACATTGATATTTTTCATCCGGAAACAAATAGAGTGGAGCACTGAATCTTCTCCACAATTAAAAAGGAGGAAAAAAAGCAATCGCGTTTACCCTGGTGATAATCTGAAGTAACTGAAGACAAAAAGTTATTGTAGATTCATCCTGTGGTAAAATACATTAACTCTCTATATATGGGATTTTTAATTGGACAGAGAGAGATCGTTGAGGCTGCAAGGGCAAGTACTTAAAAATTAGGATACGACAGTTTGCAATTGCTTTTGAAACCTTCAATTATCTCATTCTGCACATCCAGCCCATATAAGGAATAAGAATACGCGGAATATGGGCTTTTAATTAAAAACTGCAAAATGTACAAAACCCAGAAGTGCTGAAAAGGCCCGTTATCTCCTAACTTCAGCCTTGCCACTGAAATAAGCTCAGTGTTTTATGTCATTTCTGGGTTGCTGCTGTATTTAACTGTAAAGCCACCTTCTACTCTGTACCTTTCTTCTATCGCGAATCATTAGTGGTACCTGAACCCTGAAACTTAAACTGGAGAAATAGCACGTGATGCTGTAAGACACGCACCATTAGCCAGCAACACGGAAGGCTGTTTCCCTGGGGTTTGAAGGCTGCCGGAACCGAGGCGCCAATTCTGCCACATCAGAGCAGTAATTGCTAATCAGACATAACACTAGACCCGTGAAAAGAGCATGGAAGAAATGAAGAAAAAGGGATGTCATCCTACTAAAGCCAGGTTTGAACTTGACCTTGTGAAGGAAGAGGAAGGGATGGTTCAGTGGTCAGCTTGAGACTCGTGAGACAAAAATCTTGGTTTCCAAATCTGCTACAAACGTCCGTGTGCTCGCAGGCAAGCTGCCTTCTGAAACACGTGCTGGCCACGGCGTGTTTAGGTGCCCAAATCCCACCGTTTGGCATTACGCTAAGGGGTCACGCCTTCATACCCTTCCGAATCCGTGATTCACAGCCCCACCAATAAAATGGGGACCAAAAATAATGTGGGTGTGGGAAAGAAAAAGGCAGAAAGGGCAGCGAGGCATTCAGTGCTGTATTACCACTTAAGGCTGTCCACCTAACCCAGCTATTCCTTGCGCTGCAAACGTCCAAGGGAAATGCCGTGCACTGTACATCCATTAATGGCTGGAGCACAACTGAAAGAGCAGGAGAGAAGGGCAAGGATAAAAGAGAGGGAACACGGAGTGTACTTTTCCCTACGGGGCAAGGTTAAATGGAGGAGTCCAGCACTGTGCAGCTTACACGCATCAGTTCTGAGATCCTTTTGGTAGATACAACTAGTCTCCTGCTTACAAAAGCCTCCTTCTATGCGGGGATACCCTTAGGCATCTCAGAAGCGGGCAGATTTGACAAAACCCTTATGCTTGAAACTCTTCCGCCTAAGCAAACGGCAGAGATAAAGCAACGTGCAGGGATAAGCAGAGTTCACTTCGGGCCACGGGATCCGGCTTGTAGTTCAAGGTTATCCAACACTGTCACAGCTTACGGTCCCTGAGGACAAGTAGAGAGCTGGGTGGTTTTTGTTGTTGTTTTCATAACGTGCACAGCTCCCTCCTTCAGAGGCACGTCTCCCGCCAGGCTGCGGAGGGGGGGGGGGCACAGACAGCTGCACAAGATGCTTTTCCTTTCAAGCGTTGATGCCTCGACTCTAAGACTTCAAGCCCAAACCAAAAGCAGCATCTAGTAGCTATCTGGAGGCAATAACAATATTACCTCCTAGCCAGAGAGAGGCTGCAATCAACAACTGTGATAAGACAGTTACAGCCTCACCATACGTCTAATTAAATCAGCAGCAAATACCCAGTAACTCCAACAGGAGAATCAAAACCGTAAGCGTAGACAGACCCTTTTTTTGTGTTTATTCAATAAATACTGAATTGCTTTTAACTAGGTATTTCTGTCCTTGGTACTGGTACTAGGTACTGGACCCTTGCCTCTAGCCCAGTACCTCATATTTCTGTCCTGAGCCACTGGACCCTTGCCTCTAGCCCAGTACCTCCAAGTCCTCTTCATCAAGCTGCTTCCCTTTTGGTATAACGAAGGAGCAGATGGTGGGGGGTCTCCAGCCCACCCTCCGGCTCGGAGCGGGACCGCTGCCAGCGTGGCCTCAGGGAAGCCATGGCACTGCCTGGCCACATTCTGAAAACCTCTGAGGATGGAGATCCCACCACCTCTTTGGTGCTCCCACGCTGCACAACCCTTCTAGTGAAGGAAATACTTTGAAAGTTTTCTGTCCAAGTACACAAAAGCCAAAGCGTTGCTGTATTATGCCTTTGATTAAACAAGAAAAGGAGACTCACACAAAGAACAATAAATCAATTTTGGAATTGTTATACAAGTTGACATTCTTCTAGAGCTGATAAAATCCTGAGAGAGAAGAGCAAGCCGTAATAAATTGGAGTACTTTTTCTTTTTTCTTTCAACTTACATAAAAGTTATTTAAAAATTTCTCACCGGTCACATGCTGTTTTCATTAATTTCACCCAATTAGATTTTGGCCGCGAGACTGCATTTTAAAACCTGACCTTCCACTGAAGTTGAGCTGTTATTGACTTATTTTGGAAAAAAGCCCAACCTATTAAGGATAACATTAGGTCTCAATTCCTCTGTCTTAACTTATTTTTCTTCAGTTTTGACTATGTTTATTTTAATTTATGATACTGTCCAAAAATACCTAACCTAGACTCCAGAGACCCTTCCAGCAAATTAAAGCAGTAATCACACACACACACAAAAGAAAATTACTGTCTAAGGATACCAATTATAACCTACAATACTTCTTACTTGGAAATATCCTTGATTCATCTGGGGTCTGTATTCCCCCAGAACTATAAGAGGAGGGGGGCATGCCCCTGCCCCCCTAACCCCAACACTGGGGCTATTTTATTCACACCCAGGAGGCAGAAGTGATCTGGAAGCAGGTGCCAAAGGCGAGGGCTGCTCGTATGTACTGCTTTAATGAAACTCTGCTCATGTGCTGCAGGAGAGACGCACGCAGCGCTTGGCAGACCGCAGCAGCACTAAATCAGTAAAAGCTTTATGGTCCATGACCAACACTTCGTGCTCCACCCAGAAACCGAACAGGAGAGCAGCGTGATTCCCGGCTCCCGCCCTGCCGCTCCGCTCGCAGCCACTTACACCTATTAATCAAGTCAGCAGCAGGTTGAGTTCCCGACCGGATTTAAAGAATAACCTTGCATTTGATGCCGTGCCACTTCGGATGTGACAAAGCCACTGGGCCTGCAGTCCCTTGGCCAAGTGACCACGGCATCCCCCACCCCCCGAACAACCTCCCCTCAGTTTTCCCATGCTGTTCAAAGAGTTATCCCAGCAGGTAGCGCCTCCAGACAATGAATTTAGTTATCGCACAGAACTGAACTTAAAGCGGCTTTTATATTGTAGAATATTTTAGGTGCAGTTTGTACGAGAGTTTCTGCAAATTAAAACAATAAAGAAAAATAAATACAGTTGCGTGCATTTGTCTCCGTCCCCGGCAGCGGCTTGCAATAAGGCTGCTGTAAGAATAGCTTGGTCTTCCCACTCATCTGATAAGCGGTTCAGCTCGAAACATTTTGCTAGAACGCCAGAAATCACGATTTACTGAAATACGTCAGGATACACCCATGGAAAACATGTCTCTACACAGCTTCCACATGGTTTAACAATGAAATCTGGGCACATATATATATTTTTTTTTTTAAAAGAAGCGTGCCTGCTTTGTAATCCTGTCACTCATTCATGAGAGTACCAACAATGTGACTGTTAAAGAGAGCCCGACCACATTTCCAATATAAATAAATCACCCTGCTCACCCCAACCGCTGATAACTCCGCTGCTGGGCAAAACTGAAGATAAAACGGTCTTGCCTGGAAGCAATTTTTCTTAGAAGCAGGAACAAACTGGGCCAGATCATTAAAGCTACATAAAGGGAAAACAGCTAACTCGGATTTTTTTCTCCTTATTTCAGGTATGTCGAGCTCTTAACGTTTTTCTGTCCTTCGAGAAATAAACCACGACGCTTTCTTCCTATTTTTCGGCACACGAAAGCTTAATGATTTTTGCAGCGCAATCGCTACCTGCCTAACTACAACCGCTGCCGGCTCTATCTAGCACACGCATCGGGATGGCTGTAATTACGGCGCAATTCCGTGATTACCATAACGATCTCCAAAGGGGTCTGACCCTGCAGCCTTTACTCGGGCGAGAGCACGCCCCGGCCCCTCTGCAACGCTTCGCTGCAATGGGGATTTCGGCTAAGCGGGGGGCGCCCCTCGTTTGGGCTTTCCTTGCCATCCCTGTGCCTCTTGAGGGACTGCCACTAAACAGACATACGTCAAGTA
>NW_008794444.1:1722264-1746411 GCF_000699145.1 Aptenodytes forsteri
CCTCTTCTTCCTTGGTTCGCTCCCACGGCCGGTCCCTTCCGAGGCGAGGAGGTGCGGGCGCCGTGTCCAACATCTGCCGGGCCGTAAGCCGCTTAGGCCGAGCGGGGCAGGGCTGGGGGCTGAGCCCCGTGTCCCCAGCCCCCGTGGGTGGGTGGGTGTCCCAGCAGCTCTGACCTTGCCCTGCCGTCTGAGGCTCTTCCCGAAGCTTTTTCTTTTTAAAATTTATTTTATTTCTCCCCCTTTTGTCCTCCGTAAATAAACAGGTGAGAGCGAAGATGCCTTCCACGCAAAAGCCGATGCGGTACGGCCACACCGAAGGCCACACGGACGTCTGCTTCGATGACACTGGGAGGTAACCGCCGAAGTCCGAGGGACCCCGGTGAAGCGTAACCCGGGGGAGGGATGGTCTTGTTCCTGGCTGCTGGTTTATCAGGAGGTTTTTTTACAGAAAAGCGTGAGATGCTGGGATGGATTTATGGCCTGGCTTGGTCGGGCAAATCCTTTGGGTTTTGCCTGTGTTGAGAACTGGCTTTATGACGTATTGTGATGCCCTGAGTTTTGAAGTGATTGATTTATAACTTAAATGTAAGCATATATATATGTATCTATAGATAGTATGTACGTATATATATAAAAACTCTATATGCACTTTTTATAAGAGTGACTTCATAGAATCTAGCAGAAATCAATGTAGTGTGGGAGTAAATATGTTCACATATGCACTAAGAAATTAAAAATACAGTTGAAGAAATCCAATATTGGGCTTGCTATCTTTTCTGGTTATTCTTGCGCTAGTTCTTGAACGTATAAAAATAAACTAAATATTTGCCATTACCTTTTTATTGGTTAAAAATAAATGGTAAACCAGAAAACAAGCCCTCTCAAAATGAACTCAAGGAGTAAGTCTTATCTATTGAGTATGGTTTAAGTCCATATTCTCTTATTCCTTTCTTTAGTCCATTAACCTTGGTACAAAGACTACTCTTAAGAGTTAGTCTAATAACAGTCCCTCAAAACCACAAAAAGCCTTGTTTGCCATTACAATGCAAATGTTTAAAAAAGGATGCAGGCATCTGCCAAATACCACAGGTCCACTACTGCTGGACTCCCCAGCAATATATATTGAATATATATCAATATATTGATATATATTCAATATCAACAGTGTTGTGTTGCTGTCAAAGTACAGACCTTACAGAACTAAGAGGAGCAATGCCACGGCTTCACCACTGGCTTTGTAACATTTTGCTGTTTCATTGGAATTTTTTGGGACTGCAAACAGCTTTAGGAAAAAAGAACGCAAGGCTTGATTATAGATTCATGATGTCTTTAATTAAAAATCCCGGGCAAACTTCTGTATATTTGCTCTGTGACTTCAGGTAATTGTTTACTGCATTAAAATTGTGAAAGTTAACTCCAGCCAACTTGAATTCCGTGTTAACTATTTTTTAAGGGCTCTGTAGGCCTGGAACATGTTAAGCTTGTTAAACTTCAGTCAAGTACGCATTAACGCTCTTAGTTTTGCCCTCAACTTTGAAATCAGCTGTAAGGTAAGTTTTCAAAGTCTTAAGAAGCAATTAAATGCCCAGTTCTTGGCGAAATGAGTGCTAATTAAGTCCTTTGAAAAATTCGCTCGAGGTCCTGGAGAAAAATGGGTTGACCGGTAATATCTAAGGGTCAGTTCAGATGAGTGCCAGGCCTAGGTAGTTATCAGAGACTCAAGGTACTGCGTTATGCTACCAGACGTGACTTTTCTCCCCCAGATTTAATAAGTTACTTAGACATAATAAATGTAGGTGTTCGCTGTATCGCATAGTAGGTTTTGTGTTGCAGTTTTAAAAAAGCCCTAACACTTTAGTAACATTTTCATTTTGGGATTGAGAGTCACGGTGGCTGTCCTTTCCATTCCTGAATGTTAACAAGGCCTGTGTCTTTCCGCAGCTGCATTGTAACTTGTGGCAGTGATGGAGATGTTAGGATTTGGGAAAACCTGGATGATGACGATCTGAAGTCCATTAATGTGGGAGAAAAGGCCTATTCATGCGCTCTAAAGGTATCGTCGTTAACAGAACTCCTCTAAGTTTTGTCATGCTGGTGTTGATACATGGCTGTACAGATGCTGGATTTTCAAGCTCGGGGATGCTGCTTGTGTGGGTGACGTTAAGCATACGCTGGGATAATATACAGGAAAAGGCAAGAATAATGCTGTATATAACGCATTTCAGTCTGATGTATGTTAAATATGTAGACCTCTGTCTGATGTATGTTAAATATGTAGATCTTTGTCTTCAGATTAATGTATGGACAAAATAAATTGAATGCTGTTTAATGAGCGGCAGGGGTTTAAATTTGAGCATATGAACATATTCTACCTTTATGTCTGAGTGAAAAACATAATTTTCTGAAATACACAGAAATTTAATCGATTGAATGTGCCTATAGACTTTTTGACTATTTCAACTAAATGAAGTATTTTATGTAAATCGAGACTACTTCTGACAATTCATTTTACCCCATACAGGATTGCAGAGGAATTATTCCTTATACTAAACTTCTGTAATTTTTTTTTTTCCTCCTCTTCCTTCACATTCAGTTATACTCATTTCTGACTTTGATCTCCTTTCTGAGAAACAAACCCAGCAGATTAAGCTAATTGTGCAGTGAACTTTTTAGGCTGTTTCAGTGTTTTCTCGCAATGCGAGTTGCAAAAAGTTTCCCAGCGTAAGATGTGATCATCAAGCGTTAGGAAAAAGAGCCAAGAGGTTGTTTTATGTGGGCCTGTTTTAAGGTCCAGGGAATTTTAAGCTGTATTAGTCAAAAACTACTTTCACAAAGTCAGTGTCTGGTAATGCTTTGGTAATACTTTTTTATAATTGGTTGATATTTTGCTCTCAAAATTGTCGTTTAGCCCAAAGATGCCTCTGACCCACCATACTCAAAGTCAGAAGAGAACAGGATTCTTGCTTGCATAAGTTGTAAGAATTTGTGAGAATGCTGACTAGAGGCAGTTCTGTAGTCCGACTGGCTGGCATTTGAAGCATAACCTGCCCTGTTTGTTTTAATGTTAAGGCAGTTCCTTTTAGTAGATCTTTCAGGAGTCGTTATTTGTAAAAAACAAGGCAAATAAGTTACCTATATGAATTTGTATAATAGAAAATAATTCTTTTTACTATGCATGTTCATGTATTTAGCTTGAGAATTCTCACAGTATTTCCTTTATGTGCAATTATTGTTCTATTACATTAGTAACGGAAGGTCCAAAATGTTGTCTTTGTGACAATTGTAGAAGAGAGGAATTCCAGAAGTCTATATCAGTTCTTCAGATATCGTGTAGTTAACTTTGCAGTGATAAAGGAAATTTTTTAAATTGTTTTTAAACTATTTGTGATTTTGGAGAGGAGTATGAAAGAGGAAATAAATGAGAATTAACATATGTGTATTATATTTTAAAAATAATCATTTGAAACTTATTCAGAACTACTGCCTTAAGTGAAACCTCTTACATCGTTTTTAACACACGTCATGTATCTATTCCTCAATACCTGTATAATCTATTTTCATCATTGATTTTTAGGGTATTTTGCTGTCGATTTTCATCGCGTTACTTATCTTTTCACAAACCGAGTGGGGTGACTTGAATGAGTTCTCTTAGCAAATCAGTGGCCGAGCCAGAAATTGCTAAAAGTGTTAATGAATAGAGGAGGGAAAATCCTGGTTTTAATTTTTGATACCAGTAGGAAAAATCCTGTGGTCTTAAGTTTATTGTAAAGTGCTTTTAGTTCTGAGGGATTTTGTATTTTTAAACAGACTAAGAACGCTTTGTGAGACTTAACTTCAGGAGATCTTATTTAAAAAATTATTCTTCATTAACGAAAACATCATGAGGAACTGATCTGAGATGTCAATGTAATCTAGGTAATAAATCTCATCTCTTATTTAGTTAGGTTATTTAGTACTGGCTGCTGCTTTGTTTATCTTCAGGATTTTTACTATAACGTCAGGCACCTTAAAAAAAAAAAAAAAAAAAACGAGAAAATAAGGCATTTCTCTATATATTTCAAAAACTTACTGCTACGTACAACTGAGGGATAGTATTGTCACTTGAAGAAGAGATATTACTTTTCCAAGTATAGGATAATTATTTCTTTTCTTTTGCACTTCTTTTAATCTGGATTCATTTTTAGTAAACGTCTGCCTTCTGTTTTCTGAAAAGAACTAAGCTATAGTTCATGAACTTCTCATCTTTCCCCGGTGGCATTTAACTGAGAAGTTCGATCCGAGGGTGCCCTCTCCTGATACTGCAGCATATTCATCTAAATAGGATGCAGGAGCCTTGCTGTTCTAAGAGCTTTCTTGCTTATGTAAAAGGAGTGAGTTTTCCATCCACCAGAAGAAGATTGGCTAGTTCTCTTTGAAATTCGTTAGTGACTTGTGAGTATTCGTTATTTTAGTAAAGATACAAGTTGGGAAGGTCTTGATGCAGTAAATTGCCATGTGGTTAGCATAATGGATTTTAAGTCTGCTGAAGCAACTTGAGTTTCAGTATTAAATCTAGCAGTGTGTTTCTACAGGACCGAAAGTAAGAGAATAATTTTTCTAGTTTTGAATAGTTTGGTTAAAGTGATAAAGTATTAAAGTTACTGTGCTTGTCTGCATTTTTGGGAGAAGAAATACAAGTTAAAAGAATATTTCCCCTACTACTCCTACTGTCAGACCTCTTTGGGGACTACTAAAGTTAATCTGCCCAAATATTAGGCACATCAGAGCAATTTTTTTGGCTCCGTGGACATAAATGTGTGTTAACTAACAAATTTTATGATGGATTTTGTTTTTAGAATGGAAGATTGATCACAGCAGTATCGAACAATACTGTTCAGATACATACATTTCCTGAAGGAGCTCCAGATGGCATCCTTACCCGTTTCACCATGAATGCAAACCATGTCATCTTTAATAGCGATGGTACCAAAATTGCTGCTGGATCTAGGTAATCTGTGCATGATAAGGAAAAGCATTGCCATCGTTGAAAATCTGGCAACTTCCTTGCATGCTGATTTTTTCTTTTTTACCAATGAGGTCATTAATCCACATACTTCTGAGGGTTTTAAAGTATTGCAAAATGCCTTCTGGGGGTGGAGGGGAAGAAAGGAATGAAAAGGACTTTAGGAAACAACGCTCTGAGAGATACTTGATCCACCAAATAATTTTAAATGGAAATCTGGTGTTGTGAAATAATTCCTTTTCTTTAGGAGGCTTGAGTGTTTTCAGCTTTCAGTCCTATAATGCATAAGCATAAGTGTTCGCCCATATGGATCTCATTGCAGCATCGAGGATTTTGTTACTGTGCGCTAAAGATAATGTCCTGACTGTTCAGGATCATGGTGCCGCAGATGTATATACATACGCGGAAGTTAGATGGGTTCTGATTTGTGCGAGAGCTTTGAGTCATTCTCTGGCATAAGTATCATCACCATTCTGCCAAATGATAACAGATGACAGTTGCAAGACTCGACTGAGGGGAATTAAATGCATAGTTAGTTAATTTCATAGGGCAGCGTGTTTGCTTTTACGTAATATACTCTATTCCATTAACACAGATGGCAAAATAGCAAGCAGGCAATTTTTTTTTTTTTCCCCCATTTATTTAAGGCTCAGGTGATTCTTAATTGGATTTGGTGAAAACTCCGGGCAGCTGTAGCTAACCCAGGCTGTCTGCTTGCTTCTCTGCTGGAATTTGCCCTCCATCCCCACAGTAGAGACGGCAGAGCGTTGCATCTGCTCCCTAGCTCCTCTAAGTGTGAATTGAACTAGAAAGCAATTTGGATGAATATGCTGGACTGTGAACTCTGGCAGCTGCGGAGCAGACACACCAGCTCCACCAAAACTGGGAGGCTGGACAGCTGGGGGCAGTAACCACTCTAATCTCTAAATCTGACAGGGATCATGAGTTTGGGCCCTTTGCCAGTGCTTGTTTCTGAGGGAACAGCTCTGCCCCAGGATCTGACTTTGATTAGAGAGATTAGGCAGACGGCAAAACTCTTTTCTGTTTCTAAAACTTTTACAAAAACCCAGTACTTCTGCAGCCTGACCAGGGCCCTCACGTTAGGAAAAAGAGCTCGTAAGACTGTGAGGCCACCCCTCAGTGAGGTCTTCTGTAACGTACTGAAGGAGAAGGTGGCAGCCATGAAGTGAAGGAATGCAGCTAAGAAGAATTGCTTTTGGTTGTCACAGATTTCTCCATTTTTTTACATGAAGTCTGTAAACTTCTGTTTTATAAAAGTTTAACATCCAGCTGGCTGCCAAAGTTCACATGAACTATTTGAAAAACAGTTGTGTGGCTTCTCAAATAAACAAAAAATATCCTATTGCCTGTTTTTTTTCTTCAAGTTGTCTTGCATTGTTTAAGAGGGCTAACATACTTTTAGTTGTCTCGCAATACAGCTTATAGACTTCCTTTTATGACTGTTTGGTTAGCATCAGATAGTTGACAAAACTGAGGTTGTGTTTCTGAATATAGTTAAAGTAATGGTTAACCCTATAGAATTAGGTCCTAAAATTAAATTTCTCTCTGAGGGTGTTGCAATGAAGTGTGAGAGGGAGTGGTACTGAAAGATTGTCACAGGAGCTCTTTGGCTTAGAAGTTAGCATTGATATTTTGAGTTAAACTGCAGTGATGTCTGTAATTTTGAAGGAGGGAATAAAGTTGTAAAAAATCCATTACTGTTTCTGAGACACTAAATGGTCTTAAAAATCCTGTTAAAAACATCACAAAATAAATTACTTGCTCTATCTTTTTTTAAAAACCACATGGCCAAATAATCGTAGTAATGAATATCGGTCCCATTCAACAGAGAGTTCTTGTTAAGTCAGCTCTCTGGTATCTAAGCAGAGGTTTTCATTAGGTCATCTAGAATATTATATTAAACAGGTATATGGTCTGTGTGTACATAATATCCTCTTCAAAGAGCACCCATATTTGATGAACTTTGACATGAACAAAAATTATTTTCTGATAATCTGGCTTTGCTCCTATTGTAGTAAGCCTCAAGATTCTCTTTTTCCCTTAGATTATACAGTGTTGAGAGCCATAACTTCCCCAAAAGATACTTACTGCCCAGTTTTTATTGCCATAAACACATAGTTTTTCATCGTTGATGCCAATGTAATACTTTTATGTCTGTGCCGTTGTGATCTGCAGTGACTTTATGGTCAAAGTTGTGGAGGTGACTGATAGCAGCAAGCAGAAAACATTGCGAGGACACGATGCTCCTGTTTTAAGCCTGTCTTTTGACCCCAGGGATGTTTACCTGGTAAAAACACTTTCTTGTTTGCTTTCTACTTTGAATCTCCTTTTCCCTGGGAAAGAAAATAAATACATACTTTAAAAAAAAAAAAAAACAGCGATGGGGCACATGAGACTACTTCATTTCAGCTGACCTTACTGATGATGGAATGTGTGACAACTTGTTGCCTCCCAGGAGAACTCAGTCTTTGCTTTACTACTCAATTACTGTCTGTGTTCTTCTGGAATCTAATGCTAATCTGCTTTTAGAGGGGAAAAGATGGCTCACTAAAGAAATTTAATATTAATTTTGAGCCTCTTTTGCGAATAAGCAGCTCACTTGAAGTATGAGGGTTTGTAATTACAGTAACTTGGAGTCACGTACAATTATCAAGATGACAGTACTAGAAAGTTTTAAGTCTTAAAATGGTTTAAACAGGGATGCTTTCTTTCTAAAACTGCCTATATATTGTATGTCTGTAGCATTGGTTATAGGGATTTTTTTCAATTTTGTAGCATTAATTTCTCTATGTCTTTAGTTATTAATTTGTTTACAAAAATCTCTTCCGTAGGCATCGGCAAGCTGTGATGGTTCTGTCAGAGTATGGAAAATCGCAGATCAGGTAAAAGGCCTGCCTTTCAAAGTTAAGTGTTTCATAAGAAATCCAGGATTTCACAGACAGCGAGAAGAGCTGGACTGGAATAACCCTACTGGAATAAATGCTTCTTGTCTTATGATATGTCATCAGTAGCTGCTGCTAGTATTTACAAAATCTTTATATCTGAAGTTCTTGTGCAAGTAAAAGGGTAGCTATGCACTGGAGCACCTGAAAAAATGGATGGTGAATTCGTTTTTTTGGGGAAGAAGTCTAACTATGCTTTACAGAATGCTTTTATCTACTTCTGGGAGAAATTCCAAAGCCTGATTATGAAATGTTGCCTGGGTAGCTGAGGATTGTTCTTCCTGTCTGTGGAAGCCCTGATTTCTTCTGTTCATCTTTCTTCATTGGCCAACATTGTGTTTTGTCCTCAGCATGTTCAGAAATAACGCTTCTGTGTAAAGACAGCAATTGACGAAGGATTCCTTGTTTCGCAATTTCAGCTCATTGCTTTCAGGGTTAAGGAAGGATTTTTATTCTAATAAACAACTATCTAGGTGTATTTTGTTCTTTACTTATTTTTACCAAGCTTCCTATGAAATAATGAATAATTTTCAGGATTGTAGACTGACTGGTGAAGGTGGAATAATGCTCCGAGATGCTGCACAGTATCTTCTTTTATAAGTGGTCTGGTTGGTTAGTCTTGATCATAGGAACGCGATTACTTTGACCTGAGATTGGGAAGAGAGATGGATTTCACATGCCAGGATCACTGAGGTGATGCCCATGATGATAACATTTTTCTTTGATAGGGGACTTTGGACACAGTGTTGCTTCAGTTTCTTCTGCTCTCTGCCTGTGGCACACATACTTCGTCTTCTAAGGATTCGAGGTTCAGCTTGGTGCATTTCAACCTTTTAGATTTGAATGAGTTTAAGGCTATGGACAAGGGGCTTGCTATTCCACTTTTTTTTGTTTGTTTATTACAAACTTCACAACAATTTCTCAGAAGAAGGATGCAAATCACAGTTTGAAGAACATAATTTATTAGAAATACAGTATTTGGCTGAAATAGTTCAGGGCCTGTATGAAATTAGATTTAGTGAGAGAATCAAATTTAGTTTCTGCTCTTGGAACTCTAAGGAACTTGAAAAGAGGTTTCAAGTGAACGTTTTAATAAGGCAATTCTGCGTATCTATGTGGGATTATTTTTGCTAAATGCCATTGACTGGAATAAGAATCCATGTGGAATTATTCCTGTAAGTAGAGTTGAAAATGTACCCCCACACTTGTGGATTGCTGCTTTTTTAAAACAAAAGCGTGCTTCTAACGTGAAATCTCGTGATCCAGACTGACAGCAGGTGCCTTTTGGGGCAATTACACTAAGAGTCTCCTAGGATTGTGGCAGTATGATGTATGTATCTGTGCTGTAGTTTGAGAATATAGCCATTCGTTCTTCATACTGCTGTGGCGAGATTCAGGCTGATGTGTGTCACCTTGCTGCAGTTGATCTGGGTTTGACAAATGCATTTTGGCCAGATTTCTCTATAACCTAAAAATATGTGAGCTCATTTGTTCTGTACTTGATTAAAAACACTTGTTCTGTAATCTTATTTGTTACAAGTAGTTGTATTGTCATTAAAATAGTTTCAGATCTATATTGGCAAGGTATTTTTTCAGTTTGGTTTCTTTTAAGGCAGTATGTACCATTTTATTTGGATGAAAGAGATTATTTCAGTTCCAAAAATGGTATATCTTTTTTCCTTTTAGTTTTTTTTTTTTTCCACGCTTTTCCTTTAAGAATTTGTACTATACAGTAGATTTTTCACAGAGCAAGAAAACTCATGTTTTTGGTATTTTGTTTTCAGACATGCACGACAAGCTGGCCGCTGCTGCAGAAATGTAATGATGTGATAAACGCTAAATCAATATGCAGGCTTAGCTGGCAACCTGGCAGTGGGAAGGTAAGCGACATTGTTTTAGCCACATCTTAATCCTTCTTTTGTCTTTGAGAGTCCAACAGTAGAATTCAATCTGGGCAAGCCCAAATTGCAGCTCCGGGGACTAAGGAAAATATTTGGGGTGAAGTGCACTTTTAGGAAAAGCCTGGAAATGGTTACTTGTTGAAGCTCCAGACTGCGTTTGGCAGTAGTCCAGCTGTCAGCCCAACACAATGTTAAACAGTCATGCCGCGCTGAATAGGAAGGAACATTGTACACGAGGGAAACAATCAAATTGCTTGCAACAGGGCATCAAAAGAGTTCAGTCTTTCTCTACTTCAAGTAAATTTTGCCCTGTCGGTAATCTTGCTCTGTAAATATTTCCTTAGTAAGTTGTTCCCTTTCTTCTCACCTGAAGAACGAAGTTGATTCTGTTGTGACTAAAGGTGGTGCCGATACATACTACAGGTCTAGTGCGTTGTGTATGTACTGCTGCAGTAGTACCGTGTATGGATCACTTACCAAAACGGGCTGGGGAGTTAGTATAGCTATATAGGTGTCTCTAGCACGTAACCTAGAACATCTCTGCAGCATCTGATAACGCAAAGGGGGGAGGAGGAAGGAGCAGATAAATGCGAACCTATATGAAATGAGGCATGCCCTGCCATACTTGAAGTAAAGGACAGGGAATTGAGTGAAAGTTGGCCGTTTGGAAAAATTGTTTTATGGCTTCTGTTCTTGCCTGGGATAATAGTGTGGCAGAACCTATTCATCCTTTATTGACATGCCAGTATACTGCATCTAAAGAGTATTTTCCAGTGTTTTCTCACAATTCTTACCTGAATAATCTTGTTTCCCTGACGTTGTGTCTGTCCACGCGTGTCCACTCTTCAAAATACCTGGCTGCTATGATAGCATTATGTATAACTTTTCTGTGGAAGAGAGAATGTTACCTGCAGTACAAATTGTTTCAATATCCATATTGCATAAAAACAAATACTTTTAATTTTTAGGCTAATTCTTCTCTCTCTCACACACACACACACACACAAAAAAAATGTAAGTAGTTGTCTTGCTTCTCTTACAAAGCAAATTGTTAGAAGTCTATAAAAACCCCAAATCCTAAAAAAATAAACAATAACATTTATGTAGTTTTGTGAAAGATGAAATGAGCTATTTCAGGAATCAGCTATTCAAATAAGATTTGTTGAGAAATTGTAACCCGATCAAAAGAGGTTTGGGGAGGGAGGGAAAAGGAGAACGTAAGCCTTATGCTCAGAGCATTGAAAACTATTTATATGTGTGTGTTAGCTGTTTCATAAATAAGAACTTCTAACCTTATGGTGCAGCTGTCATTACCTTCAGTTTTCTGCCAGAAAGAAATGAAGATTAAAACAAAAACAGGCATGCTTTGCTATGTTGCATGTGGAAAGCATTAAAGAACCTTGTAATTCAAGTTACTTCATCTTTCTTTACTTTCTCAGTTGGCATTGCTAGGATACTAGAGAACCATTAAATACCGAGGCAGTCACAACTGTAATACTTCTGGATGAAGGAGCTATGCTATTTGAATGTTCTGTTTGAAAGGTAACTTGTTCTACATTGTCTGATTCTTGTTTCCTTTGAACAGTTGCTGGCAATTCCTGTAGATAAAGTTGTTAAACTATACAGAAGAGAAACCTGGGATAGTCAATGTGATCTATCGGATACATTATTCATCACAGTAGGTACATAAACCAGGTGCTTGCTAAATAATTTAAATGTTATTCTGCTAGAAATTATCTTCTGGACAGTGGACAGTGATCCTGTTACTTTGTGTTGGAAAACAAGGCAAGAGACACTAGATGAGTGTCAAACCTGTCTTTATGTGGCTCTGGTTGCCCTCTTTCATTTATAGTAACCCACTAGATTTTCAAGGTCTACCGGTGAGTCACCAACTGCAGCTGAAGAACATCTGTTTTCACAAATTGCTCTAAATACATAGTGTTTTAGGGAAAATGTCAAGAGTGTTATTTCTGTACAGAGCGGACATATCAGTTGTTCACTTGACATTTTATGAAGCTGAAATTTAGCTACGTAGTAGCCCTAACTGTGCCATCTTCTTTCTTTTGACCTCATTATATACTTGGAAATCTTTGGGTTGAAGAGGACCATTTTCCTAGTGTTATTAAGATAGAGAACACACCGTCTTGGGTTTTAATTTATGAAACCGTATTAAGTTCGAAATAAATAGTTATGTTTAGTGCTGAGTTTGCAAAATATACTGCGCTTCTGTCTACGTGTCTAGAATCAGGTTTTGTTCGACCTCATGACAGTGTTTAATGACAGAAGATGGGTATTCTCGGGGGGGGAAGTGTGCTAATCTTGAAAGAATGGTTCTTGCAGGGGACTACCTAAAGCCAGCTCTAGTACAGGAGACTGGATGTGATTTACTAAAGATCATCATTATTTTTTTTTTAAATTCCAGAATATCTGTCTGTTTTAAGCTCCAGAATATGAATGCTGTGTGTGCATTGGTAATAATTTTTTTTTTTTCCTATTTTTTATTTTTTCCTTAGCTCTTGAATGTTGTGGCCTGGTCTCCTTGCGGGCAGTATCTGGCAGCTGGAAGTGTGGATGGGAGTATAGTGGTGTGGAATGTGGAAACCCAGGAGTGCGTAGAGAGGTATTCAGTGTTGTTGTTCCATAAATCCCTAAGTACATGTGTTTTCTTGAAATAGAATTTTGTTATCTTTTCTGTAGGACTTATTTGTGCAAATGTAGAACTCTGCCTCTTGAAAAGCCTTAATAAGATTTACGGGGCAAATCTGTAAGTTTTCTGCTAACGTTCTGCTAGAAGGATCTGGAAACATTACATTCTTAGAAATAGAATAGGGAAGGGACATGAATGTGGATTTTGTTCAAATTCCATAGTCTAGTTTTCTGTGTGCAAATATCTTTCATTATTTTTGATTAAAGGATAGTTTTGATGGGAAATTATCCTCACGTCGCAAACCCCAAGGTCATTGGCAGTGAGATGTATTTTCTAAAGGGAAAGGGAAATACAGATACATCAGTTTTGCCTCACCTGTAGGCAAAAAAAGGACAAACTGGCAAAATGCACTTTATCTTGGTTAGTTAAAGCATCTCTCTTTCAAAAAAAAAAAAAAAAGTATGATTAAGTGAGGTAGAGAAGAAGAGAAGGGATGATTTATCTGTCTGAATATTTTGGGTAAGAAACATGATTGTTACTGTAATGCCTATGTTAAGAATTAAAGACAGATTATGTAAATAATTAATGGGAGGATTTTTTGTGAGAATAAAGGGTGGAAAAGAGAGAGGATTAACTCATCAGTTTGGTACAAGAGAAACAACTGAATGTTCTTTTTATAACTGGATGGTTCTGGAATGTGTGACTGCTGGGGAATTACTTTGTCTTTTCTACATGTATCAGGAAGCTGTTGTTTTAAGAATATGATTCTGTTTGATTTTTTTTTTTTAAAGTTTAAATGGTTTTCTCCATAGAAAAGGAAGGCCTGCGAGTTTTTTATAGTAGCTGTTTATTCTGAAGGTGGCCTATTAATTATTTTATTATGTGTAACGTCACTTCCTAATACTAGTAAATATTACCACTTTTTACAATAACTCTTGGGGAGGCTTCTGCCCTGAGAAGCTTACTAAAAATCCATTATTTTTATATTCTTTTTAGGATGAAGCATGAGAAAAATTACTCAATTTGTGGACTGGCATGGCATCCCAAACATAGGCAAATCGCTTATACAGATACTGAAGGAAATCTGGGGTTGTTGGAAAATATCGGTGATGAAAAGAAACCAAATGACAAGGTGATGAGTACCAATTATTTCTTAAATTAACGTGATTATTTAGGTTACCAAATTATATTGAACGTTCCGTTTTGTGTGTTGAAAGTTTCCTCTTGTGTGTTTAATTCATTTCTTGAATTCCATGTCCAAAAGAAGTTTTATGATGATTATTAATCTGGTTTTAGGTTGCCAGTACAGTGACAAAAGACTACAATGATCTCTTTGATGGAGATGATGATGACTATTTAAGTGGAGATATGATTGAACCACAGTCTTCCCCAAAGGCTGGAGCTAATGAAGATGATGCTGATGCTGATGACCTTATGCCAACTTCAGGCCATCTGAGAAAGGCAATAATGGATGATGATGATAATTCACTAGGTACAGAATGAACTGATTTTCCAGAGTTCTTTAGCACTGTTATTGGGACGATCTCTTTGCATCCTCTACTCGGATATATATTCTGCCTTATTTTTCCAGAGAAATCTTGACTGTTTTAAATTTTTTACCTGTATTCTGTCATAATAATATGTGCAGATGTAATTTTTTTTTTTTTTTAAAACTTCTAGATATTGGGATGATAAAAGCTAATTCCAGTCTTCTTGAAAAGGAGGATGACGATGATGATCAGACTGGTGGCTTTCCAGCTTTACCACCACCATCTACACAACAGCCTTTCTATGATGGGCCAATGCCAACCCCCAAGCAAAAGCCATTCCAGTCTGGCTCCACTCCTGCACATCTCATGCATCGCTTCATGGTAAATCTCGCTGCTGTGTGGTTATGTAGATCTCGTTGCTTTGTTAATATTGCATATTGTCCAGTTCTTGCTGTGTCTTAATCTAATCTTTTCCAAGAATTTTTTTTTTTTTTAATACTTCACAGTGTGAAGCTGAATAGTGGAAAGTAGCTGTCCCTTAATGCAAAGACTGCATAATGTTATGCTTTACATTTCAATTGCTTTTGATGTAGAAATAAATACTTGGCTTTAAGACAAAAGCAAGCTCTATACAGTTGGTACCTGTGCTCTTGAATTCTAGCAAATCATTTTTAAAATTCTTTTTTAGGCAGAACTTGTGGATATTTTTGTGCTGTTAAGACTTGTACGTACAAGTCATCCACTATTTCTTTCTGTCTGCAAGTTCTTCACGCTTAATTTTGTAAGGAGAAAGATGGCTAAGCAGTGAGGATGAAACCAGTTTCTGCCTAATTCAGCTGTTTTAGAAACTACAAGTCCTGACTACACAAGTCTTCAGTCTTCCTCCAGCCTCCCACCTACTGTTGTTTCAGATGAGAAAGTTTTATAGCAGGCTGTTTGAGGGCAGTATGCTTGATTTATTGTTTGGGGTTTTTTTTTGGGGGGGTGTCTTTTTAATAGGTATGGAATTCTGTTGGTATCATTCGCTGTTACAATGATGAGCAAGACAATGCTATAGATATAGAATTTCACGATACCTCCGTACATCATGCAACACACCTGCCAAACTCTCTGAATCACACGATGGCTGACCTCTCTACTGAAGCTATTTTACTAGCCTGTGAGAGTACAGAGGAACTCGCAAGGTAAGTCATGGCCTTGCTCTGCAAAACCCATCGTATGGAATTACACTTATCTTGTTTCAAATACTTCGGCTTTTAATTTCAGCTTCTATCACTTTTTTGAGATTTTTGGCTTTTGATCGTGCTTTTTATTTATGAGACCACTTTCGAGGAGGATTTTCACATCCACCCATTTGAAGACTTCAAGAATATTGAAAGATGTATTTTGCTTCCTGAGGATTTTTTTTTTAATCCCTTTTTCAAATATATATATACTGGAAACTTAATGCATTGCTCGCTCAAAGGAAACTGTAAACATGAAGAGCAGTTTTTCAGTCTGCTCAGATCAAAGGTAAATCGTAAGGGCCATGCTATTTCTTTTCACACTGTTGCTAAGACGACATGTTTGGAGATACCCAAAGAATTCTAAGCGTGAAGAACACAAGTTTATGAAAACCATGGAAAGATTTAAGCAGCTGGGCCAGCTAGACTCTGTTCTTGCATTTAAGAACAATAGCAACAATATTTTATTGCTGGTTTCTGTGGAAATATCTTGAAGAAAGAACTTTCTTATTTTCCACACATACAGCATTGTGATAAGTTGAAAAGCACCCTTTACCTTTAAAAGTAGGATTTGTATGTATTGGTTGTCTGACTCTGAGAATTTCTATTTTTTTTTCTCAATGGAAGTGGGTAATCTGTCAAAAGCCACGGTGTCTGTGAATTGGTCGTGGGTAGTTTTCAATTATTAAGATGGCAGAACTGAAGTTCCTAATTTTTTTTCCCTTTGAAAGATAGCATAATATGACAGACTTGTAACAAGGGCTGATATTCAGGGATACCGAGCACCTTCAGTTCTTCTTAATGTTAATTAAGCCGGACACTTACCTGTTTCCATCTAAAAAATCTCCCCTCAGACCTCTAAGCTGTCTCTGCTTCAGTCTTTAGAGGCTCTAAATCTACACTGCTGGAGGTCGAGCTGGCTCTTCGGTTCTTTCTTCTGTTTTTTTCTAAGGAAAAATTTCTTTACTGAAAGAGTGGTGAAACATTGGAACAGGCTGCCCAGGGAAGTGGTGGAGTCCCCATCCCTGGAGGTATTTAAAAGACGTGTAGATGAGGCGCTGAGGGACACGGTTTAGTGGGCATGGTGGTGTTGGGTTGACGGTTGGACTCGATGATCTTGGAGGTCTTTTCCAACCTCAATGATTCTATGATTCTATGATTCTATGATTCTTGAATAATAAGAGTAACACCTTTGCAAATGACCATTTGTAATTTGTAGATCCTTTCTATGACCATCACAGATTCCAGGTCTCTGATAAAAATGTAATATATAAATATATTTTAAGATACTGTCTTTTTCTTCATGTTGAGATATTTGACTATTGTTCCTTGTCTCTGCTTTAGCAAGCTCCACTGCATTCATTTTAGCTCATGGGATGCAAACAAGGAGTGGACAGTAGATATGCCGAAGGATGAAGACGTTGAGGCTATCTGTCTAGGTCAAGGCTGGGCTGCTTGTGCCACTAGTGCCTTACTAGTTCGTGTGTTTACAGTTGGAGGAGTTCAAAAAGAGATCTTCAGTCTCCCAGGTCCAGTGGTGTCTATGGCAGGACACGGAGAGCAGCTGTTTATAATTTATCACAGAGGTAGTTTTCTCCCTTCTGCCTTTTTTTGAACTGGGGTTATGTTTTCAATCCTCATGTTACTGGCTTCAAACATTGGTTAATTTGTATGTAATCACCAGAAGTATTTTACTTATCCTCCTTCTTCTTTTCTTCTTGATGATGCTTATCCTTCTTCTTTTCTTGGTGATGCTTTTACTGTCACAGCCCACAGATCTCTGACATCTGACAGCAAAGCCTACGTTTTGTATTGGGATGCTTAGATTAACGTGTGGGGAAGGGGAGAATTTTATAACAGTGACACGAATAGATTAAACTTGGGTTTCAGATACGCCAGAATGAATTACTGTAGGAAATTAAGGAAGTAGTTGTTGTACATGCTTTGTATGTCCAAAATGACAAATAGTCGCTCATCTGACAGTGGTATTCATGGATAACCCTGCATTAGAATTAGTTTTTGATTCAAAACTTAAATTTAGCCAAGAGACAAGACAATTATTTTGTTTCCTAACATAGTCATTGAACAACTTCTTCCTAGGTACTGGGTTTGATGGGGACCAATGCCTTGGAATACAGCTGATGGAGCTTGGAAAAAAGAAGAAACAAATTTTGCATGGAGACCCTCTTTCTCTTACAAAGAAATCCTATTTGATATGGGTTGGATTCTCCGCAGAAGGTATGAAATATCTGCATGAGTGACGTTGAGAAATCTTGACAGTATTGGGGGAATTTTGGAGGAGAGTTTGGCTGATTGATGCCCTTTTAGTAATGGTGATCTTGGGACTTACACTTTTTTTTCAATCTCCTCAATGCTAAACAAAATTCTACTTTTCTATTTTTTCAATATATTTATCAGAAATCTTTCATATGTTTCTGCTATGAATAGAATACACTTGAATGTTATCAGAACTTGTTTTCCCGACTGATTGCCCTGCTCAGCAAAAAGAAATAAACTGCATTAGTACACCATAAATAGGCATGTTCAACTATCTCGGCAAAAGCCTCCCCCAAAAAGTTGGTAGCTTGGGAGAAGTTTTTATGGTAACCAGAAAAAGTAATTGTGAAATAGCTAATTTTCTTTGGGGAATCTACCCAAGTAGTAGGACTTTGATTTCTTCGTACAATGTTTTAAATTTGAACTTGAGTCAGTTAACTAGCAGTAGTGTTGACTGTCAGAAGGTGGCGCATCTTTCTAAGGAAACTAGTTTTTCTCAGCTAGGTTGTACCGTTTGGGTGAGAGGATGTCGTATTTGAGATACGTAAACCATCCTTTCCCAGCAGTATCCAGCAGTTCAAACTTACTCGTGTTGTAATTAGTTGCCTGTCAGAATAATGGTTTCCATTTGTAACAAACAGGTACCCCTTGTTACGTGGATTCTGAGGGAATTGTGCGGATGTTGAACCGAGGACTTGGGAATACTTGGATTCCAGTGTGTAACACGAGAGAGCATTGCAAAGGAAAATCTGATCATTACTGGATAGTTGGCATCCATGAAAATCCCCAGCAGCTCAGGTCAGATATTTCACAAGGAAGTGCTTTCTTTGTCTTGGTTTTCAATTACAGAGCACTTCTTACTAAGGGAAACTGGAAACAACTTTTACTAAAACAGGTGGCTAGTAAATATGCACAGTAAATGATCTACTTCATGAATGTAATTCTGCACGGATGTTTCATTGCTAAAATTGGTTTTAAAAAGACTCATTAGAGTTTTATAATTTGTAACTGACTAACTGTGGCTTTTTGCCTTGGCTAACGGGCGTGTGCACTTTATTATGAAGTCACACATCTCTGATGCAGACGCATTCATAAGACTGCATTTTGCTAGAGAACCTGCTAAAAAGTTACTGTTGCTGTTACGAACCTGCTGCTGCTGTTGATGCGTTTTGGGTTTTTTTGTTGTTTTGGTTTGGTTTTGGTGCTTGTGGGGCTGGTTTGTTTTTTTTTTTGCTTAGCTATGTTTTCCCCTTTTGTCCCTTTGAGAAGAATCCAATCCTGTAACTAATCTACATCATTAGGCATAGATAAATCGGAACTGTCTGTTATTATGTTTAAACTGTGGCCACAAAGAGCAATTTTGTATGTAAAATTGCTGAAATATTTAGCTGAGAGTTAGCCTTTACTTTATAAAATGTGATACTCGTGATGTCTAAATAACTGTTTCTCTTCGTTGTAACATGCGTCCTGGACAATTAGTTGCTAAGCTTTGTTTGCAGTCCTCTTTATTCAGTAATCTGTGTCCTTTTCCTACCAAGGCAGAATCCATCAGCTCACATATTTTACTGAAATTTAGGCTCTTTTACTTTGCTAGTCATGCACAATTGTAGAGGTTGGTGGGAAACCAACCAAAAAAATTTAAATTTATGTGACATTCTTTGTAATTGCCTGGTTTTTTGTAATAAGGGAAATAATTTGATATCACTGGTAAATGTCAATTCACTGTCTGTTTCTTCCTCCAAATTATTAAGTCATGTTGTACTCTAGAAAATTCACCAAAAATGTGCAGGGGACATCACATTGATGGGATGGTCGACTGTGAGTCTGTCGTCATGAGTTTTTTATCTTCTACTCCAAGAGAGAGTGTGCTACTTTTTGAGTTGCAAAGAACATTTTATTCAAAGCCACTAGCATATTAAAGATAAGAAGGGGGAAGGGTTGTTGTAGAAACACCATATGCCTTAATTAACACAGATAGCCAGAGCACTAATGCTTCCTGTTCTTTTTTTTCGAGTGTCTGAAACAGTAGCTTATAAAACCAGACATTTTCATCAATGCTGCATTGGTGCTGCTGGAAATACAGCTCTTCCCCAATCAATGTTTTGCTTAAGTGATTGTTACCAGAAAGTACTAGTTTAAATATAATGAAACAGTCAGCCTATGCTTTTAGTATATGCTTATCTGTTTCACCCCTCTCTTTTTTTTTTCTCTTTGTCCTTTTTTCCCCTCCGTGTGTGTCTGAACACAGCACTCTCCTCATGAAGTCCAAAACTCCTCATCAAAATAAACGGTAGACGTGCTTGCTCTTGTTCCAGTGGCCTTCAGTTGTTCAGTAGTTTCTGATTTTAATAAATTGCATTTACACTTTGTAATAGCTGTTATATCGTGTGTTGTGTGAGATAACAGAGGCAGATCTCTGTGCCACGTTTGGAGTTTCTGGTGTGAACAAAAGCAGTACGCGCTTTTCTGGTTTTAAAATCTTCTATTGGTTGCAATGTAAAAATAACCCTTATAATGCAATCTTACATATTGCTATATTTAAGCAATACTACTTTTTAAAGAACAGATCCTGTTAAAGTACCTTGCTTCTTAGGAGACATGATTTAGGTGTAGAACAACTGGTGACTGTATGTGACGAGGATTGTATGTGGCTTTTGTTTCCCTTGCACAGGTGTATTCCTTGTAAAGGAGCCCGATTCCCTCCTACGCTCCCACGGCCTGCTGTAGCAATATTATCTTTTAAACTTCCTTACTGTCAAGTTACAACAGAAAAGGGACAGATGGAGGTACGGAATGGTGTTTGAGTCCACAGCTGATAGTCTCAGATGTCCCCATAGTAGGGTTTATACAAGATTCCTATTAATCATCTCTACTATGAAAGAGGGTAGTACGAAGTCTGAGTAAAACATGTGACTAAGGAGGTTGTTTGGGTTCGGTGTTTTGTACAGCTTTTCTGGTTTGGTTTGGTTCACAGCTGTTTGTAGAAGAATACAAAATAAAGCTGTTAGAGCTGATGCAAGGTTATATTTACACATAATCTATTTCTGACCAACGAAGTCTTTCTATCCCTCTCTTTTTTTATTTCTTAGTGGGTAGTGATTAATGTTCTAGGAAGCACCACATTTTGGGATCCAAATCAAGACCCTCTTGAAGGTGCCTGTTTTTTAATATTTTAGGCGTAACAAAATTTCTGGAACGTGTTTTTTTGAAAGATGTGCGAAGTGCTCCAATCCATATAACCACTCTGAAAACATAGGCCTTCAGGCTTGACTTATTTTCTTAAGGTAGAGGCTGGTTGAAGCAAGATGTACCTGTGGAGAACTTAGAGAAGAATATCTGTATTTATTCTTCAATTTTTTATATTTTTGAATATTTCAGTTTTGTGGGCTTCAGCTGTAGTGCACAAAATAGAACTGAACATGAAATTCTAACCTCAACCTTAGAGGCAGTTTAATGCTATTAGAAATTTATTCTCTTTGATAGAAGTGTAGGTAAAAAGTTTCAATAAGAAATACTTTGTCATTTTTAATGAATTCTGCTTCATTCGGTTCAAGTCTTTTTGTTCTTTATTTGATGGGGTATGTCTTCCACATCCCCCCCGCCCCTGCCCCCAATATAATAGAAGGGAAACGCCAGGAACTGTTAATTTAGCTTGAGGGAATGTGTACTTCTGTGTAGGTAAAGAAACGTTATTTCAATACATTTGATGAAAACATCCTCATTTTGAATTAAGTTTATAATTATTTTGTAACAGAGCTAGCCTGGTCTAATAGCCATAATAGTATTTCCCTGAACAACGGGAGTTATTACTCCTACAGTCACTGAGTTATTCTGGAATCCTTCCAATTTGCTGTGGGACAGAAGTTAGAAGATAAAATAATCAACTTGTTCTAGAATTGCCTGTCCTGGTAGCATACTGGTGAACATGTAGGTCTCGTCCTGCTGAAAGCCCGTAATATGAATGGAATTTAACATGTATGGTGACTGTTTGGATCAGTTTGTATACAGATGGTTGTTAGTGTGGTCTACTTTTTCCTCAGCAGGCATTGGCTTTTAAAGAGAATTGTCTGCCCCTCACCCTCATTATAAGATGAAAGGAACACTTACGAATAAGTTGATAAAATACGTTGTAAATTGTTAGGCGTTAAGTTGTGGGCTGTTTCTTCCCCTCTGACCTCAGCATGCATCTTTCTCCCTTTTTCAGGAACAGTACTGGCGTTCTGTTGTATTTCACAACCATGTGGATTACTTGGCAGAAAATGGCTATGCGCTTGATGAAAATGCTAAAAGTCAATCAGTGAAAGAACAGCAGGAACTTCTAATGAAGCTGTTTGCCGTAAGTACAAATAAATAAAGAATAGAAAGAACCCCTGAGACTTTATTTTGAGTAGATGGCATTTGATGTAAATTTGGATGTGATTCCTCTTATTAGAAGTCTGGCTAGTGATTGGCAATCCAGCTAGTTCACAGACTACGATAAGAGGTGGATTGCAGTTAATACTCTTATTGCTTATCGGTATGAAGAGTGGGAGGAAGAAGAAAAAAAAAAAAGAGCTTTTTCTTTGCTATGCAGCTCATGATTGATGGTGGTTTATCTTTATTCATTCACTCCACCAAGACCATAATATTCTGGTCCTAGAGTCTTGAGAGCTGTGTAACTGTGAAGTGTGTAACTCTCAAGGCTTCTTTCCTTTCAGCTTTCTTGTAAACTGGAGCGTGAATTTCGTTGTGTGGAACTTGCTGACCTCATGACACAAAACGTTGTGAATTTAGCTATCAAGTATGCTTCTCGCTCTCGAAGACTAAATTTAGCTCAGCGACTTAGTGAAATGGCTGTAGAGAAAGCAAGTGAGTTGGCAACAGCACTGGAAGATGAAGAGGAGGAAGAGGATTTCCGAAAGCATCCGAGTGCTGGGTAACACAAATTTCTGTGATTAAAGACCTGGGAACATTTTTACTGATCTATTAACATTTTGGTCCAGTTGATGCACTTTTCCGGACCATATTTTGCAATGTATTTGTTACGAAGTAACAGTTTGTGTTGCTCTGCTCATAAATTGTACATATAAAATGGTACGTTCTTGTTGATATCTTGTGAGGACTCATTAGTACCAGGATACTAACACGAAGGGAAATATTTCCACTCCTTGCTTACTGTATGTCTGTGTACAACAGCTTCGGAGGCAAAGCAGACTCAATACCAAGTTGCTCTGATTAGAATTGTTTTTTTCCCCCGCCCTCCCCTTCCTCTAGCTTGTGCTTGGGGTTTGGTTATTTGACTGCAACCTATATTTTTCCTCTTTGTATCAGTCTCTCTATCTCACTTCATTCCACACCTATCCTAAAATCCTTCTATCTTGCTGCAGCCCTCCCCTCTTTCAGCATCCCATCTCAGTGTATCCTATTTAGTCTTACTGCCTCCTAATTAACCCCAGCTCTTCGAAGCTGTGGAAATACTACCAGTTTGCTATGCCTTTTTCCCCCCTCTGTGCTATCTACCTTTCCTCTCCTACCTGCATGTGCTTTGTAAAGCACGATGAGGCAAAAGATGTGTGTGGGGTTTTTTTTTTAAAAATAGAGGCCATACAGAAGAGCTGCGTTCTTGCTTGGCCTCTGGACGGTACAGCTGTAAGGAAAATAATTGCTAACCACCAGCCTGATAGTGCCGAAAAAATGTCGTAACGTTTTGTCAGAAGCAATTTCGTGTGTGAAGTTTGGAACTTATTTAAGCAAGAGGAAGAGATAAGTCCCTGAACTTCCCTGTAGCCTTTCCCTTATTCTTCCGTGTGAAACCGCACATTTAAAACTCCTTTCTAAATGCTCTACCTTGTTCTTCTGGGTCATGAATGGAAGCAAAAATCCCATGTCTGTGACTTCAGCCACCCTGAGGGTTAAAATTCATCACAAACACTATATTGTTCTTAGCGCCAGATTAATCACTGACATTCTGGTTGAAGTAAAGGAACCTTCAGTTTATGTATACACAGATTTTAGTAATCAGCAAAGATTAGGAGGGAAATGCAAGAAATGTACGTACTACTATACTGGGAATTTAGAGAATAATCAGGTTATTGCTGCCTAAGCTTCGGACTGAAAATATGTATCCGTGTTACCACCTGTGTATTTATTCATGTAAGCAGAAAAGTAATCTGGTGCTGGATTTTGATATTGGAGGTGTATGTGTTTAAATGGAGATTACAGAAGGTGTTTTATGGTTGCATATTTATTTGCAGCAAAGTGTTCTGGCAACAATAGCGATGCACTCTGAAGGTGGCAAAAGGTTGCTGTTTCTGTTCGGGTGCTCGCTCTTGCGTGCGGAGCTGTTTGAAGGCCAGCGCATGTACGTGTAGCTGAGTGTGAATTCCAGGCAGTTTCGTAGCCGTGTGCGATCTGTCTTAAAACTACATGAGTACCGCTTCAGGCGACTGCACTTGGTGTTTCAGGGTGAAATGAAGTGAATAATGAATCTTTATTTTATTTTTAGTAATCATCACAGTTTAATCCGAGATATAATGCAAATAAATGCCAAATGTTATTGTTCTTATTTCCTAAATTAGGTAAGTAAGTTAGCCTTCTGTTGTTCCAATTTTCCTTCTGAATGTGGTGAGCACTTCCTTTCTGATGAATTCCTTCCATTTAGTTAA
>NW_008794444.1:1746637-1761323 GCF_000699145.1 Aptenodytes forsteri
CAGACCCTCTCTGCCGCGGTGGAGTCGGCTGCCGGTCAGAAATGTTCAGCAGGACCAAGAAATGGAAGATGCTGAGGAAACTGATGCCTATGAGGAAGCAGAAGAAACACCAGAAGTGCATAAACAGAGTAAGAAAAATATATCCTCTGAATAGGCTGGAAGTTATCTAGATGTGTCTTTCATAGACTTAATACGGAATTCTAGAAAATTCCCAGGTAATTTGTAGTTTGGATAACTCAGCAGTCTGTAGGACTATGCAAACAATGGGGTTTTCTGTCTGTTGTTTTGTTTTGTTCTTTTGACATAAAATTTAGGAAAGACAGGCACACCACCTGTCACGGGGCACCACAAGTGAGGTACAGGAGGTTTGATTTAGAAGCCATTTATGTAAATAGAAAATAATCCCGTTTGTTTCACTGAGTTTTGAAACTCTGCAACTGTAGCAGGGACTAGGTTTTCTGCTACCTAGTCAGAACAGGTCTGGTAGTTTCTGATCTGTCTTATTTGGGTGTTGACATGTGAAAAAAATGCACAGGAATAACAGCGTGAGATGCAGTAACTCCCGCCTGCGGGCTTCCCGTTACCTGGAATTCCCTGTGGGAGATGAGTGGTAGTGCCTACCTGAGTGAGCGGGTCCGTATTCCAGACTGTGCCTGCAGCCGCTGCAGAGTAACAAGTTTAGTGTGTCATCTGCTCTGTCGCAGCTTGCTTCTGCATTGTACTTAGTAACCGTTTGAGGGACCCTTGGGGAGTTTTTCTGTTGTCTGATACTATTTCTAATGGACTGGGTCACCTTGTGAAACCATTATTTTTGGTTTCAGCTCAAGTCTTGCAGGAGTTGAACTGATAGACAAGTAGCTTGCTGGGCACACTTTAAGGAATAAGTTTAAGGTTTAAGGAATAAGTATACAACTCTAAGTTAAATCTAGGTAGAGATAACAGATGGTTTTGTAAAAGTGTATGTACAACTTGAAAATGGAAAGTCATGCTTTAAAATATAGATTGCTTTACTATAACTTACTTGTCTGTTTGGGGTTTTGTTTTTAAAGAAGTTATGCTATTACATTTTATTGCACTTGAATATGTACCTCTCTCTTTTTTCTGAAGGACCAAATCCTTTCTCCAAAGGTGTCACTTCAGCAGAGGTGACTACTCCGAAGTCTAGTGAGTAAATCTCCATTTATTCCAGGATGAGAACTTTGTCATGCTTCACGACATCTGCTCCTGTTTTTATCCTCCGTTCTCCCATTACTACTAAAATTCAGTGCATAGCAGTGTTGTCAAGTGGTAACTTGCACTGATTGTTGTTCTCATGTCTTTAAGAGGTTCCCTATTCCTGTTGATGTCTTCATTACCTAATGATGTTCCATAACTTTATTCTGATTGCCTTAGCTGTGCCAGATGCCGAATCAGTTGTCTTGCCTGCCTGTGTCATGAAGGCATTCTTTGGGACAGGGGGAAAAATGAGAAGAATGATCAGTTGATTTGTTTTACCAATCGCAGGCACATTTACTGGTTGCGCTTACAAGGCAGAGTTAGTAACCCTGCCGTAGAACTGTGAATCTGAGCAGCAGGGGCAGAATGCGACCTCTTGCTGCTGCTTGCTTCTTCCCTCCTGCCAGCCCTCTGGCAAGAACAATAGGAGTGGAAACGGATTTGGGAGTGGGGGAAGTACTGGGTCTTCCTGTGGATTTGTATTTTAAGCTGTTGGTCCTGTGTGGCATTTCTGATGACTAATAAGAGCTGAGCACGTATAGTATAACCTTCATGGGGTTATTAAAGTGTCTTTCTCTTTATCCGACCACTTTCAAGCTTGGTGGGAACTTATTTTCTTTGGTGTGGAATAGTTGATGCCTTTGATTCAGTTCTCCTCTTCAATTTTCAATGAACAGAGGCTGAAACACATACGATGAGTGTTAGCCTTGTTCTTTGGAAATAAGGCTAATGTTGTTTCACCTACTCATCTAGAATGTGCACATTGCGTCATAGATTTTTATATATATGTGTGTGTACACACGCACACATTTTTACTTTTTTTTTTTTCTTTCCTATTAAATAGTTGTAATCGCATCAAGCAGCCAAGGACGAGTGAATCCCTTTAAGGTAAGAATTTTGCAGCTGGTTTGATTGCGGTGTTCTGAAAATCACAATCGATTATTATATCTAAAGTTTACAATATGACTATGATAGATATCTGGGAGCGACAGAGGAGGGGAACATGACAGAAAATAAATAAAATGTCTATTTATTTGTTTTGCTAGGTGTCATCTAACAAAAAGGACCCAGTGGTCCCCTCAGCAAATGTTCTAGACACTATGAGCAAATACTCAAAGAAAACTTCTTTGTCTAGCAGTCGAGCCGTAAACAAGCAGAACCCTCCAGTTATAAAGCCTCTGATTCCCAAACCCAAGTCCAAGCAGGTAATGTTTCTAGTCTTTTTACGTTGTTTCAGTGAGCAAAGAACAGTAAATTGAATTTTACTGGCTTTTATCAAGTATGAAACCCTGTTGATTGAGTAAAGCGTCTTAGATGGCAAAGTTCATTTAAGCATACTGCAGAAACTATAAAACACATAAACCAGCCAAAAAACATTTTCAGTTGTAGAAATTACATTCTGTGCTGAATCTTGTGCTTTTATTTGAAATAGTGTTAACTAAACATCTGCTGTGCTGAAATTGAACGGATTAGATGCTATATTAATGCAAGTGATGATTATGTCGTTAGGAAAGGCTTGGTTTTTGTTAGGCTACATGGTAGGTGTTGTCTGAGAGCGAGGTGTCCTTACCTTTTTCTTTTTTAACCTTAATTTCTATAGGCTTTAGCAGCCTCCTTCTTCCAGGCTCGTACACCTAACTCTAGTGAAAAAACAGTGGAAGAAAGAGAAGAAAAAGCAGGAAACGAGTCCCATGAAGTCAAAGTCACTGCACAGGAGAACACTGAAAATAAAAGGTGAGTGGACGCTTGCATCTCGATGCCATGTTCCAGTTTCAATAGAATAGCAAGTCCAAAGTCCAAAAACTATTTTGTTTCTGAAGGCGTTGGACTGGCCGAAGTAGCATAACATCAAGATTAAAGTGTTAGCTCACAAGTTGTCACGCTTGTGAACTCGCTTCAGAAATCTAGTAAACTGCTACTTACACTATGCATATTATCAAACAAACCTGCAATAAAACACATCAGTTGGATTTTCAAATTGCCACATTACAGTCACGGCGGAAGAACAGAGAAAAGCATGCTGTTCGTTAAATCTTTCCCGGTGCGCATGGCAGTGTTATTCAAAGTAGAAGTTTTGCATCGGCCTGAGACAAATACATGCGTGAGTGAATAATAAATGAACAATGCAAAATGTCATTTTGGGGCTCTAAGCAACGATTTTTGCCTTGATACTACTTATGCATCTGATAATGACCTTTGAATGATAAATGAAACCGTGCTGCTGTGCCAGTTCCAAGTATAGGAAATACTTAAAGTTTAAACATCTCTAGCAAATCTCAAAGGAGGTCTAAAAGCAAAGGGTTTTACGTGAAAGTGTAAAAGCTTTACTTTAGCGTGTTTTTTAAAAAAGCAAACGAAAAGCTACATCACCTAAGGAGCATGTCTCTTCCTAGCTAAGACTCTAATCTGTCTTGTTCCTCTGGAGCAGATGTATTTTCTAACAATCCCAGTCCTCATGAAACTTGCATTATTATAATCATGTTTCATTTAGACTTCATTTAACTGAGGAAGATGAAGGTAATTATTATTCATTTGGACTAGCATTCTTTTCATTAACCTTTACAGACAATGTTCTAAAACAAGTGGCAAGGAGAATTGTGAAAAGGATTAGCTGAAACATGCTAATATATGTGCTCTATTTTTAGGTTGATGGGACCTTGTCAGAAAGGAAGAGAACCATTATGCTTTGTCATTCTAAAACTGAAATGTTAATTTCCATATATATCACAGTTTTAATAAAAATGCTTGACTTCGTCTTGCCTTGTCAGCATGTTCTTTAAGCATACTGCAATAGGAGAAAGCAAACTGCTGACTATATATATATGTCTTTTCTTTCAAGAACAAAAAAGTCCAGTTAGGTGGTGTTTAGAAATGTTGTTTTGGGGGATATGGTTTTCCTATAGCCTTCTTAAACGGACAGTTTTCGTGTGCTTGTTTTAGACCAAAGACAGGATTCCAGATGTGGCTAGAAGAGAACAGAGCAAACATTTTGACAGATAATCCTGATCTGAATGAAGCAGAAGTAATAAAAGAAGGCATGAGTCGCTTTAGAATGCTGTCGTCAGAAGAAAGAATGGTAAGAAAGCATTCTCTAATTCTGGTTTTTTGAGAACTTTTTCCCCCCACGGAATCCCTTGGTTATTTTCGGTTAGGAATTTTTTCTTTAAATTCCACTGTCCTCCATCTTCATGGACTTCAGTTTTGAAGAAGGGCCATGATCTATGACATATACTTTATGAAAATATAAGCTATCTGAATAATAAGTAATAGCAGAGCTTTTCCAGAGTGGGGCATGTGAGAGAAACGTAATCAATGAAGAAATAACAAAAGAGAAGGGAAGGAGTTAAAAGTGACATAGGCAGGCTTCATTCATTGGGGCTTAAATTTGTTCTAACGCCTTTTGGGCTTCTTATTTGTCCAGAAAGACAATCGAGAGCTTCAATTTAATATACAGGCTCAAATGAAGTATAGTTTTGAAGGAGAACGCTGTCACAAAAACGGAAAGTGAGGAAATTGTTCCTAACTTGATCCTTATTAGTTCTTAACGGGAATTATTTCAGTGCTTCCTTATAATCAGAGAAAGTAGGTGTATTAAATAAAGTGGTGAGTTTTGTGGCTAATTAGTGGTTTTCTGTTTAATGATGTACTTTCTTCAAAGGTGTGGACCGAGAAAGCAAAAGGAGGAACGGTTAATGATTTAAAAGAAGACAAAAAGCGAAAGCGTCCCACAGCTGATGAAGACGAAGCGAAAAAGAATCAGGAGCAAAAATCGGAGGACTCAAATTTATCCAAAAAACCAAAGCCTTTAGATCAATCTACAAATGTCAGATTGTCAGCTTTTGCGTTCAAGCAAAGCTAAGTAACGTGGTACCTTCTCAGCGTCTGTTTTCTGAAAACGTTAGGTAGTTCTGTACTGAGAAACTTGCTGCTGTGCTCAAAGAGTACTAGCAAAAAGAGTGCCTTGCTCCAAATAGTCTTTTAGAAAGTATTTTATTATCAGTTCTTGAGGGAAATGTTGAATCCACTCTCCCGCTCTTTTGCAAGTTACTAGCATAAAGTTTGATAGCAAAACTAATACTAATGGACCTGTTACCTAGAAGCACAGTTCCACACAGCGTTGTGTAGCTGTGGGCCTCGATACTTGTAATATTTGATGCTAAATACGGATTAGTCATTCTGGAAAGGATAAACTACGTCCAAAAGCTGTCCTGTGATTTTAGAGAGGCAAAGTAATGGCTTCTGTACCATTCCTTCTGCCTGCTGCAAACACTTGTAAGAGAAAGTCACTCAAAGAAATGGGAGTGAGGGGAAGATAGCTTAACATGGTGCTGATGTTCAGCTGCATTTTCAACGTCTCTGGCTGTGACGGTGGCAGAGAGCAGCCTGATCTGGGCAGGGAGAGAAAACCAGGACAGGAGCTGAATTAGGAAGGTCAGATGTGCAAAAATGAGCCATTCCAGACTATGCAAATGTACTTTCCCAATCTGTGCCTCAGCAGGGTCCAGAAAGTGCTCAGTACTTGAAAATCTCTGTATTGTTTTATGTAATGTTTGTTTTTTAAATAAAATGTGAATGTTTCTTTGTTTTAAGGTGGTGGTCTTTGCAGTTTTTATAATGAAAGTAAACAGACTTCTGCCTACAAGTCATAAGGCAGTCGTATTTACCTTCTCTGGAGAAAAGGCAGTACGTCTAATAAATGTATTTGAAGCAAACTCCAAGTTTGAAACTCTTTTTTTTTAAGGGCAAGGTAAAATAATTTAACTCTAGCGTAACAACTGAGACTGAAGAGTTCTAAACTAGGGCTCTTTTCCCTGGGTTTGGACATCCTTTCATCGTTTGCTTTTTTTCATAGAATCATAGAATCATTTAGGTTGGAAAAGACCTCTAAGATCGAGTCCAACCATCGACCCAACACCACCATGCCCACTAAACCATGTCCCTAAGTGCCTCATCCACTCGTCTTTTAAATACCTCCAGGGATGGGGACTCCACCACTTCCCTGGGCAGCCTGTTCCAATGTTTCACCACTCTTTCAGTAAAGAAATTTTTCCTCACATCCAATCTAAACCTCCCCTGGTGCAACTTCTCATTCTTTATTTGTCTTCACATTATTACTGAAAAGGCAGATGACTGCCCATTTAGAACACACCTTTAACTCTGAAATATGTAGATTGAAGATTCAGTGAGATTTCTGTAAAAGCCACTAAATCTTAGTGTAAGATGTGTTTTGCTATAGACTCTTTTTAGCAATTGTGGGTCATTTTGGAGAAAACAGCTCCTGTTTTCACTGTATGTTAAAAAAAAAAAAAAGGGGGGGTGGGTGTGTGGTGTGTCATGATGTCAACCAGGGATGGTAAATACAAATAGAGAAAGACCTGAAGACCTGTCAATTTAAATGCTTTTTTTCATCCACAGTTCTTACATATTGTTGGACATTTTATTTGTTTAATGCTGACAGTAGACAGCAAATAATAAGTAATGTAAGTAATAATTAATTTTCTGTATTGACATAATACAGGAAGGTCAGGAGAGTAGTGGCGTATTATAGTGATTTTTCTACATCCTTTGGAAAGAAATGATTGTATCAGAGACTGGGATTTATTTTTAAGCAGTAAAGCATATTTCCACATTTGGGTGTATTGGAGAAAAATGGAATTGCATTGGTAAGAAAAACAGCCTGATAGAAAAATCACTATGAGCTTGGTGAACTGTGTAATGTTTTCTTTCTGCTAGGCTAGGTTGTTCTGATGACGACTTGAGCATCTTGGCCGTGGCGCTGCGAGATGGGCTGGGTGTGAACGGATGGCCTTTCTTTTCATCTGTATACGTAGAATCCATACTCGAGCTGAGCTGCCTGTCAGGTGCCCTTTCTGCAGGCCAAATACGAGAAATCAAGTCACCCTCTGCAGTAAGTAAGCAAGCAAGCTTTCTGAGTGACTCCTCAGGGCTTCTATATAAAGGCTTGAGCAAGATATTTATACCTTGGGCTCAGGCCATTGAAGCCAGTTGTGCTTCTGGCTGTTGGGACCGTGTCTGTCCGCCGTCCCGCCCTGTTGTGCAGGCTGTGCTTTGCTTCCAACTACAGGCACAAATCCGGTACGGAGGCGGGTAGGTATCCGCTGCTGCAAACGGCTGGTCCCACAGAGCATCCAAAGTCCTTTTGGCTCCTGTAGGAGGAAGGGAACATCCAAAGTAAACTTCCATGAGAGTTTTCGGAGAGCTGGACGTTCGCAATCATGTAGCTCTTCTGAACAAACACGCCAAAGGTCTGTTTAAAGGGAGGCTCCTGGATTTTGTGGATGGTTTAATGGAAATCACTGGGGACGTCGGGCACCACCCTGCACGTCCCTGGTTCCCGTTTGCTTTTCTCCTGGCTTAATTTTCGCTCTGTAATGCTTGTGGGTTTCATCAAACCCAACGTCCGCAGCCTTGGGGTCACAGTCTGGATCTCACTGCTACCCCCACGGCTGGTTAGAGGCGGCAAAACTGTTTCCAGCATCAGATCTGAAACTTTGCATCGGAGCTGCATGGTTGGCGATGGTGATTGCAGCAGGGATTTTTAATTATGACAGTTGCTGCTGTCCACAGCAATAAAATAAACAGCCAAGAGATCGTGGAAGCGAGTACCCAGCTGCTTTTATGCTGGGAGGATCATCTCCCACTAGGCTGCTGTCGCGTTTCTTTCATCAAAGATGGATTTTGCTCTATTACGCAGCTGCAGGCAGAGCTGCAAATACACCCTCCATCACCTGGAGCCTTCCAGGGAGCTGCGCTGAGCCAGCCGGGAACGGGGCGCGCTCATCCAGCAAAAGCACCGGCGGGACAGCGCTAAGTATAACTTTCAATTCGGGTGGAAATGAAATGCCAAACCAAAAATGAACAGAAAACGTGGAATGGATTTTCAAGTGAAAACAGTTTAAATCTCGGCTAGGGTTTTTTTTTTTTTTTTTTTTTTTAAAAGATGTCCCCCAAAGAATTTAATAGAATTTCATTGAATTCTTCAGAAATGCTTCTTTGTGCTGAATTTGCCATCTTTCCACTGAAAAACCAGGTATTCTAGAAAAGCCAACCTGGAAACTATGTCAAGAAACCTGCCTGACGTTGGTTGTTCCTACTGTGCTCAGAAAACCAGAGAGAGAGGATTGCACCACTGAAACAGCCGATCTTTGGATCAGATTTTAAAGGCTCCAGCTATTGACCCGCCACTGGGCCTCTGCTGCGACCGTGCTCTTCATGTTGCTGTGCCAAAACGCTTTGCTGCGTCTAAACCCAACCCCGATGCCCCTACCTGATGATTGCCGTTCCTCTTCAAATCCGGGAACACAAAGCACCTTCTCTTCCTCGTTCTCTGCGTCTGAGTCTGTCATCCTCTTCTGTTTCATTACGTTATTTGACCTTAAAAAAAAAAAACCAAAACCCACCCTTCCTCATGCACTTTTTCTGAAGAAGAATAAACCCCTTCCTCATGCACTTTTTCTGAAGAAGAAAGTCATGTTAAAAGAAGTAGCGTATGAAAACAGATAGCAGGTGATGGAGCCTGCAAAAGAGAATATTGCTAAATATTTGTGCGTGTGGCGTTTTGTTCAGTTACCTCTGTTGCTGCTGTTGCTCCATATTTACTCCAGAGATGCTCCTTGCCGGAAAGATGCAGCTACTAAAAACCAACAAGGATAGTCCCAAAACGATGGGCAGAGTCTGACAGCTTTTCATGGGGGATATAATCCAAAGTAGCAAACACCCACCTCCCCTGTTCTGCAGCTGACAGAGCATTTCAAGCCCTTTATCTTATAAAAACATCTATAAATTACCTGCTAGGTTTGCTGGAGTGTTGCTAACCTGTTGGACTTCAGAGGGAGTGCCGGATCTGCAGGAAGCTCGGCATTTATTCAGGGAAAGAACATTTGTACTGTAAATAAATAAAATATCCGCTCACCTCCTAAAGAATATTTTCTTTGGCTTTCCCAGCACTTGCTCCATAATATAATTTTGCTATGAAAGAAAACGACACCGCCGAGCTGAGCTGATAAAACCAATGCAAAAAGCCTCGCTTGCCTTCGGAGCATCGTGTTGCTGTATAAGGCGCGAGCTGAGTGTGGAGGATGACAACAGGTACGTCGGGGGAGGAAAGCACTCTTCCCACGACGTTTCGGTTTCTACCTGAGCTACTTGCTGCTGCCTGTCCCTCGCTGCTGGGCTCTGACCCGTGGGCTGGCAGCCGAGGGGCAGGCGATGCTGCAGCTGGGCTCCAACAACATCACCGAAATCGTATTTTGCATACCCTACTCTTATTATTATTTTTTTTTAAACGGTGTGTAATGCCAAATCCCGACAAAAAAATATCTCTGCCCTTTGCATGTCATGAATCCGTGTCGACTTGTGTTATTTTGGATTTGGAGAGTTTTCTTTGGCTGTGCTTTAAATCCTAGTGACAAGCAGCCTCTGGCGAGGAGGCCGAGTACGTGTAGTACACAGCACAGAGCGGTAGCTGTTTTCAAGTGAATGGTGTAAAGCTGATTGCCGCCTTTCATACCGGGAGTTTTAAGTTTTTTTGTTGTTGTTTTCAGTGTAGGTAGTGGTCAGATTAGAAGGTCTATTTGCAGCACAACATCCGACAAGTTTATCTCAAGCGTTTGGTACTGGAGTGTGATAGCAAATGTTTTGTGGCAATGCATTTACAGTTAAGATGCTCATCTCCATCAGGGAAGAGAGATGTCTCCTCTTGGCTTCTGGGGATGTCCTGTGTCTCCGGTTTCCGCAGCAAACCTGGTTCGTCCTTGGGTTAGCTCCGCTGGTGTTGGTTAGGGTTCTCCAGGGCTTCTGCTGTGTCCCTCACTGAGGATTTGCATCCACCTAAAGCCACGTTCCCATGGCTTGTCTGGCATTGCATTCCCTGATTAGAAAATTAGTAACTGTTGGTTATAACTTCTCCTTCTCCCTTTGTTGCTGCAGGAGTGAGCAATGCCATCAGACTCAAATGAAGATCTGCTTTGTGAACCCGGTGTAAGTCACCTTCACAGAGCTCTGTGGTTGTCACCAGCCTCTGACGGTGCGCCCAGCCGGAGCAGCTTGGCTACTCCAGCTGGGAGTGTTTCTCACCTCGTAGGCAGTAAAAGAAAGTCGTATACCAACAGGGAACAGTTTTGGGGTGGGAAAGTCAAGAAAACTCAACCAGCTGGGATGCTTGGGGTGGAGCTGGGCAAAGGAGGGCCTGTGTTTGGACAAGCTTTCCCTTCTCAAACGTCTTCTGGCTATGAAATGCACCTCAACTTCTTTCTAAAGAACATAACTGTGATGGTCGTGGAGTGACTCAACTTGATGGTCCTGGCTGGCTAGTCTGAGGAGAAGACAATAACGGTGAGAATTGCCTATGAGAGGGTCGGGTGTCTCATGCAGTAGAGTTTTTTGATGGAGAACAGCAGACCTGGCCGCTTCTCTCGCCTCCCAGCTGATGTGCTGCCGTATAAATGCAATATTAATTAATTTACTTAAAGGCAGTCAAAACACGCATACCTACCCGGGCTGCCAAAAGAGCCACTTGACGCTGGACTCAATTGGACACGAATGGCAGAGGAAATTTGCAGGAATAGTTTCAAGTCGCGTGTTACCAGGGAACAATCCAATCTACAAATCACATAATCGATCTCGGGGTAATAACGGTGAGAAGCAACCGAGGGGAGCGATGTGGGGGCACAGCTGCTATTCCCGTCTGCCCGGCGTGTGAATCAAAAGCCACCCTTGGTTTAGGAATGGGCTGGAGGGACCTAGAGATCGCCCTGGCCGATGTCAGATAGCTCCCGTCGGAAATAGGGCACAGGTCCACGGGAGCCTGGAGACTTGTGTTATAGGGCTGTTTTCACGTTCTTAAAAGCATAAATATGAATTTACCTCCTACAGCCTGCCCGGGCCACCCCTCTGAAGTTTTCCAAATTTCGGGGAGCAAAGGCTGGAGGAGTCCATCGGTGTGAGATCCTGCGTCCTTGCTCTGTGAAGGCGTGAGGGGAAAGCCGGGGCAGGGCAAAACTGCTGCCTTCGCTTCCAGTTTCAGCTCTAAAATGTGAGACCTCACCAGGGAAGTTAAAACGCAGATCGCATCTGAAGAAAACCCCTCAGACCTTGGGGATCCTCTGTCCTTGCAGAGCAACAAATCCCCCTGTAAGAGGTTAGTATTTTAGGAGCCTGTTATCAATTTTGCTTGTTATTCTGGGTAATAGAATTAAATTGCTCGTGATTCACTCTTTAAACTGACACGCTGTGATTCCAGGGTCTGATAAATCCCAAGCTGTGTTTCCAGGGCATGGGACGGATGTCAGTAGGCTGCGACGCTGCCATCCATCGCCGCTGTGGGCTCAGCTATTATTTAAGGATCACGTTCGGGTCACGTTCTGGCTTGATGTTAATAGCAGGATCGATGTGCATTGCTCTTTTCCTGCTTGAGCTGTTAATGATACGCTGGGTCGATGCAGATGGTTTGAAAAGGTGGAATTCATCATCTCGAACTTTAAGCTCTGAGCCCAGTCCCAAACGCTCCCACTTTATAGTCAATGGAGGAAAAATAGGTGTCTTTTGTGCGTGATATATCTCAGCCTTTTAGCAGCTGTCAGCGCAGAAATTGCCCTTGAAATACCTTTTAGGCGGCTTCATCTGACCCAGTGAAGACTGCCCAGGGTCTCTTCATCCTTAACCAGCTTGGCACGACGAGGTTTCTTTCGAAAGCCCGCTCTTCAAACCCTGAGGAGCATCTCGGGCATGCAGGGAACAACGCTCCAGCCCTTCCCCGCCGGGTCCCGCTCAATGCCACTGGCACCGCGGGGAAGCTCGACCGACTAAAACAGGTCAAGGAGCTGGAGCCTGAATATAAACCCGCTCCATCCTGTCCCTATTTTGTATTTTCTCTACTTTTGAAGACAAGAGAGGCCTCCGATGGGCTTTACCACGGACCATGCACCCCCGTGCCCCCACCTTGGCACCCTGCAGCATCCCCTGGCTCTCCCAGGGACACCCCAGGTACCCTCCAGCGGGTGCACTGGGCTTTCACCTGCTCTACACCTTATTCTAGACTTGCAAATAATTCAAGTTACAGCCTCGGGGCTTTTTGCACTCCCTGTTTTGTTGCTTTTTAAGAATCTCCAACCTCTCAACAGCGAAAATAACCCCCAAGCTCTGAGCGAGCACGGGAAAGAGAAACAGGGCAGATTCCCTCTACGAAATTCAGAGTATCTTTTAACAACGTTGCACAGGACCATCTGCCGCTCTTCTGTTTTATAGTCTGTGTTTCACCTTTTTGGGGATATACTCAGAAACAGCAAAGAAAAATTTCTTTGGGAAGGCTACATGAGAACATGGGGTGTAATTAATAGGCAACTATCAATAAAATCTTATCGTAAGGCAATTAAAAAAAAAAAGGCCAAGCATTAGTGCTTCTGCTTTCCCAGCTGATGTGGGTTTGTGTTTCAGAGGGAGAGGGCTTCGCCAGGGCTGGAAATCGGGCTGTGTCCTAACACACCCTGACACATATCTAAATTACCTAAACCTACTAATTCTGCGTTTGCAAATGCTGTCGGCAGAACTGCTGGCACCGGCTCCCCCGTGTGCAACCTCTGCTCAGACATACCCAGAAAAAGTGGTTTTCTGCGAATCCACGCAGTGCTTACCCTAGCAAATAAGGTGGCAACTGCCCTTCTTGCCCCATAAATAGGAGGAGAATTACAACCAACTCCCGCAGCTGCTGAGTTCAGACTGTTATAAAGTCGGGGGTGACTCCAGAGGGAGCTTATCTTCTCCTTTTCCAAGAGAATAAAGGTAGCAAAGACTAGGGAGTGCCGAGATAATTAGATGCCTTTTACTAACCCCTTTTTCATACGGATGATTAGGTCTCAGTGGTCTGTAGCTCCTAAGAAATGCCACCCAACCCTTTGAACCGCATCAGCTTAGCCTAGGTCCAAAGGAAAGTGGTAGTCGTTCTGCTGAGCCCCATGAACGTTTTTTGCAAGTTTCTAGTAAGGGAACCCACCTAGCTTATACGGAGGATTTGGACGTCCTCAGAGGGTTGCGAAATGATGCGAGGTACCCAGCTGCACCTCGGTGGGTGTCTGGGGAGGAGCGGGGATGGAGTTCAGGGCTTCAAATCCTCCGGCGCGGCAGTTTCTGTTCCCCGATCTGAGCCCCGGGGCAATGAAACCGCACTAAAGCCTGGCTGGCTGCAGGCCAGCGCCGGCCCCTTGATTTCACCTGAGTCATCCTGGCTCTCTTCTGGTAAAACGTATGATTGGAAACCGAATGATAAATGTGGAGCGCGTTACTGTTGCTGGGTTGTTTGGTTTTTTTTTTTTCCCCCCCCTTTTTTTTTTTGTCGCTTGTCTCGGTTAAATGTAGCTCTTGCGCCAGGAGGAGACGGAGGAAAGCCAGTGAGTCATGCTCCGCGCCCCATCCCTCCGACAGCTCCTTCCCCTCCTTATCTCCCCAGCAATTTACCATTTCCTAGGCACAAAGGGGGGAGAATTTGCCCCTGCTGCCTTTTGGACAGATGACGTGTGAAAAGAGAGGGCTTTGCTGTGTCCCTTAGCATCTCGGCCATTTATTTTGATGGCAATCCAGAAAATATTAGTTACCCCGCTTGTGCTTGGGGCGATGGGCGATGGAGTGCACACGCTATGCTCAGCTGAACCTTAAGACTCAGCTTCTACCTCATAAAATCCCAGAATAGCTTCGGCCGGAGGGGACCTCCCTTCCAAACCACTCGCCCCAGCATTTATTTGTTCGACAACATTTGAACCCTAAGTGAGGCCGGGGCAGAAAGGCCTGACAGCTGCCGTTGGCAAAGACAAGCTGCGCTTTGTCTCCCACATTTGCCCCAAAAGTGCCTGGAGGATGGAGGATGCTCAAACCGCTGGCAGGGGTGACGTCCCAGCCAGATCCCTGCGGAAACCCCGAAATAATTTGGTCTCAATCGTCAGGGACGGCGCATTTCCAGAGCCGCAGGTGGGAACAGGAGAACATCGGGGCACATGAGCCATGCAGCGGGAAGGTGTCTGCAGAGCTCATAAGGTTTGAAGGGACCGACACCCAGCCGTGATTAAGTGGTAGGGATTGTCACGAAGGAGGATAAACGGACTCCCGGGATCATTCTGGTGGATGCATCCCGCCGCCAGCAGCTCAAAGCGCCCCAGAACGGTTATGATGGTGTTCCAGCAGCAGCGGGGAGCTACTGAGCGGGACGCGCCGGCGTCACCCTGGCGGGAACAGGACCACCTCTCGAAGTTTGAGAGGGTGAAGAGAAAATGGAGAACGATGCGGGGAGCTGCTGCAGGTGGCAAGGACCCGCATCCCAGCGGGACCCTCCCCACCCATCCTCTGCCGGGGCAGCCCTGCCGCTCGCCCTGGGCTTCCCCACGGACGTTCCCCACGCTGGAGCGATGGAAGGGGGCTCCCCTACAGCGGCTCGGGGGCTGACACCCCCCCCCGTACTGCCAGC
>NW_008794444.1:1761996-1785360 GCF_000699145.1 Aptenodytes forsteri
GCGGCGTAGCCGGGGCTTTGACACCAGCCGTGGTGCTGGCTTTCCTACTTTATTTCTTAAAATATGGGCTTCGGCTGCCCTGCCGCCGTACCGTCCGTCTGATGCCCCTCCTCAGTAAGTCATCAGCAACGTGTGCCAGAAACACCTGTACCTCGGGGTCTCTCTGTCCTCTCCACCCCCCGATTTATTTTTTTTTAAACTCCACGCTGGTAAAGTTCACATTCTGTCATAAACTTCTGTGCTTCTGGTTTTGGTGAACAGAGCAAGCGCTTTTTGCTTTCCCTCTTCTGGTGTAAACTTTTCAAGTTCTGGCGCAGGAACTTGTTGATTGTACCTTCCTCTGTCCCTAGCTGAGCTAGGCTGCGTTCGGAAGGGGTAGGAACGCTGGCTTCTATTAGCAGATGTAGGTGGCTTGAATTTTCTCAGAAAAGGTCCTGTTCTGCTGATGCTTTTATCAGGTGAGGTTTTGCAAAGGTGGGAACGAAACTTGAGGCGTTAAGGAGACAGGAGGAGGTCGGGGAGATCGCTGCCCCATCTCAGGGTCCCTGCAGTGAATGCAAGTGTAGAGAGGTACCCCAGGTTCACATCCCTGCCCCAGGCGAGTGTCTTATCCGCTTGCTGGCTGCGGGCCCTCCCTGAGGGCAGGAGGAGAGGAACTGGGTGGGATTTGTTCTCCTCATCACCAGCAGCTCCAAAGTTGTCTCTTGGTTCCATTGCAGGGTAAACCCTGCTTGCAAATTTACTTTTTACATCAGTTTTCCTGTTCTCAGCCTTTCCACTAAGGACTGTACCCAGTACAAACGGTAAAAAAGGGCTCGGGAAGCTGGGGAATTTCCCTTTCTGCTCCCTCTTACAGTAGAAGGCAAGTTCCTGTTAGTGCGTAAGGGATGCAAACACTGTCAGCAAGGACCTTTGAATGCGAATCAGAAAGGAGCTGAGCGTGTTCTGCTCTCCGGAGTACAGCAGTGGTGTATTGAGCCTGCCCCAGAACTGCATCAGGGTGTTGCAGCTGAATGAAAAGGCTGAACCATGCGGATGGCTGGCATCAGGCAGCTTCTGCTAACACGTCAGAGTTCTTTTCGTAAGTGCACTGTGCTTCAGCTTAAAGGGTGGATTTGGTGTTTAGTTTCTTTTTCACTTCTCAACTGTTGTCTCTTCTGAAATCAGATTGCATATAACTTCCAGCATTAACTTACTCACGGCTGACTTATGTGCCAATGTCATGTCCTGGCTTCCCCCAGGAAGAGTATTTCTGCCTTGATCTTTGTTTTGCCTTTCTGACCAAACCAGGTTTTCAGGTTCACATCTGGAAATAGGCTCTGGGCTGCAGTGGCCATCCTCTTTCCCCTCTTCCTTTAGTCCTGCTGCACGGTGTGTTTGAGATGAGGTTTCATAGGGTCTCACAGAATAATCCTTTGTCTACTGGAAATAATTTTCCTCATTTGGGGATTGCATGTGTCTCTTTACTGCTGTAAAACACAGGAGGTCTCTCAGTCATCCTGCCAGTCTCTAGCAGAAGGATTTTTTTTCTGTGCTGAACCTGGATGAGGTTGCTGCCCATCTTAGGTCTTCTCTTACCTTGCTGCCAGTTTTGTGTGCAGAGCCACACATTCCCTTAAGGTTTCTTTAATAGCTTTTTTTCTGCTCCAGTGTGGATTCTCTGGGACCTGAATAGTCTGTCCCAATCTCTCATGTACATTTCATTAAGCAGAGTAGTTCTGGATAGTCCCCTCCTGAATATCCACACCTGGGATATTCAGCTGTATTGTATCCAAGAGTAGAAAGTGTCACTGCTGGGTGCTGTACTCTTGGACTGCTTTTTTCTTTTCTTTCTAGGAAATAAAATGAAGCTGTGATACTAACATTCCTTCCTGTGTCAGGTGGGGAATTCTTTTACTTTCCAGCTACTCACCTCTTCTTGCACAACGCCCAGTTTCCAGTCTTCCCACTCGTACTGGCCAAACAGAAGAGCGAGCTGTAGCTAAAGGACAAGTTCACAGCAGCTAGCAAAATGACTAGTGGATGAGGAGCTGGCTGGGAGAGTTGATATGGAGGTAACTTCCACTTGGTGGAAGAGTTTTAAATACATTGTGAAACCTAGAGCCAACAACTACAAAGTCTTTGGGAACAAGGCTAGCTGTGGGACTGCAGCTCCTGCTATTTGTCTCTACTGCAGCATCCCGATGTGCTGTTCACTTGGTTATGCTAATACAACTGTCTGCCTAGCCAGGCTGTGAACTAGACCAGGAACTGGCTTGTGAAAGAAAGAAAAGAAAAGAAAAAAAAAAAAAAAAAAAAAAAAAAACAAAAAAACAAACCACCAAAACAAAACCCAAACAATATGCCCCCCCCCCCAAAAAAAAAAAACAAACCAACCCCCCAGCAAAAACCTGACCTCTTGTTTTCTCAGGTTTATTTTGCAGTTTATTCATCTCCTTATGTGGAACTGTCTGGATAGGCAGAGGTTAAAGCAGTGATTTGCAGGATGTATGAGGAGTGTGTTCAAGTTTACCCTCCCAACAGGCAGGAGATAACAGACAGTTATAATAGCTGTAAGTCCCACCTCTTCATAAAAGGTTTCTCAAGGAAAAGGTCTGTGGTGGTGATCGTACAAACCCAGGGCTAGAAGCAAAGTGTGTTGCAACAGGCACCTGTCTCCAGCTGGGCTCACAGCCCTTGCCAGTATATGGAAATGTTGCCAGACTGTACAGCCAGAAAAGAGTGACAAAGGCGAACCAAGGTAGTGAATGTTGGTACAGCTACGGGCTTTAAAATCAGCCTTCTGAGTTTGTCTGCTTGACTATCTGCCTTAGGTAGGCAGGAGAAAAGCAATTCACTTCTGATGACATTTGTGTTCCCATATGGAAAATTAAAAAGAATGATGTAATAGATATATTCCCAAATTATTAAATATAGTGAAGGATGGAGAGCGTAAAGCTGCAAGTACACTGCGGGAGGTCCTCAGTGTTTAATGTGCTTGACTCAAGCCTCGCTTGCTGTTAAGTGAGAACACGGGGGTTATGTGGTTGGTCACAAAACTAAGCTACCTGACTGCCTTGAATGCTGCCCACTGCTCTCAGAGGTTAGTGATTTGAGTGGCGCCTTGCTCTTACTTGTCACTGAACGGTTTTGAGTGCAGTCAGGTTGCTGGAAGCTTTTGGGTATGGTGAGGGATGATGGCCTTACCTGCCCTGCAGCAATCTGTCCTCTGTGGTGGCGGCATTGGAGAAGACCAAGCGGTGCAAGTGGGGAGTTTGGCTTAAGGAACCCATAAAGCTTTTGGAAGCTGCTGAGCTGTTGTGTGGTTTCAACCGAGGCAGCAAATGGGTATTGTTTTTCTTTTTGAGCCTTGATTGATAATTCACTCTTAAGAACAAACTATTTTCTTGATCTTTTGGTTACCGTGTGTCTGAGAACATAATACATTTGGGCATGTGCTGGACATTTGATCTCCTTTCCTGGGTGTTGTCACTTTGCTTCCATGACACCTGATTGTATTTGTATTTTTGTACTTCCCATAGCTTAACTGTGTAGTGTTGTAGGGAAGATTACATCTAAATTCTGTCCCTTCTTTCCATTCAGATTTATGTGAATAGCAGAGAAGCTGATTCTGCTTTCCAGCTTCCACTGTGTGTGTATTTCCTAGCTTGTTTTCCACAGTGCAGAGTAACAGTGTTCCTGCTTTACCCCTATTGATCTTTGCTATCTGTGTTCTGCAGCTGGTCAGTATTGTATTTCAGAGCCATTAGTAGAGTTTACTTGCTAAATGTCTAAATCTGGCTCTTTCTGTTCTTTCTAGATTATGTCTTTTCTCTTATTAATCCTGGCTTTATTAAAGGCCTCAACCTCTTTCTTTGACAAATTGTATTCAAATGTATTGATCTCACTTCTATAGTACTAGTCATCAAACTTTCATTGGAGTAGCAAGAATGCCTCCAGTGACTTCAAACAAAATCCACCTGGGGACCAGATTAAAAAATGCTAGCAGTTCACGCTTGGGCATCTGTGTAGGCTAACAGCCATTGCAACAGAAACCTCTTAATGTATTGGTAAGGATGGCAGAGCAGACGGGATACCAAAAGTTTTACTTTTCAGTTTCCTGCAGTGCTTCTGCATGAGCATCCAAGAACATGTTTTTTCTTTTCCAGGGTCAGATCTATCAGCTTCATACTTCTGGGAGTAAATTATATTACAAAATGGTAACCTGCCCTCTTGGTTAATAAAGATGAGCAGGACTGTTGATAGCCAGTTGCAGTTAGCTTTCTTATAGTTGATTCAGGCAATTGCCTGCCACACAGAGACTAAACCTTGACAGATCTGTCCCTCCTTTTACTAAAGGCTTAATGTCATACTCGGAGGTGCTGTCTGAGTCTATATATAAATACTACAAAGCACAAGCATGTGCAAATGCAGTAAATGAGTGAATAAATGGAAATACAAGATTGCAGACCGTACTAACTTGTAACTGAAGCTGAAGACTTCAGAATCAATCTTGCTAAGCAGAGCTAACTGATAAGTTACAGAAACAGTGTCAGTTACAGTGAGTGTCAATGATGCTAGCTTCAAAAGGTAAATCATAAGGAGTTGGTTCTGATTGTATAGTCCTGTAGGAAGCATTAGGTTGAACAAGCTGCCTGCATCTGCAGCACAGAGTGAACTTGTTTTCATCATCCATAAGCACTCTAAGAAAACCAGCATGTTCATTAAACAGTGTACTTGCTGGTAATGGCGATAGTTGTTACATGAATAAAGGCTGGAAGACTTTTCTGGTAGGTATGTTAGCTTTCAAGCATGTTGGCAGGTTCAGCTGCCCTTTCAGCATGTTTAATAGGGAAATGAAAATTGGAAATACTGGGAGAGGATAACTTTGCTTTCTGAACCTCTGTGGTTTGAAAGGCTGCATGTATGCTTTATTTGCCTGGAAGCTAAGTGACTCTACTGTGCAGCTTTTATTTTAAAGCAAATAACAACTAATTAGGTCTTATACAGTAGATTTAACACCTGCTGAACTGTGTGTATGTTGCTTTTCCTCTCTCATTAGTTTATGTGCTTTTCCTATGGTGAAGGGTGAAAAAATGCAACCTTAATACGCTCTTCTTCATCTTCTTGTCTGTGTGGATTTGGTGTTTTGACGGATTACAACAATGGTGTAAGCTCATAAATTTTTCCAAGCCTACTCAGTTTGCTGTGGATGAGAGGTGCTAAGCATCGCTACGTAAAAATAGACAGGCAGTGCCTTAAACAAACAAGGCTGTTTGACGAGCAGCACTGCCCTTTGCTAAGAGCTGGTGAGTTCCTTCATTCTTTCCTGGAAGCAAGGTACTGCAAGTTCTCTTGCTTCGCATAGATGCAACAGTCTAATCTATTACATCAGCATTATTGTGGTATGGCCATGGCTTGTTTCTTGTAAACCAGAGGGTGGGCGATACCGGGTTGTTCAGAGTAAGGTTCTTGGGGGTTTCTTTCCTCAACCTCTACCCCCACACGAGTGAAGCCTACCGTGCTGAAACAGGTACTCAATGCAGCAAAACTTCTGCTGGGAACTAGGGCTGTAGGACTTTCCAGGATGATCTCCCCTGCCCATTAATGCTCAAGTAACATCAAGTTTGTTTGGGGTTTTGTCAGGAATTTATTAAATTTCTTAACCTCTTGGATCTTAACTATTAAAGGCTTCTGATCTCTTCATGCAGCTGCTTTTCCAAAGTGGTGTTTCATCTTCTCTGATTTTCCTTTGTTTCAATTTCAGAAAGAAGTGTGGATGGGGGGGACTTTCAGCACCTTCTATGACATGAGACATTAAAATGTATCAGGATTTCAATAACCATTTCAATGAGCATCTCCATAACCTTGCTTTCCCTCATATTAATAAACCTCCTGGCGGAGAACAGCTTCTAGAACCTAATCGTAGCTTCATCTGAGAGTCTGCAATAACTGATCTCTTATGAATAGACTTGACTCTCTCACTGCAACACGGAAAGTGTCTTACAGGAAAATAAACGAATCTGTACAAATGATGGCCAGAATTAGTTGAATAGCAATAATGTTTTTCCTCCGTCTTTGCTTTTATGAAATGTGCCTTAAATTACACATCTGGTTCACCTCTCTTTTGGTAACTGCGGAATTAAGATTTGCTTCTGAAGCAAATGTTCCTGTCTGAAGTTGAATGTCTGTTTCTAGTCCTTTGGCGTGCAGTGATGAAATCTGAAATACTAGTCGTAAACTTAAATTCTTTTGTGTCTGAGGTTTCTCTTGGTTCCTGTTAGGAAGGTATGTTGTGGCAAGGAAGCCACATAGTGCTCATTTAATTTTCTCTGCAGCTTTTGAACTCTGCTGCCTATTTAAATAGTAATGTGGCATCTTAGGCTCTTTCTAGAGCTCTTCAAGACTTTTGAAGCAAATGGCATACCCAGACCACCCCCTTTCTTAGCAACCTGAAGTCATTAACTTTCTGCAGCAGTACGAACTCTCTTTATATGAATGAGTGTTTTTGTAGCCTGATTCTCTGCTCTGTATGCATAATAAATTCCTGGTACCTTTTTAATACTGAAAAGCTGCAATAACTTTCTTGTTTCTTGTCTGGAATATTTTCTCTAACTACAGTTATCCTGGAGCGTCATCGCATGAATAAATAAAACATTTCAGTTTGACTCTACATCTTATTGCTTACCCAGCAGCAACTGAAAGGTTTTTATAGCAATTTCCTTCCAGATTTAATTCTGACCCTGTAGTCAGTTGGTTTCCCTACCACACATTCAGCTGTTAGCTCATGGCTCCTGCTCTGTCAATTACATCTGTCTTCAGATGAAGAGGAACTTCTTTCTGAGAGAGGCAAGGGTATCTGCCAGCATACCTTAATGAATGGTTAGCCTTTGGGCTCTGGCTCATGGCACTGCTGTTCTGGAGTATCCTCCAAACCACGACCTGTTCCTAGTTCATGCAAGGTCCCCTGCCACTGGTTTTGGTGTAACTCAGTCTGTGTTCCCAGGAGAGCAGAAGGTACCTGACCTCAGCCTGTACTTTAGTTTGTTCAAGCTAACGGGCATTGGTATGGTGTGACTTGCCCCACCGCCCTCACAGGACGTCTGCATCCCTTGGCCTGAACCCATTCCTATGACGGCCTCAGCTGCCTGCTGCGACTTATGGGTCACCATGGAGAGCATAGGGGCCGTCAGTGAGGACAGTCTGGACCTGTGTAATGGGTATCAGGAGAACCTTGTGCCTTATGTCTCTGCCAGGATGGATGAACTCAAGGAACAGTATCAGGGAATCTCTGAAACTGTCTTCATCCTCTTGACACTGAACAATCCTCAGTCTGACTCCTCTAAAGTGGGGCAACTTAACACCATGGGGAAGTACTTTAACTGATAGTGAGAATAACCTACATCACTTCAGTCTTCTGTCCCAGGCATAGTAAAAATGGGACATCTGAAGTGCTGTGAAGCTGATGCAGTGCTGCTCTGCAGAGTGCTGCCATCCTTCATTCCCTTCACCTACTGAGCCAGCTGCCGGGTGGGCTCTAGCTTCTTTGGCTGCCGGAGGTGCTTTTGCTTGTCTGTGTCACATTAAAGCCATGCAAATAGTTTCTATAGCAACAGGTCTTTTTGCTTAGCTCTGACGCAAAATCCTGAAAGGTCTTTCTCATTCTGTCTTCATCCAATTCTGATTTTTTGCTTTTATCAACTCTTTTTGAAGCTAAAGGGGAAAATTAATTCTGCTCTGTTTCAGGAGTTAACTTGCACCAGAGGTGACTGTTCAGTTTTAGCAGCCCATTGAAGTTTCTACAACAGGACTTGAACTCTGGGCTGAAGGAAAAATCAACTGGAATAATCTAGAGAGTGCCCCGACTGTGCATATAATGCTTGTTCCCTTCCTCCCAGCCATATATTTTAATTTGAATCTTAGCTTTTCATTAACATGATGTGTCTAGGCTTAAGGACTTAAGCAGTAAATTCCCTTAGTTTTTCTGGGGTGGTGGAGAATTAAAATGGTGTTATTTGCAGTCTCCTTTGGCTTATAGACAGGGCTTGGTGGCAGCACTTGAGCATAGCTGTGACTAATAAAAGCAGAGTGAGGGAGGTATGACTGTGAGAGGCCAAGGGACGATGTAGGAACATGCCCATCTTCTTGCTAGCAGAGGAGACACTAGTCCTGTCCTACTGATGTGGGTGATTGCGTAGGTGGTACTTGGAGGGAGTAAAAGTGTTGCTTCATTTGGGAGGAAGAATTTCCTTTTCGTACTAAGGAAAAGTAGCCTGTTGAGGAGGAGCCCATCTGAGCTGCAGGTGCCTTGCTTTGTCAGGAAACCAAGCTAGCAATATTTCCTTCTAGCTCTCCTTCCCTCTGAAAGCCCTGTTGACTTCTGAGCTTTTGCTTTGAAGATCCTGGTGCTGCAGGAAGAAGGGATGGACAAGATGCAGTTGCATTGGAAGGGCAGGTGGGTATTTCAGAGCTGAGACGCAGCCAATGTAACAGCCACATTGCTCTGTGTGAACCAGGACAGGCCTGGGGAGGGACAACACAACTTTCAGATCTTGCCCTGAGTGGCAAGAATAAATGTTTTGGGGCCTCCAAATGAGGAAACCGAAATCAAGCTAGTGAAGCAGGCAGTGTGCCCTGGTAGGTGGAATGAAAGAATGGGAAAAGAGGCACAGATTTCTCCCCAGCTTTGCTTCTGGCCTGGTTAATCTGAGGCCCTGTTTTCCCTTCTGTCTTTTCAGCTCTATTAAGTTCTCCAGAACATGTGCTGCAGGCTGAGCTTGTCAGGGCCCTGTTTGATGCTGTTGCAAATTGAATGACTTCAAAAAAAAAAAAAGGGGGGGGCAAAAAACCAGACAAAGTTAGATAAAATGGCGTTGCCTCCCTGCACAGAGTGTTTGAGTCTCTGCCAAACAAGTCTCTCCTGTGTAATTACCGAGAGCAAGTGCTGCAGTGGGACATAGCACAGCATCCTGTCACAGCTACTTTTACTTAACTTTTCTTTTGTCAACACAAGGCTTGGATTTCAAAGGGGGAAGTAAAGGGATAGGCAGGCTTCAAGCTAGGCTTATTTTCAGGAGGACAGGCTTGTGAAGTGTGAGCAGGAGGAACTGGAGCAGGATGGAGGTGACTGGGGCTCTCTTAACACCATGGCCACTTACTCGGGTAGGGGCCTTCAGTCTCACATTTTGTTTTACCTTTGTCTCCCTGTACCATCTGGCAGTTGTGAAGGGGTTATTGGAGGGGCTAACGCTAAGCTGGTTTCTTCCTTTACGGGCTCTGGCCCTCCTTCTCAAGGAATAACTGGTGCTGACTTAAAATCAGCACACCTTGCTGCAGGCATTACTGCAGAAGTTATGTGTCTGAGCAGGTATCACCTGTGATCTGGCTGCAACTTGCCACTAATATTCAATAAACCTAAGGTGCAAAATTGGCAAGACCTGTATAAATGAGAAGCACCCCACAGCTCTGTGGTTATATTCTTGATGCACGGATCTGTTTGCTTATGCACCTCTCAGACTCCTTTGGCTGTGAGGGGGCATTGCCCAAACTGCTGTGACTCTGGGCTGTAGCCTAAGAGGGGATATGCAAGAAGGATGGATGACCTTTGTGTTCCTGTTTGATTGCTTTAGCTGTGAGAAGGATGCGTTTTGTTCCTTAAGTTGCCTGTGTGGTACTTCACAGGTCACTCAACCTTCTCTTTCCCCCAGCTTTAAAATAGGCCTAACAGCTGTCTCTGTGATACAACACGGCTCTTCAGGATTCCAGTAATAGATTCCTTAGATGAAGTTTGTAAGGATCTGTTAATAGCTATTTTATACATGAATAAGTGTGTATATGCATATATATGTACATATATATGAGACTTCATGGCTGAAGTACCTTCTGTTGTGGCTTTGGCCTTATGCTGCATCACACATTACCATGACTTAATGAGAATGTGGCCGTTTTTGATTGTTCTGAACAGTCTGCTTTGCAAGTGTGCTGACGTAAATCCATATCTAACATCGGGCTCTGATATGCTCCTGGCAAGGCTGGTATGAGCCAAGCTGGTGGTCTAATAACAGCAGCAGTCACTCTGGAGATGCTTTGTGAATCTGTTTGGATTTTGTTTTAATAATGGGCATAGTAGCAGGTTTTGTGAAACCACTGTTTGCCTTTCTGCTGTAGAAATGGCACGTCTGCAGAGTGCTGCAGGAGGGAGCTAAGAACCCAGACAGCTGCTCTGTCTCCCCTTCCCTCTCCTCTGAGCCTGCTCTGTTTTGGATTCTGGCTATTCCTGGCTGAATTCATAGTTACACAGCTGGGTGATGCTCCCCAGGTAATCAAAATCCTCTCCAACAGTGTTTGGTATAAACTAGACTCTGAAGTTTGAAGAACAAAATCAGGTGCTTTTACAGAGTTGTTTCCTGGCCTCTTTTGTGCCCCCTACTCCTGCTCTCTGACCTGATCAAAAACCTTCTGAGGTTCAGCCTCGCTGTCTTGCAGGTTGCCAGCCCTTCTCAGGAAAGAACGTGCGTCGCAGGCAGAACATCTTGTGCACAGTTTCCAGGGTTACCTGTGTAGTGCTGATAGCAAGCAGGAAATTAAAATGCTCCATGATGATAATACGTTATCGACAACAGATGGTGGCCATTAGGTGTACGTGCATGTCAGGGGAAGGCATAAAGGCAAGTAGAGCAGACAAGACTATTAGATTTGTGTAATTGCCACTGCAGGTGCTAAGCTCCACCATGGATGAAGCTGGGCAGTCCCTGAGCACCCTGGTTCCCCTTCTGGCCATGGTGTATGTGACTCTGGTTCCTGGAAGTAACTCCAAGTAGTCAGCGTGGCTTCAAGCTAACTGTTTGCAGAGTTCTTTGTTCTGATTATCAGCCCTTCTGTACAGCTAGTTCTCTCTTGCTATTCTCCCTTTTCCCCCCCTCCTTCTCTCCACCCCCCCCTTCTATACAGCTCTTCTCTCTTGTCCTTCAAAAGGCTGTTCTACTTTTAACCTCTGCAAGCATGGTCCAGCTGCCTGCAGTCTTTGTGGAGACTGTAGTGATCTGCTGTAACCTGTATCGGGATTGCGTGTGGACGTGTCAGGGGACTGCTAAATCTGGAAAATCAACTGAGGATCTGTTCTGCTGAGCTCTGAGGCTAGCAAAGTGTCACGTTATATGTTCCTTTTCTTACTGAGCTGTCTCTTCTTCCTTCTATCTTTGCGGGTTTCTCCACCTCAATTCACTGTTAACTCTGAGATGCAGAACTAGGCTGGAGTATGCATGTGCATGCCTGCTTTCGGTTTCAGGACAGCAAATCTCTCCCCCGATCTGTGAATACAGATCTGTCTCTTCGAGTTTTGTGTATGCCTAAACAGCTGCTGGCTGGTGTGCTTCAGGATGAAGTAAGAGTATCTTATTTGTGTACAAAGCCTCCTTGAAGGTAGTGATGCTGGTGTGGTACTGTTTGAAGAAACTGCTGTGATGGCTTAGCTTTTCTCAAACCTGAGGCTCAGCTTTGCTTGTGGTATGTGGAAGCACTAACGGAAGCCCACTTTGAGATGTGCTCTCCTCCTCAGCACTGGCTTTATCAGCTGTAGTCTTAATTGCTCTTAAGATGTCAGTAATTCTGCAAAGACTAGACTCGTTCTAACCTGGGCTCAAACTATTCTTTAAATAAAACACTATAGGCTGACTTCTGGTGTAGCATGTAGGTAGTCTGACATAGCACTGTAGCAATTGTGTGGTCATCTGCAAACCAAAGTGTACTTGTGGTGTTACTTGCCTCCCATATCTTAATCCTAAAATCTGTAGTTCTGAAGGAGCTATGCTCTTGCTACAAGCTTTCTCAGATAGTGGCTGGAAGAACCTTCCATGCTTGTGCATATATATATATATTTTTTTTTTTTAATGCAAATGTTTAATTTCAGATGTTCTGAATGACGCCATCTTTGATGAAGATCATGATGAGATGGTAATTGTGAAGGACATAGACATGTTCTCATTGTGTGAGCATCACCTCGTTCCATTTGTTGGAAAGGTAACTCTTCCTCACAAAACAAATGTGGGAATACATGTTAAAAGACCTAAAGTACATGTAAAAGACTTTGTAGTTGTAACTACAAAGCTTTTAAAGCTATCAGTATTTACTGCTTAAGGCTATGATTCTAGAAGTTAATCTTCAGAATACAAATAAGGAAGACCTCCTTAATGTGAGTTTTATTTGGATTTAAGCTCCTAAAATATAATGCTCAATGTTTCCTAGTCTAAGTAATCTAATGGTTTCTGACATTTCATATCAAAGCTCTTCTTCGTGAAGCAGCAGCAAGCCTTGAGGGCAGACATCTTGATATTAAACCGACTCACCCTGCACGCTGGCTCTGTCATGGATTTAGCTTCTGGCCCAGAGCTATCTAGTGCACATTCATCTCAGGAACCCCTGCGAGTGGAACAAACTTCTGATTAGCAGCCCTGTCTTAAATAAGCAAGCCCAGTCAGGGAGGGGGTGGTCAAAACTGACTAGCAGGAGGCTGCTTAGGTTGGGAGTCCCGTGAAAGGGGCTGGTGTTTCAGATGGTGTTGAAATTGTGATGCCAACAACTTGAAAAATAAAAATTCTCAAGTTAACCGCTGTAAACATGATGAAGAGTTTGGAGTGGATAGTCCCTTCTGCACATCTCGGCCCCTTCGTTCCCATATCAGCACAGAAGGATGGAGCTTATTCTGATCCATCTGTTCTACCATAAAGTACTCACAGGCCAGAGAGTAGCAAGTGCTTTTGTTGTCTATAAAATTCGATCGGTACCACACATGTTCCAGGTAAACTGTCTCCCAAAAATAAAATACCCGAACAGAAACCAGCCGTTTATTTAGTTGAGTCAACTCAATTTCATCTGCTTTCTTTTCTTACTGCTAGTATTTTATACTGGAAAACAAGGTAACTTCTTTTTCTGTGCAAGCTTTCTATTTTGCCTGTTATTCTTAGTTACACGTACTGTGTATATTCTCTTCGTTACTCCTGTGGCAATATATGCATTCTTTTTACATCTAGCTGTTTAGCCTGTGTGGTTTGGAGAAATCTCCTCGCAAACACCGAATTGGTCCTGCTCGTATAATGGTCTGCTAAATGACTTGGTATGCCTCTAAATATTCTCAGACTAACCATTCTCCTGTTGGGTACATCAAACAGGCTGCAAATACGGACCAGTAGGTCTGGTATTTGCAGTTCTATCTTAAATGGAATTAAGAAATTCACAAAAATACTCTATGGGGAACAGGATTCAACACTTGTTTCTAAGTTATGTCTCTTACTTTATCTGAAATGTTTCATGTCTTTTCAGGTGTCAGTGGGTTGATTACCCAACAGAAGTGATAGGAATGAGCAAGTTAGCCAGGTAATTAGGTGCACTGTGGTACCTCTAATTGCAGGTACAGCAATACAGGATTCTGAGATGGGGCCTCTAGGCAAAGCGCTGAGACAGAATCCTACACTGACACTCCCCTACTGTATCTTGGCTAATTTTTCAAGTCTCTGGTATAGTGACACAAACACTGGCTTATAATCTGTTATAACTGTAAACCCACTTGAATTCAGTAGCCTATGTTGGTTTCTAAAAACAAGAAGTTAAATGGCTTTCCCCCTTCCTTTGTATCTGAGCACTTTTCTTCTCAAGAACTTATTCCACCTTAGTGCAACTACGTGTTCAGTATGAATGTTCAGCAAATCCATATTTGAGCAGGATGGAAGCTGACTTAATTATACAGTGATCTATGGTACTACCAAAGCAGGGGAAAAAAAAAAAATCAGCAAGTGCAGCCTGATTTTGGTGGCTAAGTATTTCTTGCCATCAGAACTTTCACTGGAAGTACAGTCCCTCTCCCTCCTGCTCCCTAAATCCATTTTTAGGTCTTGAAAGAAAAGCATGTTTATTTTAGATGAACAGCGCTGTGCTGAGTAACTGACTGCTTTTTGTACCCAAACGTAGTAAAACTCTGTAGCATTCCTGAGACTTGGAACATAAGCCTTGACTCTTGAAGAGTTGTGATTTTTCTCCCCCTCAGAAAACTTACCTGTTCTTCACCAGGACACTGACCTCACCAGGCATTTACAGTCTCCGTTAGCTCCACAATTTTTCAGGCTTGCATGGTGGCATGTTCCTCCCACATGCTAGGACTTCTGGACTGTTCCAGAGTTAGTTCTGGGGCAAATGCACATCTCATTCTCTATGCATGAGTTTCATAGGCATTTGGAAGTGTGGTTTTGATTCTGTTAATGGTTTGTTCTCCTCTGTCTAGGTACATATTGGCTATCTTCCTAACAAACAAGTCCTTGGCCTCAGCAAGCTTGCTAGGTAAGTGTTAGTGTAATGAAAGTGATGCGAATTTGTAAAAAGGATTCCAAGCTGTGCTAACTGTGCTAATCTTTCTAATCTGGTCCCCCTCTAAAGCTCAGCCCACTTTGTGTCCTGGATTTGGATTTAGACCAATCCTCAGCATTAGGTTTTTTTGTGGAGAGGACAGATAAATCTTAGAGCTCTGTGTTAATTCACATCAGTCGACTGTAGTAGAGCCGTAACGCTTTTGTACGTTCATCCAAAGCATTGGTGCCTGTAGGGAGCACAGAAGCAAGAACAACAGAGGATTTGGTCACGTTCTAAGGCAGGCCACAAAAACCAGTGGGGATCTCTAGCAGTTTACTACTTCTGTGTATATTGACCGATAAGAACAAAAATCCAAAACTTCCAAACTGTAAATGAACACGTTCTATGGATAGAATGTGAATCTAAAGCTTTTATCTGAAGAGTCGGCTAACAGATAAATTTGGCATTTCTTTCTTTCACTCGAGACCTGCTGAGAGACCCGTGGGGTAGATTTTATAGATAAGGTTCAGCCTAAGAAACAAAGCAGTTATACACTTGAGAAATACATTTGTTAGTAAAATAGCTTTTTCCTCAGCAAGTGCCCTTGGATCAGTTGTTGCGCTGAGTCTTGTTATCAAGTGACACATTCTAGTCCTGGTGAGGAAGGGGATGGTAGATCCCTTCAATAAGCAGATTACTGGGGGACCAGAGTGGAAGGGTCTCTCTTGAGAAATGAATCTGAAAAATTGGCTGTAGTTCAGAAAGACCACATAGGTTTTGCTTATACTTTCCCTGATAATGTCTGTTAATCTTGCTGTAGTTCCAGTAATACTAATGAGAATTAGCCTTGTAAATCTGCATGCCTGCTGGGTTTTCTTAGGGGGTAAGAAATGTGTAGGATATGACACTAAAATGCTTTAAAGTCAGTCAGCTCTATTCTGTGCTCTGCTTGCACAACAGTGAATTTGGTTTGGAAGCGGAAGGGCCCTTGGAGGTGACATCTTTGCTAATGTAACTCATATTGCAGGGAGGCCATCTTCACATCGTCTAGCAGTGCTTACAGAGTGTACTTTGCTCTGATTAAAAGGCTGAAACAGGCAGTTCAATACTTAAATCTTTTCGTAAATGTTTTTTGTGGCTGTACCTAACTGCTGAAGCTGTAGGGTGAGATTCTGAGCTGACAGCACTGCAGTTGCTGGGCGAAAGACTTTGCCTTCTGTAGCTGCTTACGCTTGGGGATGTCTGTGTGGCAGTTCATGGCTTGCACTGTGTGTTGGCTGGCGCTCGTGTGGCTGGATCTCTTTAAGTGGTGAGGGGTTTTTTGAGTTGGATTTCTGAAGGCGAACATCCTTCCTGAAGAGACTGTCTTTAGGACTTCGTTTCATTTCTGCAGGGCTTGAATGCAGGATTAAGGATCGCATTTGAAATATGCATCAGTTGATTCATGCTTGCTCTGGTCTCTAGTTACCTCTGAATTGCAGATGTAAAAAAGAGCTCGAAACTGGCTTTGGTGATTTTTTTTTTTTTTTAATGCAAGTGGCAACATGGTGCTAGAAGTGTACAATTTTCCTACTACTTATTCTCAGTATAGAAACATGCATGGATATGTGCAGGGCTTCCTGTGCTGTGCTTGAAAGGTTAAATTTTGCCTCTTTTTTTCAAGCTAGGGTAAAACTCCCATATACTGCAATAATGAAAAGATTAGATTTTTGTATAACAAAATGTTCTCAGTCCTCACTTGTTTTTGAGTGCTTACCATGAAGAGATTGGTGGGCCAAATAGGTGTTTCCCTTTCGTGCCCTATATAATGCAACCAGTGTTCAAACAAAGATTTGTGAGGCTGTTGGTACTGTAGACCTAATCTTTCGTAATAGGATTAGTCTAATGTGGTGAGTTTCTGTAGTTGTGGATGACCTGTATTCAGTAAACAAACATCTTTCTTTGGATTTTAAGCTCAGGCTTGAAAATGCTAATGCAAATAACTGTTTTTACATAAACATGCTTATAGGACTTCTTATATGCAATACCAGTGTAAAAATATCTCAGCATCAGCTTGTTTCCTCTCCATATATTTAATCTAAATATTATGTTGCTTTGTTTAGAATAGCTATAACACAACTATTTCATTTCTGGAGGGGAGTTTCTGCATATAATTCTCTCTCCAAAACAGCACGCAAGCCTCATTGTCAGAAATGTTTCTTGTAACTAAAGCCTCAGGCTGCCAGCCAGTGTCTGTTTTTTGTCTAGCCTGACCAGACAGGTATTGAAGCTTTCTGTAGCAACTTCTTTACGTGGCCACTTGACGTGTTATTAAGGATTTGCGGTTGGCATGAGTAACCCATTGAGTTACAGAGCAGTTACAAGATTTTTCTTAAATGTGTGAGTTACATTTTTCTTAAATGTACTGCGGTTACAAATGATGGTAGTATCACTTGCATTGCCCCACAAATGGCTTAAACTTGAAGTCACGTTTGAGAGGAGCACTAAGGTAAACGCTGCACTGAAATGTGAGGGATGGTGTGATATATGGGTGGCGAGTATCTGTTTTAAATAAAAACAACTCTGTCTCGTTGTTCTTAGTTAAATCTGCGGTTAAATGCAAGAATCCAAAACATCTCCTGCTTAATTTCAGTAGCCTTCTGGGAATCCCAATTCCGAATTGTCCTTAAAACAGCATTTGGTTTAGATTGAAGCAGAAGGAGTTAGTCTGATCTCAGTTCAAGGATTAGCTTTCAGGGAGTCTTTGGGCATGGATTCCCTTGTACCACCACCCACCTGCATCACACAGTTGCAAGTAATTCAAAAGTAACAGCCAGCAGAAGAAGCTCTAAGGAGAAGTGACAGGTTTGCCCCTGAAACAGTCTCTGGGGTGGCAGGTAGGGGGTACCTGTCACTAAACACAGTGATGTGCTAAGGGAGGTCCTTGAGCCGTGCCAGCCAGGGGCTGAGCAGCAGCATGATGTCGTGTAGATTTCCAGGAAGGACACAGATCCGTACAGTGATCTTGTTTGATCGTGTCAAGTTAATTGTGACGATCAGACAACGGTTAGATAGGAATAAGTATAACATTGTCTTTTTCCTTTCTCCTTTAGGATCGTGGAAATATACAGTAGAAGATTACAAGGTAAACAGATGAATTTTTGGTTTTGTTGTGTGCAGTCCTTTGCTAGCTAGCTCAGGGTACTGGTAATTGTAGGTGGACTACAGCTGTTAATTGTGAAGATCAGACAACGGTTAGATAGGAATAACATTGTCTTTTTCCTTTCTCCTTTAGGATCGTGGAAATATACAGTAGAAGATTACAAGGTAAACAGATGAATTTTTGGTTTTGTTGTGTGCAGTCCTTTGCTAGCTAGCTCAGGGTACTGGTAATTGTAGGTGGACTACAGCTGTGCAAATTTTAGTGTGAAGAAAAGCACTGTGTTCTCGAACAGGAGTTTCTCAGCTGTCATCCTCTGTCATGGAAATATCACGTTTCCAGTGAGGAGTAAAATCTGCCTATGAAAATAGATGTAGGCAGTAACTGATTCAGAGGATAAATGTGCTACAAGATACAGCTGCCAGGAATAACTAAACTAGTTGGATGCTGCTGGAGATGAACTCTCCTACAGATAATTTGAGAGATGCCTTCAAGAATTCTTGTCTGAAGAGATGGAGCGGGAGCTGCCATGTTATGGACTGCCTGCCCGCTGCCTCTGAGAAGCGGAGGAAGCTGTAGGATCTGAGGCCTTGGGTTGGGCTCAGCCTGCTGTCACTGTCCTGCAGTTAAATTTGGCCTGTTCTTGGGGACAGAAGTGTTAGTGACCATTAGATGTCAGACTGGTGAATAGAGGGTGCTAGAGCTGCAGGAAGTAAAGCTTTGCAGGACAATAGACTCTCTTAATTTGCTCATTTTTTATCTGCATTTAGTGCAGCAGTAAAGCCAGTGAACAAATACATAAAAACTGAAAGAAAATAGAGGAGCAAGAAAATGTACCTGTGTAATAGGAAACTTAAGAGCTGTTATAACAAGTCATGGCAATGCAATTCCTGCAAAGGTGTAATGCAAAACAACTCCCAACATAAACAAGCCAATAAAAGGTCTGTTCCAGGGTACAAAACATAAGATAAGATTTGGTACTACTAAAATTTATTTAGGAAGAGCAGTACGTGTGTGTGGGGGGTGGGGAACAGGCACACTTGGAAGTGAGGATGCAATGTTGCTATGCAGATAGTGGTGGTGTTGATGCTAGTCCAATTTAACACTGCGTCTGAACTCCCTGTTGTTCTTTCAGTCCAGGAACGCCTTACCAAACAAATTGCAATAGCCATCACAGAAGCCTTACAGCCCGCTGGAGTTGGAGTGGTTATTGAAGCTACGTAAGTTACTCTGAGCTGTTCTGTGGTGGCGTACGGGCCGCGCGTGATTCCAGCTGTGTGCTGTAGAGCTGTTGTGTGTTGCCTCTTTGGCAGCGGTAGCTGTGTGCCGTGCTTGTTTATGAGGCAGGGAGTGATCCTCTCCCGTTCAGCGAAACGGCCTGGTGGGTTGGAGCCGTTTAAAACGGGGGCCTACCTTATCCGCTGCAGAGATGTGGCAGCTGGCAGTGTGGTCAGCGGTCCCAGTTGCGCCGGGGCCATGCTCTGCCTCACTGCATCTTCTACTTCCTCAAGTTGCTTGGGACTAGCAACGGGCACGTCCCCGTGATCAGAATGCACCTTGGAAAGGTGGGCTTTTGCTAGGATCAGAGGAGAGAAGGCGGGGGGCTGGGAACTTGACTCTTTTCTCCAGAGGACAGCTGAGGTACTACTGACAGATGTCCATTCTGGATGTGGAGGTTTTGTCACTTCCCCAGAATTTAACGTGACCGTGTAAGAAGCCTCTCTCTTCGTGGGATTACTTCTTTCTTTTGAGTATGCCTGACTTACTGACTCCTCTCTCTCATTTCTTCTAGGCATATGTGTATGGTAATGCGTGGGGTACAGAAAATGAACAGTAAGACAGTAACCAGCACAATGTTGGGGGTATTTCGGGAAGATCCAAAGACCCGTGAAGAATTCTTGACACTCATCAGGAGCTAAAACTGTGTTATCCTCTAAACGCACTCTGGAGATTGTTCTGTTCAGTGTCACTGTCTGTTCTTACTTGTTCCTACATCTCACTTTTAAACTAAATTGTTGTGAATTGTTGTCATAGTCTTTGTGCAGTAAAAGACTTCTGATGGCGAATGAAAAATGTAACAATAAGGTAGGCTTCTCCTGGATTTCCAATGATGCTGATGTCACAGAATTACAAGCTACGAACAGGGTTTTGGAAATGTTTTTCCATCTGCAATGCAGAATATGCTGCTGTTAGGAGAAGAGTGGGGCTTGGGGGTGAAATGGATATTTATGAAATAGTTACGTTTGTTAGAATAAATATGGAGCAGCACAGGAAACAACTGAAAGGCTGTGGATCCTTGTAAGACCACTTACGCGGCAAATACTGTACCTCTGCTGGAAAGGGTGGTCCTCAATTATCTCTGGCTATATTTTATTACAAGTCCTGCAGTGGCTGTTTCAATATCTGGATATGTACGTTATACCTCTTTGAGATGTTACCTCTGGTGGTGTTTTATATTCTTGCTAGTATTAACCCTCCTTTTTTGTGTGGTTTTTTTGTTTTAAATTTCTCTCACACACACACACTTTTCTTAGCCTCTTAACGTGCAGGGAATTAACTTCTAAATTATTGGGGGCACAGTCTTATCTCAGTATAAAGGGTTTTATGCACCTTCTTCTCTGTGCCTCGGAATGTCTGACCACTTTAACTGTCAGTTTCTTACTATTTTTAAGCAAACTTTAACAGAGGGGAGGAAAAAAAACCCCAGAGCCTGTCTGCAAAGTGCTAAGGTAGCCAAAGAGGTTTTTAATGATGTTTATATCTTGAGCTTTCCTTCTTGGATTTCCATGGGTTAGACTGAGAAGCTCAATCTAGTCTGATAATCTGAAAACGAAGATTTCTCTTCAAGTATTTCAAGATCTGCGTCTCATAAAATGTTGGACCAAAGGTGAGCACTGAAATCCTGAACGCAGCACACTGTACCTCTCCTGCCTGGCGGCAGGTCGTTTCGGGGCAAAGTAACCTGAAATGACAAGAACTTATTTCGTAAGAGCAATTGAGAAAAGCATTTCCAGGGCCATCAAAATGAATTCAACCACTTTTTTCTGCGTATGGGGCAACCGCTGTATGTGGCAGTATTGGTACAAAAAGTTTCAGTCAGCTGGACTTGGCTGAACTTCTTATACTTTGTTACAATTTTAATGGGTGTTTTGTAACTCTTAATTGGGAAAACATGAGGCGCAAATGAAAACCACCCTTCTCAAACTAAGCACGGGAGACAAAACTTACAAAATAAAATGTCAGCCAGGGTGTCGGATGCCCACAATGCAGGTTCCCACAGTCGTATCTGCTTCGCCGAATATGACTCCAAGATGTTCTGTACGCTAACCTAAAAGGCAGTTCCTGGTCTGGCAAGCTCGATCTTAACCAACATTCCTGTCTCTTGCTTCAACCCCTGTTGGAAACGAAATGAAAATCGTGTCTGGTCAAATTTCCATTGGGCCTAAAGAACTTTCAAGAGCGACAACCTCATGCGTTTAATTATACTAATTTTACCTTGATGACCTTCACAGCATTATTGGAAGAATCTTTTACGATATCCTCTGTCCTGGATTCTGTAGAGTTAGGTGCTAAAGAGTGTTTGTCTGCTAGTGTAAACAAGGTATGTATTGCACATTTCTAAAATACACTAACTCTATGGCATTTGTTTTCCTTAAATGATTGAGAGCAGGTATTGCTGCTTTCCGGTTCAGTATATGTACCCAGCTGAAAAGCCTTAAATCTTTCTTGCCTGAAGTTCAGAGTAAAGCTCCTTCTCTTTTTAGCTCAACGACTGGAAGGAGAATTTGAGGACCAAAGGGGCACGCACTAGTACATTTGTTTCTCTTCCTTGCTTTAGTTTGGAAATTAAGTCTCTGTAAAACACTGTCTTGCTCCTGAGGTAATGAAAAGTTGCATTTTAACCACTTATCTCTATTCAGGATAAAGTTTGCATTGCGCCACCACTGTTTTCTATTTCCATGTGACCCGTAGTCCTTAAAACATACCTCTCTATACTTGTGGCCTTGGATTTTGTTCACATTTTTGTTGTTGTAAGACTTGGTGCATTTATTTTTTTATTTTTTTTTTGGAACATTGGTATTGTTCAAATACACAAGCTTTAACTACAACCGGTGTGTATATATGTATAGTACATACAGCCTGCTGTTGTACCGCGTAAAAGTCCATTGTCTCTAAAACATTAAAGCACAGTATTATCCTTTGGAGTGCTAGCATCCTTGGTGACCTGGAGGCCGTGGCATCGCGCAACGAAGTGGCACGTGCCCCGTCTCCTTGGGCGGCGGGGGTTGTTTCTGCACTAGGAGGTGCTCCAAGCCTGTCATGAGGTGTTGGGTTGCTCTTCTGGGACAGTAGTTGCTGTTGTCCCCCGCTGAGTCCCCAGCTGTTGACTGGGCAGCAAAAAAAAAAAAAAACCCCAAGATTTGGTGTCGCCTTCTTACTGGTCCTCGGTGCCCGAGAAATCAACAGCAAATCCAGGGGGGCAGGGAAGGTGGGAAGCAGAGGCTGCTTTGGGCTGGCTGTTGCACGCCTCGAGCCTCGTTGGGGGCTTAGCGTCCTCCTGTGCGCTTCTTAAGCCATTCTGGATGCCTCATCACACTTTACTGAGGAAGTACCTGGTTCCTGGCCAAATGTTTAAACTACCTGAACAGATATATCCTAATAGCAGACGTGAGGCAGGTGCAACAAGAGGCCTCGAAGGTGAAGTCTTGGTTGGGTCACCCCACCGTGCACAGCCATGAGCTCGGCCTGTGCCAGCAGAAGCGGTGCTGCCCCTTCAGGGTGGGGAGGCTGTCTTAAAGACGCTCCTGCTGTCCTCCAGCCTCCCCGCTGTCCTCCCAGGATGCAGGTACTGCAAAATTAAGGGCGGGGAGGGGGGAAATAAACACAAAACTTACAGATTCCCAGGCTCCCGAGGAGCGTTGTAGCCAAAGCTTTGCCCGTGGGCAGTAGAGAGGGAAGGGGGGCTGCGTGCGGCTGTGTTCGTACACCCGTGGACAGCCTGCAGCCACCCTGTCGCTTCTCAGCGTCCAGAGCCACCAGAAGGAAAGCAGGCTGTGCCTGCGTGCTCCAGGGAAGTCCCTTTGTGTAGCCCTTTTCACACCTAACGTTTGCTCTTCTGTACTGCCGGGCAGTTTCGGGGGGCAGGTGGTGTCTGCTGCGGTTGGAGCCGTGGCTGCGCTGACAGGTGAGCCTGACCTGCAAGCTGCTGACCGCTGGCAGGAGCCCTCATCAGGCTGCGCTGGCCCAGGCTTTTCTGCAGCCTGGATGAGAAAAGGAGGGGGAAAAAAAAAAAAGAAGGCATTAAAGCAATCGCTTATTTAATCTCTTACCTACTTCTCCGTGTCGAAGCACAAGATAAACCAGGCCGGGGTGGGGAAAAGGCAACCAGAGAAGTTTTTGGGCTGCGGGCGGGGATGGGGAATCTGCTGGTACAGCGTGGCTTTGCGGGCGAATGCTGTGGCGGGCAGAAATGGGGAAAGAGTAATGAACGAAAGCCCCCTCCAGCCCTTTGTGGGTGGTTTTTTTTTCCCCAAATGGTCTGTCCTATTTGGAAACAACCCTCCTGGGAAGCCCCAGGAGCATTGTCAAGAATTGCCTTTGTCGTGAAGCTGAGTGACTTCTGCGTTTCCCACGGCTGTACGTTAAAGCTGGCGACTGTGGTGGGAAACAGCCTGTTTTCACCAACGGGCACTTCTGCAACAAGTTTTCTATTCCCCGCCTCTTTATTTTTTTTTTTTAGGTGTGGGATTGGGAAGGAGCCTGCCTGGTTTTGTCATCATGGGAAAATCTGTTTTCATCGGGGTGACAAAATACTCAGCTTGAAAGTGCAGCTCAAAAAACCAGGAGGGAGCGATAAGAACCAAATCTGTAAGAGAACCAAAAGCTGTTATTAAGATGACAATCCATCC
>NW_008794444.1:1785410-1793336 GCF_000699145.1 Aptenodytes forsteri
CCTGCTCTGTTCATTGCCTGGCACCCTCCAGTGGTACGTGCTGCTTCTCGGGGTTTGGTTTTTTTTTTTTCCTCAGGAGTCCCCCATATAAGCAGCTTCTTTGTGTTTTTTTCTATCGCTGTCGTTTACTTTTGGGTGTCTCCCATCGTTTCCTGCGCGCGTGCTGCAGAGTGATCGCTCAGCGAGTCCCCGGGCCGTGCCCAGCCGGGTCCTCGGCGCAGGCTCTTTGGTCCTCTCCCCTTGCGTTCCGCTTCCAGGTGCAGGTTTATACTTCGGTTCAGGCAACTTTTCACAGCCAGGAGCCCCCGGGAGGGGGTTAGTCCTGCTTATCTCACGGTGCAAAGAAGTGGCCTCGGTTCCCTTGTGCTGTGGCGTGAATTCCCTGCAGAGACCTGGCTGGTGGCTCACTTGCTCTGCCGGCATGTCCCAGCTGTCCCTGGTGTGGAAGCTTGCGGGAGATAGGGATGCCTCTCCTGGAAACCCTGTGCAGACACCTCCTGCCCAGCTGCGTTGCCTGTGGCTGGACCTCACGCCGTCTTCGTGCTCCCAAGGCCACTGTAGATTTTTACGTTCCCTTCTACAAAGCACAAGTCCCAAAATTTCATCCTCGAAGCACCCTCTTGCGTATAAGATCCTGCTGCTGGTCGTCAAGATCGGTCAGGTAGGCGGTGAATAACGAATGCCGCTGCCCAAAGATGTGAGAGCCGCCAGCCCAACCTGTCCCAGGGGGGCTCCTGGAAACGTGGCCAGCCTTGTGGTTAGCTCTTGGAGAGGGAGGCATGCGGAACCTGGGCAGCACCAGCTGGCCGGGAACCCCCTGGCAGATGGCTGGCCTGCAGCTCTGAGTGTTCAGCGGGGGATAGGGGCAAGCTAGAGTAGGACTGGGGTGTCCATCGGTGCGGTATGGGTTCCTGAGCTGTTGTCCACGTCTCGCCCAGGCTGCCTACCCGTCAGCACTGGGGCGGGGGGCCGGGGGGGGGGGGGGCAGAAGAGGTCTGCCTTTCCTTGGGCGTTTTACCCAAGGGATACCAAAATCGGCTCTTCCTAGCCAAAAATCTGCCTTCCGGGTGAATGAGTGGCTGCAGTCGAGGGCTCCGATCGTCCTGGAGGCTTTATGCAGCCATCGCAACCTTCCAGCAGCTCACAGTTGCTTAGTGAGCTCCAGTCGCTCATTACCTGGCCTCGGGTTTCTGCCCCCGCTCTCTCGAGTGAGCTGTCAGCGCTGGGAAGGCGGCCCCGATCAGCCCTGCCCTTTGAGCTTTGGCTGAGCCCTTCTGCTGAACTCCTGGAAATAACCTTTATGAAAAGCTGTGCCTTCCAGTTGTATTTCGAGTTGCAGTCATGATTTAGCGGTTGAGAGGATATAAAACATTGAAGCTCTTTTTAATAAGTCTTGGGCTGGGCTGTTAACAGGGACAGCAAATAAATCACAGTATTCAAAGAAATTTCGCTAAAATACCCAAAGAATATAATCACAAGGAATTTTTTTTTTTTTTTTTGACAACTTTGTACTGTGGTTTTGGTGTTGGGGCTTTGCAGGGGTGGTTTTAGCGAAGTGGACCGTACCACGTTACCTCTCTATTTGCTCTGCTGCGCCGTACCGAGATTGCGACGGTAAAGCAAAGGTTAAAAATCCACCGTAAGAGTGGCTAAATGAGCTACACAGGCCTGTAAACTATTTCAAAAGTGCTAAGGCAAACCACAATGGCGCTTCTTTTGCCTGGGGTGTCCGAATACCACCAAGGGAGCAATTCCTGGGTGGGTTCCCACCACCCAACCTTCACGTGTGACCTGGGGAACCCTTTACCAGGTGCTACGGGAGGGAGTTCATGCCTCGGCTCCGTCCCGCCCTGGCCGTGCGTGCCCGTACACCCTCTCAGCATCCCTCTTTTCCCCTAGAGAAGCTGTATCTCACCGTACAGCTGGCATTTCTTCGGCTCCCTTGTCCTGCAACGCCCGCCGCAGCCACGCACCGACCTGCCGGAGAGCTGCGGGACCGGGTGGAGGAGGAGACCGCCGCCGCTGCAGCCACGCACCGACCTGCCGGAGAGCTGCGGGACCGGGTGGAGGAGGTGACCGCCGCCGCTCCAGCCGGGACATGCTGCAGCGCACCGATGCGTAGGAAAAAGGCAGGATTTCTTTTCCCTGTATCATTAACGTTATCAGCATCCAGCATTAGCAGCGTCATTACGAGCAGATCAGCCAACAAATGGCTGGGGAGGGGGTGGATATCTTTATGGTAAAACAAATGATAAATTTGGTTTTACCTATTATTTTTACCTACTGCAGGGAGTAAGGGATTGGCAGCGCACCGATGCGTAGGAAAAAGGCAGGATTTCTTTTCCCTGTATCATTAACGTTATCAGCATCCAGCATTAGCAGCGTCATTACGAGCAGATCAGCCAACAAATGGCTGGGGAGGGGGTGGATATCTTTATGGTAAAACAAATGATAAATTTGGTTTTACCTATTATTTTTACCTACTGCAGGGAGTAAGGGATTGTCCTTCGTGTGCGTTTTCTGCTCTAGCCAGAAATATCGCAGGTCGTGTGGCCCGTAGATACATTAATTATTGGAAAACAAAAACTTTGCCTTAAACAACTGCCCTGTTGGCGTCACCTTCATAACGTACCTGCGGGATACATTAAGGATCTCTTTGTTTTTAAGGTCGTGCGGGGTGACAGCCCTTGACACTGTGTAAACACTTCCTACGGGGACCCGAATCCGCGCAGCCACGGGGTTGCCAGCCCAGGGCCGCCGGCGGGCCGCACCTCAGGTCTGTGCTCATCTTCTCCGATCTCTTCTCCATCGCTCATCACCTGGGGAGGTAAACTGGGAGGGAAATGGGTATTATCGCAAGGAGCCAGTGCAGCTGGAGGAGGGAAAGAGAAGGACGGGAAAGGTTTTTGTAGGGAAGTGGCAACGGGAGGGATAGCTGGCAGGGGGTTTGCAAAGGTCCTGGCTCCGGCTGGGTGATGCTCAAGGTCAGCGATGCGGCGAGAGGGGAGAGAGGGTCGGGCTGGGTCTCGGCCTCCGCAGCCGCCTGCCCGTGCCTGGGGACGCACAGTCTGTGTCTCCCTCTGCTGAGCCCAGCCCTGAGCTCTGCTCGCCACAGGAGAGGAGCAAGAGCAAGAGCTTTCGGGCTGGAAACTCTTCGCGGGGAGGCCTGGGGGTCACCCCGATGCCAGGCTGGGGGCATGGGGGGGCGGGAGAGGGGCACCCAGCCCCTCCGCTGCAGGATGCTGCTGCCCTGGGGAGCGAACGCCCACCCGCCCGTGCTGCCTCTTCGCAGGGATGGAGGTGGTGCTGCTTTGTCAAAAAGCAGGGGCTAACCTGGCAGGATGATTTTTTTTAATTGCTATTATTTAAAATTGGCCGAAAATCTATTTTCTGTAGAAAAGTGGGGATTTTGGCTGAGCTGGGCAATTTCTCCTCTGACCAGACTCGGTCAGCAGAGCATTTCCTTGGAGAAAAGAGGGAAAATGCTGCTTTGCTCTTCCAGGCACCGGCAGGCTGCAAGCACCCCTCTGCTGCCTGCCCAGAGCACGGCTGGGGGGCCCGCCGGCTCTGCCTGCACCGGGGCTTTGGGCGAAGCCATGGTCCGTCCTTCTCCGACCGCTCCCTTCGTTGGTGCCAATGGCTCCACAGCAGCCAGCGCAGCCCTGGGACCCTCTCCTCCAAGTTGTGCAGGGATGGGTGCTGTTGCTAGACTAATTTAAGCATCCATCACCAGGCACCTTGCTGGGAGATGCGGGGAGGTGGCCTCGTCTTCATAAGGCTGCAAACTCTGCCCACGTGGACATTTATAGATACATAGATAAATAGATATATGGTATCCATTCTGATCCCACGCCAGGACCTGTGGGCGCGGGGGCCACTCAGCCCCGTTGCTTCCACCGCCCCGTGCGAGCGATGCCGCGGCCCCAAGGTGCCTGTGCCAGGCATACGTCGCCGAGCTATTTGCAGATCCCAATTAAAAATAGCTCCCCGGCGCGCTCAGCGACGCTGCTGAGCCCCGCGGTGAATTCACTCTCTAAAAGTGCTGCCAAGCATCTGCCTCTGCCGACGCTGAACAGGGTCAGGCCACTTACAAGGACAGCCGTCCCCTCGCAGCCTCGGGTTCGGATGCACCAGCTCTAGGAATACTTTCCTCTCCGGGGTGGGGTGCTGCGTGGCATCGCTTGCCGCTCACGAGGAGGTGACAGAGGCCGCGCCGAGCAAAATAAGTTGCGCTGCTGGTGACGAGCCCTGTGGTGCTGGCGTGGGCTGCCAGCCCAGGGCTCCGAGGAGCGGCACGGCGGCGGCAATTTGGTATATTCCAGGAGCGGGTCCCTGGCTGGCAGGGAGCCCACCGTTACCATCCAGCCTCTCCTGCGCAGCCTCAGCCGACAGACTTGGGGAATTAATTATTCCCTGAACTCGAGGAGCACTTCTGGTAAAGCCCTCTCCATCCTGATTAAAAACTTTCCTGTAATGGGAAATCCCTGCCCACGGCCACTGACAAATTGTTCCCCTGGCTGGTCCCCTCGCTGTTAAATATGAGGCATTTGTACCCGCACCGGGAGCCTGGGGTTAGGGCCAAAGGGCCAGGAGCATCCCCTGGGAGGGTGCACCTGGATGGCTGCGCCGACTCCCAGGGCTGGGGCTCCTTCTCCATCACCCTTTGGGGTAGGTGGAGAAAAGGCCCTGGTCCGCCACTGACAAATTGTTCCCCTGGCTGTTCCCCTCGCTGTTAAATATGAGGCATTTGTACCCGCACCGGGAGCCTGGGGTTAGGGCCAAAGGGCCAGGAGCATCCCCTGGGAGGGTGCACCTGGATGGCTGCGCCGACTCCCAGGGCTGGGGCTCCTTCTCCATCACCCTTTGGGGTAGGTGGAGAAAAGGCCCTGGTAACAAGATAACCTGGGGTTATCCCGCGCCTGCCAGGGATGCTGTGGAAGCCAAAACAGCCCAGCCGCTGCTAAGGCAGTGGCCACCGGCCCCCGTCTTTGCCCCCAAGGAGCTGGGCTGGATGTGGGCTGCAGCCTCCGCAGGGCAGGAGAACGGGAGCCCGACTCCCGCAGGCTGGACGGGGCTCAAGCGTGGCGTAATCCGGGAGCACAGGTTGGTAAAGCCTTTAGTCTCCGGTACTGATTCATCCAACAGCTCCTGACAGCACGGAAATGTGGTTTGCATTTTTTTTTTTCTCTTGCTTTTCCTTTTTTAAGCCTCTTTCCAGTTTGCCCGTCGACGGGACCCGCAGACTCTAACCGCGCGGCTGCTGCGGGCTTTCCTTGGAGCTTTTTCAGCCCCTCCAGCTCCGATTTTCCACCCCAGGGCTTTTTGCTTTTTCCTTTCCCTTTTCATTCTCTATTAGTGCAACAAACGCGTGCTTTGAGACCCAGACGGCAGGCGCACGTACGTGGAAAGGCAGACTGTTTATGGAAGGAAACAGCATTTCGGCTGGGGTTTAGGTAACGCTTTTCTTAGCCGCGTTGGGAGGGCTGATGCACGGTGGGTGCAGGGAGCCGTTGCCTGTGGGCTGCCGATGCGGGTGCTCTCCTGGGCAGGGTAATTCGGGTGGGGCTGAACGCCACGATGAATCTTTCCCTCCTGGGGTGGCCCGGCCCGTGATGCTCAGGAGCATCTTTAAATAGAAGGGGCTTGAGGACACGCTTTTGGGGTGCTTGGCCTCATCAGCATTTGGGGAGCTTGCTAGGAGCCTCTTCCAAGGAGAAGCAGCGGTTGAGGCTTTCAAACAAGCTGAAGAAGCCCCACGTTTGCAGGTTCTGCTCGTCATGGGGGACATCAGCCACCCCGATGCCTGCTGGAGGGACACCACAGCAGGGCCCGGGCCACCCAGGAGGTCTCTCGAGGGCACTCATGACGTTGTCCTGACACAGGCAAGCGAGGGGAGACGCTCTGCTCCACCTCACGCTTGCAACCCAGGAAGGACTGGTGGGGGGACGTGAAGGTTGGAGGCAGTGTTGGAGGCCCAAGGAGCTCCTGACACGACTCAGACATTAAAAGGAAGCATACGAGAGATGGAAGCAGGGGCAGCCGTTCCCGGGAGAAGCATAGGGACACTGTGTGGGCATCCAAGGATGGGGCTTGGGAAGCTAAAGCTCACCTGGAGTTGGACCTGGTGAGAGATGTGGACATGCACAAGTCCCTGGGGCCTGATGGGATGCACCCACGGGTGCTGTGGGAGCCGCTGCAAGGCCGCTGTTGCAAAGAGCATGGTGATCAAGGGAAGTTTCTGAGGACTGGAAGAGAGCAAAAGGCACTCCTTCCCTCAAGAAGGACAAGGAGGCGGCTCTGGGGAGCTGCCGGCCAGTCAGCTTCACCTCCACACCTGCGAAGGTGGTGGAGCAACTAAGCCTGGACACCATTTCCAGACACCTGAAGGACAAGAAGGTGATGGGGAGCAGTCAACGTGGCTTCACAAAGGGAACGTGTGCCCATCCAGCCTTCTGCGGCGCGGTGACTGGCCCAGTGGACGAGGGCAGAGCAGTGGGTGATTTATCTTGACTTCAGTTCGGCTTTTGGCACCGTCTCCTGCAACACCCTCATGGACAAGCTGATGAAGTACAGGCTGGATAAGCTGACGTTAATGTGGGCTGAAAACTGGCTGACCGGCCGGGCTCAGAGGGCCGGGTTCACGGGCACGGAGTCCACCTGGAGACTGGTGACTAGTGGTGTACCCCAGGGGTCAATAATGGCGCCAACTACTCTTTAACCTCATCATTGATGACCTGGACGCCGCGACGCTGTCAGCACGTCTGCAGGTAATACAAAACTGGGAGGAGTGGCTGATGCACCAGAGGGTCGTGCTGCCATTCAGAGGGACCTGGACAGGCTGGAGAAATGGGCTGAGAGGAACCTCGTGAGTTCACCACGGGGCCGAGTCCTGCCGCTGGGGAGGGGTAACCCCATGCACCAGTGCACACTGGGGGCTGAGCGGGTGGAAAGCAGCTTTGCAGAGAAGGACCTGGGAGTCCTGGTGGACACCAAGCCGCCCACGAGCCAGCAATCCACCCTCACAGCAAAGGTGGCCACCAGCATCCCGGGCTGAATTCAGAAGACCGTCTCCAGCAGGTCAAGGGGGGGGGGTGGGGGGGGTATGATCCTGCCCCTCTGCTCAGCACTGGTGAGACACGCCTGGTGCGCTGGGCCAGCGCTGGGCTCCCCGGCACAGGAGGGACAGGGACATATGAGTGCAGCGAATGGCCGAGCTGATGGTTTAGAGCTTGGATTGGTTGAGAAGAGCCTGCAGGAGCTGGGCTTGGTCAGCTGGGAGAAGTGGAGGCTCAGGGGGATCTTACTGATGCGTCCAATGGCGAGGGGGATAAAAACGAGCTACAAGAGGCAATGGCCACAAGCTGAAACACAGGAAATCCCATTTAAATGTCAGAAAAAGCCTTTTTTTAACCGTAAGCGTGGTCTAACCCTGCACCAGGCTGCCCGGAGAGGTTGCGTGGCCGCCACCCCTGGAGGTAACCAACCCCACCCCGAGCATCCTGCTCTCGCTGCCCCTGCGCTGAGCGAGGGGTGGGATGGGGGCGATCTGTGTGTGTGTGTGTGTGTGTGTGTCCCTGCCCACCCTCAGCAAGGCGGCGACGCCGCAAACAGCACCAGCCCGTGCAGAGCCCAAAGCCGAGAAAATACGGAAAAAAACCTGGGCCAGAAGTCACGGTCCTGCCCTCGGCACCTCCCGCAGCCGTGCGCCTGCGGCAAGCGGCAGTGCCAGCTCCGAGCATCCTTCCCTGCCCGCTCTGGCCCAAGGCGGGCCTGAAATTCGCAGGTTTTTAGCCCAGAATCAGCCCAGCCTGAAAAAACCCAACCCAAATGTCTCCATGCACGCGCTGAGGCTCTCGGCCGAGCCGGCTCCTCCGTGTGCCCCCGCAGCCTCAGCTGCAGCATCCAAGCCGATCCAGCCCCAATTCC
>NW_008794444.1:1793362-1794545 GCF_000699145.1 Aptenodytes forsteri
TGTCCAAACAGCTCCCGGGGCGCGGGCGTCCCAAAGGGACAGAGAAGCGGCTGCGTGGAGAACGCCGGGGATTTGTAAGCCCTGCCACGGGCTTTATATAAAGATAATAACCCCCCCCCTTGCAGAACTACGCAACTCCTCCTCCCCTCTCTCACCCCACGGGGCTGGCCATTTATTTTATTCTATTTTTTTTAATTTTTTTTTTTTAAAGTACGAGGCCATCTGCCAAAAAGAGCGTAAAGAAGGAGGCGCCACACCCCAGTGTTACAAAACCTTGTATTAATCATCTCCCTTCACTTTCAATATACCGTTGATATGAAATATAGCCATGATTCCTAGTTACATGGGAGGAAATGAGTAATAAATACATTGGAGCAAGTTGAAATCACGAGGGTGTTTCACTGGGAACAACATTTGAAAACTGTACACTTGCAAAGACCGGCATCTCCAAACATTAGTATTTCTTTATATCAGGAAGCTTTTACATGTAACGAACATGCGATTTCCATATATGAACCCCCCCCCCCCACCAAAAAAAAAAAAAAAAAAAAAAGAATTGAAAAAATATGCATTGCTCGGCAACATTAACTAGGCAAAAATAGTTCTTTGTGCACTAACTTTGTACAGAAAAACCAGGACTAAAGGCATGCATGTACAATAAAAGGCTGCCCGGGAACGGCATGCAACAGAAGAGAGTTCAAAGCTTTTTAAAGTAAGCTTACAATATGCATAAATACATCAGGGTTATATATATTGATAAGGGAGGAAGTATTCTGTTTAACATTATTAACATTCCTGTTTTTGTTTTTTTTTTTTGTTTTTTTTTTTTCTTCCTATTCCTCCCAGAGGAATACACATTCACCTTTAAGTAAAGATAAAGGAATACAAAAAATAAAACTCACTTTGCAAACTCTGATGACTCGTATAAAATCAACTTTAGTGTTACCGTCGCTGTGTGCAAATTATAGACGTCTGCAGGACCCACTTTCCATCAGGCACATTCAGAAAGCTAAACCTGGGGCACGGCCGCACCCCGACATGGAGAAAGGTGACAACAGAAATAGTTTCCCTAAGTGCTGACCAAACTCGAGCTCCGCTCCGCGCCGCTCGCGGGCGTAAATCACAGTTTCGGATTTTCCTGCTGGATGCTGGCCGGGCTGGGCCCCCCCCCCCCCCCCCCCCC
>NW_008794444.1:1795919-1796329 GCF_000699145.1 Aptenodytes forsteri
CCCCCGTGGCTGCCGCTCCCACCCGTCACCTCCCTCCATTCATTAATTTTCAATTTATTATTATTCCATCAGAAAACCTGGAGCAGCATCAGGACCGGCGGGAGCAAAGCCGGCGCTACACCAAGCATCACCACGGGCACCGATGGTTTTTCTGGCCCCGATCTCGCTTCGAGCACGGGCTTGAGCAGTGCCGTGTCGGGTTTAGCTATTTAATGCCCCTGGACCAAATTTAGCTCCCCCGTTAGAAGAAGCAAGGCAGCGGCGGATGAGGGGGAGCCGAGCCACTGCCATCCTGCCATCCACGCCTCTTCCCCGGCACACGTTTAATGCCAAGAACGTGGGACTGTGGAGCTGCGTTTTGGTGCCCTTTGGGGCTTGGTTTTTATTTGGCTAAATAAAAACGCACGCTT
>NW_008794444.1:1797025-1797882 GCF_000699145.1 Aptenodytes forsteri
TGTAATAAATGACAACACAAATTCCAAGTCTAATGATATGTTCACAAGGACAATCTACACATTCACAAAATTAAAACAGGAGAGAGAGAGAGAAAGAGAGAGGAGAGGAGAGAGAGGAGAAAGGATGCAAGCTATCGCTGAGGCTCCCTGCAAGCCCCAACCTCGCCGCTGGACCCGCAGCAGTTGTTCTCCCGGCCAGCGTCCCCGTCGCGACGCCTTCTAGATCGTGGAGGTTCGGTCGACACCATCTGCAAGCGGGAAGGGAGAGTTAGGGGCAGCCCCGGCGAGCGGCCGCTCATGCTGTGCCGGCACCGGCCCCCCCCTCTCCCCAGCTCGGGGAGGGGGGAGATGGACCCCCAGAGCAGCCCCAACCCATGGTCCCTATGGCGAGGTGGCACCAAGGGGCCACCCCCACCCCCCATCTCCCCAAGGGGGTACAGAAGGGTTTTGGGGTGTCAGCACTCTGCCGGTGCCTCTGTGCCACCGTCTGTCCCCACCCCGCAGCAGCCCCCCCTCGAGTCGCTGTCCCAACACTGGTCCAGGCCTTCTGCCACGTCCCCACGGCACCTTTCCCAGGAGCAGAGGGGGTTTCTGGGCAACCCGGACTCGCCGCAAGGTGAGTGTGAGTCTGGGACCCCCCCCTACAGTGGGACAAGTTTATGACCCAAAAAAACCCAGCAGCGGGGGGACGGGGACGGAGCCGGTCCCAGGGGGGCTGCTTTGCCCCCCAGCTAACCCAGCCCTGCAACGCCCGCACCGCAGAGGATGCAAAATTTTCCTCCATCTGAAGACCACGGCAGGAAAAAAAAAAAACCCAGGGGTTGTTTCTGTCTCCCCAGAGCCCCCGTCCCCAGCGT
>NW_008794444.1:1798104-1799283 GCF_000699145.1 Aptenodytes forsteri
GGGGGGCAGCTCCCGGGGCAGCCCCCGAACAGAGCACTCCCTGTCGCACTACCCAGGGCATCACAGCCACCTCCCTCCTTAAGACTAAAAACAAACAGGTTTGTTACGCCTTTTTTTTTTTTTTTTTTTTTTCCCCCGAAGGTTTTTTTTTTTAAGAGCTTTTTTTAGCACGACCGGTTTCGAGAGGCTCGGGGTATGTGACCTGGAAAAAATAACTCGGAGGAACAGTACCCTGCAGAGGAACAAGACAGCTAAGCCTCGCCTGGGCACACGCTGGAGAAACGCTTTGGGTGACAGAAGTGTCCTTGTTTTCCCGGCCAAGGATGCCGCCGTGGCGCTGCCAGGGCCCTGCCGCCTCTTACAGTCCTTGCTCTGGCGTCCCTCTCCCCGGGATGGGCTGTCGCATCGCTGCAGGGAGCCGGGCCGGCGGTGGGAACCCGGCGGCACTCATCCTCCCCAAGGGCTCCCGTCCTCAACCGTTCGACACAGTCCGGGGATTGCCGGGGGCGAGACCCGAGCTGGTTATTCGGGAGGGTCTGGGCAATGCAGGTGGCCGTGCTCGTCCCATCGCTGGGGAGTCACCGTTCGTGCTTGGGAGTCCGGTGCATCAGCGAGGGGCACCGGGCGCTTCTGGTGCCGGTGCTTTTTGCTGTGCCGGCCTCTCCATCATGCTGCTGCTGCCTGTTCCACCTTCCCTGCCCGTTTTTCCGCCTGGTCCTCCTTCCTCCCCGTGCCCGCTGTCCGCCCGCCCGGTCTGGCACCCGCAGCCGCCCCAGCCACGGGCGAGGAGCCGCCAGCGCCACCAGCACAGTACCCGGCACAGCGCCCTGTGGCAGGGTTTTAGCCCCGTGCCTCGGGGCTCCTGCACCCCCCGGCCAAACGAGGGACGCCAGTGGCAGAAGGGGAAAATACTCCAAAGCCAGTGACTCATTCGAGCGCTCCGGTGGCAAGGGCTTTATCGAGAACTAATAACAAACTAGCGAGCTAATACTACTTATTATTAGCAAGCTAACTAGTGGCTAATAAGCACGGACACCACTAGTGCTGGGTGTGATCCCTGCATTAGGTTTTACCCCTCTGCCCCGGCTGCCTCGCCGAGAGAAGCCAACGTCCCCGTCTGACCCCCAGCGGGAGCATCCCCAGGAGCATCCCCTGGAGCGTCCCCGCATGCAGCCCTTT
>NW_008794444.1:1802250-1804131 GCF_000699145.1 Aptenodytes forsteri
CGGGGGGCTCGGTGGATGCGGCGTGGACGTGCTGGAAGAGCCCGAGGAGGAGGGAGTGCTCACCGCTGAGCGCGTGCTCCGTCATGCTCAGGCACAGGGACTCCAGCCTGTTGTTGATGTCAGGTTCAGTCACCGGCACCTGGAACTCTGCAGGGAGAAAGGGACAGGAGACCTTGGTCAGGGGACCTGGCAGGGACCCTGCCTGCCCGCCCCACACCCCCTGCCTGCTCTGCTGCTGCCGGAATGGGTGCACGTGGGGTAGGAAACCACCCGAAAGATGCCCCAGGAGGGTCGGACCGCATGGCCGGACTCTGGCAGCGTTTCACTTCCCGGTGCAATCACCTCCAGCAAGAGATGTCTGCAAAAATAGTCGTCACCCCCCCTCTTTCTTATCGATAAGGGGTAAATTGGGGAGGGGGGGGCTCAATGGCATTGCAGCAGAAGGTGGACAGAAATGAGGGGTTCAGGCGCCGGTTAGAGATGCTGGAGGGGGGAGCTGGGGTGAGAGCGGGACCCCCCGCCCCAGGAGGAGGCAGCCCCGGGGCTCTCCCCCCTTGCTCAGGCCCCGCAAAAATCCTCGATACTTGCAAAACCTTCAAGCGGCCCCGGGGAGCAGCGGGGCCGGGAGCTGCCCGTGCAGGCAGCGCGCAGGCAGGGTTAGCGCTCGGACGTGGGATGGCAGCACAGACCGGCAGAACTGCCCTCCGGCTTTTCCGTGGCCAGCTCGGCTGCCGCTCGGTTGCCCACAGCCCCGCTGCCATGTCCCCGGGGGGGGTTTGAGCGCAAAAAAAGGGGGGCGGGGTCATCCCTGTTTTGCAACGCCCCAGCCTGATCCATACAGCACCAAAATGCCCTCCCCTTTGCAGCAAAAAGCTTTGCAAATACAGCTTTTGCTACCGATGGCCGGCATCTCCTGCTTGCCACCAGCTTGGAGGATCATAGGACGAGGTCCAGGAGGGTTGAGGTCCCCGCAGCCCGATGAAAAGTGTTTTGGGAGCCCAGCCCCGCATCGTCGCTTATTTTCCTCGCAATTGGGTCCGCATCTTTGGCTCCCTAATCCTCCCAGACCCTCATTCACCACAGGCTAACATGTGAAGAGAAAACTATTTATTCTCCTTCAGTGCCTGCGGAAACGTGCCTTTGTCCTGGCGTTTAATCAATACCCAAGAACAGATGCTGCTCTTGCTGTACAGGACATTTGCCGCCTAAATTATGCAGTTAAAACACTGCAGGCATGTGATGCGAGGGGAGCTGCCAAGCTGAAACCATGGCAGAAGCTTACGGATGAGGTTTAGTTTCCTGGGGGGGGGGTGTAACTCCCTGTCCCGCGGTACAAATTGTTATGGTGTGTTGGTAAGAAAAGGCGCGCTTAAAGGCTAATGAAGGGATACACAGAGAAAAAAAGCATGAACGTCCTGATGGGAAGGATGCTCCGGGTTCAGGGCCCAAGGTCAGCAGGAACCTCCCTGAATCAGAGGATGCTCCTACATATGGGAGCGTCTTTGCGGTGTTTGGGAAGGAAGCACCAACACAGCACCATTTCCCTTCACGTGCATTGTGAAAAGAATTTCCCTCCAGCGCGCGAAGGCGGTCCCTCCGCACGGCTCCCTCCGTGCCCACGCGTGAGCGAAAAAGGTGACAGATGAGCTACCGCCTTCCCCACCCGACACGAAGCCCCTCGGAAGCAAGCTAGGTAAGGCACCGGCACCGTTATATATAGGGCCAAGATGTTATATATAGGGTCAAAAATCCCTCCAGTGATGTCTCCGATTCAATCAACCCAGTAATCCGACTAGTTTTAGATTTAGATCCGCTCAGGCCGCGCCAGCCGGTGCTGCGAGCGTGGCTGCAAGCCTGCAGGAGCGCGCCGCACCGGCACGG
>NW_008794444.1:1804788-1806821 GCF_000699145.1 Aptenodytes forsteri
AAATGGGGCCCTGCAGGGGGACGGTGCTGGGGGCGCGGGGGCGAGCGGCTGGTTTGGTGCGCTCAGACCAACAGCCAAACGTCCCGAGGGTGCCCCTGCATCGTTGCGAAGCACCGGACTGATGCTCGCCACCCCATGCCCGTACCGATGCTCGCCACCCCACGGCCACGGGTTCACCGCGAGCTCTGCTCCTGCCCCGACCCTCCCATCCCGCCGAGGATGGTCCTCCATCCTGCACGTGCAGCGGGAAGGAGGTTTGGACATACAACAGCAGCATCCTTTCTCCTTCCCGTCTGCCAGTCACCCTCCCTCCCTTCTGCAGTTCTCAGACTCCCTTTTTTTTTTCCTTAAAAGTTTATTTTACTCCTGCAAAATGGGCCTGTTCTTAAATGCAAACGCAGGTAATTCCCCGGGCTCCCTTGGAGCTAGTGGTGCCTGGTTTCTTGGGTTTTGACTTAAACTCTTCATGCCTTTGAGCTGTACAAAAGAGATCTCTCGTGTGTGGATTCTCTAGTGTCTGATAAAGGTTCAGCTTATGCTGTGGGGTTTTCTTTACTGGGGCCGCTTGAAGAACTGGACATTCTCCCCTTCCAGGAGGTTCATTTTTATGAACGCGGTCCTTTCTGAGACTTCTCAAGTTCTGGAAAACTTGGTTTAAAATGACCTAACAAGTCCAAGATTTCCTAAGGAGGGGCTGAGTGAAAGGCACGTTCATGCAGAGGTGGGACTGACTCTGCACCCGCTCCCGTCTCTGCACTGCAAACCTTCATCCAGCTCCCTGTGGTCAGAGCAAAACCATCTGGATCCAAGACCACGCAGCCCAAATGTCCTGAGACACCGATCTCGGGACACGAAACCATCTTTACTCTTTGGAGGGGAGGGTCGGACACGCTGGCATCCCTCCCCGTGTGGGTTTTTGCATTTAAAACCAGAGGAATGACACAAAAATCATCAGGTAATCCTTGGAAACACACGCAGCGCGGGTCAACTCGCCGCGCAACGTTGGCTTGGTATCTCTGCCCGATTAGCTGGGCAGCAGGACTGCAACGCCGTTATCAGGTTTAAGCACAGCCGAGGATAGGAGCACTCTGCAAACCCACAGCTGCGGTTGCTTTTATGCTCCCCGTTCCCCTCTGCCCTGCTCCGGCACTTAAATCACCCTCGCAGATGTTTCAGCTCACCTTCCTCCCAGCCCTCATCTCTCCTGCTTGTGCGGGTGGCTGCAAATATGCTTCAGACGACATGAGCACGCTGGGATCCCAAAACCAGATAAATTTACTAGGCAGGAGTACAACGGGGTTTCTTTAAACCTCGTCCAAAAAATGCTCTTGCCATTAAATCCCCATGAGAAAAGCAGGACTGGCCACGTGCTCCTTCCTCGCCCGCAGCTTCCCAGGAGCAGAAGGAGCAGAAGAAAGGCAAAATGCAAACCACCCAAAAGCAGCAAGGAAACTGGAGAGCGTCCTGGGCAGCCCCGGGAAAGGGACTGGGACCGTTTCGAGCCGGCAGCCCCACCTCGTGCCTGGGGTCGGCCTGGGTGTGCAGCGAAACTGCTGCGCCAGTGATGGCCCAGACCAAACGGGTCCATCAAAAACCTTTGCTCTTGTCTGTTCTGCTTCTGATCCTGCTGCGAGCATTGAAACTGCTTGTTTTTTCCATTCCAAAATATTTCATTTCATTCCACTGGGGAACACTCTGGTTCTGCGCTCGTTCCTTCTGAACTCGCATCCCGGCTGTCCCAATGCTCCCGCTTATCTCCAAAACACTTTCTTTTTGAGAAAAAAGAACTTGCACAAGACCGCAATAAAATAGACTCAGCAGAATGAAACAAAAGGCTGATGTTGTTGTTACAACTGATCTAAAAATATCTCTTCTTGCCATAACCCCAACGCTTTCTAGGATCACCCGAAATCCAGCATCACCTTGGAAGCGAGCAAACATGGTGTTCGCAACACAGCGCTGCCCGGCTTTCTGACCACAGCCCCCTGGCTCTGCACCCTCTGCAGGCTTCTTCCTTTTTTGCCAGCTGGAGG
>NW_008794444.1:1807286-1861446 GCF_000699145.1 Aptenodytes forsteri
TGCAGGCTTCAAGCCCTTTTTTTGCCAGTTGACGGCTTTTTGGTGAAACTCCAGCACTGATGTAATTAGCAAAGGGCAGCAGCAGGGGCAGAGCCAGCCCCCCCAGTGCCGGGGACACGCTGCACAGCTGGGAAGCGCCGGGTTCGGAGCCAGGGAGACGCGGTGGGAATCGGTGGGGCAGGCGCTGACCACACACGCAAGCAAACTTACTGCTGCTTTCCCTTCCCAGCCAACGCCTGGGGTTTTATTGCCGAAGCTTTTCCAACCCTCCTCCCTCCTGAAACGCGGCTCTGAACCCGGCAGGATCAGTCCCTCCCTGCTGGGAGACATCGGTCCCTCTCGAGATGCTCTTGCCGGGCCCCCCGGCCGCTGCATCCGTCCATCCCCAAAAGCCGGCGTACCTCCTCTGCTGCCGATAGCCTGACAGCTCCAGGAGGGATTTCCGAGGGAAAGACCGAAAGAGTTTCTGCACCTGCTGTTTCCATGACAGCAGCCGCTTCTTCTGGATCTCTGTAAACGCCTGCCCCCAGAAAAAAGAGAAAAATAGGAAACATATGAATATTTTTCTGGACGAAGCGAGCAGGGATGCATATGTGGGTGTGCGTGTAAAGAAAAGCAGCTGGAGCAGGCGGGGGGGGGGGGGGCGGCCCCCCCCCCACCCCTGGCAGCCCTCGCTCCTTTCGTGTGGCAGCAAGAGGGAAACCCTGGTCCCTCTCGAGGATTTACTCATCTCAGGTCGAGAAAATGCTCCGGCAGCATCCCCTGCGCCCCAGAGCGATGGCCCAGCTCTGCCCCTGAGGCTGCCAACCCCCCCTGGGCAGAGCAGGGCTTCCCCAAAGCTTCCCCGCTACCCCTCCTAGCCCCAGACCCACCGCTCATGCTGCAGCACGGGCGCCCGGCTCCCCGCTTGCTGCCGGGGTGTGAGCGCAGCTCCCCGCAGGGTTTGGTGGCTGGTCCCCGCCGGGTGGTGACACTTGTCACCTGGACGTGGCTCTAGAAAACGCCACTGGGGTTGGAAAATGCTGGGATTTGGAAAGCAGAGCTGCTCCGTGGCATCCCGCATCCTATCCTCCTTCTTGGGGCTGGGCAGAGCTCGGTTCTGTTCCTGGCACCGACAGCCTCTGCGGGAGGTTGCCCGGGGTGAGCCCTGACACCTGCCTGGGCTCCCTGGGAGGATCACCCACGCAGGGGACAGACCTCCTCCCGAAACGCCACAGACCTCCAGGCAGGCGGTATGGGTTACGGGGACACCCACGTGCCTGCCACCACCAACTTCAGACACCCAGCATCTCCGCGCTGCTAGTGGAGAGGAGCGGAGGTCTCCGGAGGACAATTTGGAGGCTAATTAGTGCCTGACTCGATTGCTCCAAACCACCCTCCGGAGGAGACGCTCTCTCCTGGCGCTGATTACGCTGGAGCCGATGCAGATGGTGGTCCTGGGACACAGGCTGGCACAGGTGGGGTGACGCTGCGTCACTACGTCTGTCCCAGGCACTCCTGGAAAATGAGCCCCTCTGCAGCTCTCTGTCTTCCAGGCTTTGCTCTCTGGCCCTGGGCATCTGCTCCCACCATCCTCGCTCCTCTATTCACGCCTCTGCTCCCCCAGCGATGCCCTGCTCAGCCGCCCAGAAAGTCCAGGCACCATTTCCAGGCTCCGATGCTCTCTGAGAGGGGAGCAAGTGGGAGCAGACATGCTCTCCCCTCCAGCCCCTACAGTTACTCGCCACTGCCCGTGTCTGTGTAAAGCACCGAGAAGACCATACCTGCCGCTCTAAACCTGTCTTGCAGCAAACCCAAACAGTGGGTGCCACCACTCTGTATTTCACGGGGCCAAACGTCAGTTGACACCGCAGGCGCTGCCAAGCAAAATGCACTGAAATCCCCACCGTGATCGACAGAGGTGTCCGGGAGCACAGTTCAAAAAATATGTTGAAGCACTCGCGTTTTGCCCAGTGTCCAACTATTTCATCCCGATTCAAGATCCCCCGTGCTTGGCCCTGCAGAGATGCGTGGATCAAACCTTTGCACAAGCGCAGCTCGAGCACCGGCTTCAGCTGCAAGGCAAGGGGCTGCGAGCCGCCTCTCTCCTCTTCCATGCGGCTTGCAGCACATTTGGGGGTTTGCAGCCACCAGCCCTCTCCGGAGGAGATTCTTCTGTGCTTTGACAGCGTATTTTTTTATAAACAAATAACTGAGAAATGTTTAAAGCCTGCAGCTCCTGCGAGGGGGTGTGCAATCTCCCCCTGACCCCTGCCATATGGGCAGGCGATGAGAAGCGGCTTGTTCTGCCAGGGGTACGAAATGCCGCAGGACGCCGGGGATGCCGGCCATCCCTCCCTGTCACAGGGCAGGAGCGTGCCGGAGCCCTGCGGCACAGCCTCGGCCATCCCGAGCCACCACCCGGTAAAAGCAGATCCGCCGGGAGCAGAAACAAATGCCCCTGTTGCAAAATCCCAAGACCACGTGCCGCGTAACAGGAGGCGGCAACACCAAGGGATGGCCGGGTCTGTCTGCACGTTCATCCCCGGATTTTTTCTTTCATCCAGCTGCTGATCAGACCGTCACGAGCCGGATGAATTTCCCAGCTCCAGGTCTTGGCAATTAAGCGAGCGTGGGGCGGGGAGCAACACTTCCATGCACCACTGCCCGCCCCAGCCCTGTTCTGTCAGAATCACTATTAATACCCCTCAAAAATATTTGTGTTAGAAACCAAAAGGTTTACCGGCTTGTTCGGGGTACGAAATGCCGCAGGGCAGGCGAAGCGGCTTGTTCTGCCAGGGGTACGAAATGCCGCAGGACGCCGGGGATGCCGGCCATCCCTCCCTGTCACAGGGCAGGAGCGTGCCGGAGCCCTGCGGCACAGCCTCGGCCCCCCCGAGCCACCACCCGGTAAAATGCCGCAGGACGCCGGGGATGCCGGCCATCCCTCCCTGTCACAGGGCAGGAGCGTGCCGGAGCCCTGCGGCACAGCCTCGGCCCCCCCGAGCCACCACCCGGTAAAAGCAGATCCACCGGGAGCAGAAACAAATGCCCCTGTTGCAAAATCCCAAGACCACGTGCCGCGTAACAGGAGGCGGCAACACCAAGGGATGGCCGGGTCTGTCTGCACGTTCATCCCCGGATTTTTTCTTTCATCCAGCTGCTGATCAGACCGTCACGAGCCGGATGAATTTCCCAGCTCCAGGTCTTGGACCCGGTAAAAGCAGATCCGCCGGGAGCAGAAACAAATGCCCCTGTTGCAAAATCCCAAGACCACGTGCCGCGTAACAGGAGGCGGCAACACCAAGGGATGGCCGGGTCTGTCTGCACGTTCATCCCCGGATTTTTTCTTTCATCCAGCTGCTGATCAGACCGTCACGAGCCGGATGAATTTCCCAGCTCCAGGTCTTGGCAATTAAGCGAGCGTGGGGCGGGGAGCAACACTTCCATGCACCACTGCCCGCCCCAGCCCTGTTCTGTCAGAATCACTATTAATACCCCTCAAAAATATTTGTGTTAGAAACCAAAAGGTTTACATAAACAGACACTTTGGAAACAGTTTCTAAGTGATGAGAACAACAGTTTTAGATGATCCGTCACGACTCACCTCGTGGATTAGACATTTGTCTATGAGCTGTAAATAGGAACTTATATTCTCTTCATCGGGTCGGGAAACTAAAAGTTGTGTGCATACTGGAAAAAAAAGAGAGAAGAGAAGAGAAATGGGCATGGGGACACTGAGCTGGGGTCCGGGGGGGGTGTCCAACGAACGCCTTGGACGTCCCGTTTCCCTTGTCCCATGTGTGAGTCTTCTCATCAGCGAGAAAAAACACCCTTCCCCAATTCCTGCCGTGCCGTCCTATATTTAGGGCCAGATTTTGTTCTCTGTTACGTTAGCGTGAATCCAGGGTGACACCATCGGAGTCACCAAAATTAGACCTGAGCAAATCAGGGGCACGGCATTATTCCCTATTCCTAGGCAAGAGCCGGTGCTGGGAGAGCTCCCGCTCCTACGGCCAAAATCTGTCCCCGTTGCGAACAGATTCCCACCTTTCCTGATGGATTTTAACCTCTTTCGGAATCAATGCCATAAAAGCAAGTAGAAATGAGTTCACAGAGAAATGAGTGTCTCCTGTCATAACCCCTGGGCAGGGGTGCTTTGCGGTCCAGGAGGACACCTCGTCCTGGCAAGGTTTGTGCCACATATACAGCTTCGTGCGTGACGGAGGCGTTTGTCACGGGCTGAATTCATCAGTGGGTTTAAAATGGGGCCAGAAACCCACGTTCGTCTGTGCATGCAGTCAATTAGCCGGTGAGAAATTTTGCACCGAGCTTTTATATAGAAAACATCTCATCTATTTTTTGCAAAAAAGGTCTGAAATAGGGACAGGGCTGATATTTCGTCGTGGCACCCCAACAAGTTTCCTTCTGTTCCCGGCCTCCTGTGTGAGCCTGCGGATGAGACTCCCCTCCCCTCTTCCCCAGGGAAAACTCCCTCCACGCAGCCAGCACCGACACCTTAGGTGCCACCATCGGGGGTTAGGACACATCCAAGCTCATACAAATTTGCTCGAAGAGCCCTGTATATGGCACAGGGGGTCGAGCCCTACCTCACATCGCTCCCGTGCACCTCCCAGTGTGTTAATCCTGATGCAAAGCCGAGCACCCCGCACCGGGCATGGAACAGCACCTGAGTATTTTTGATGTCCTGCATCTAAATTGGGGCTTAAAAAGGGGCTTGGGCCCAGCCGATTTGCACTCAAGGTGGCTCACATCCAGCCCATGCACCACTGCTACCCCCCCACAAGCAGAGCAAGTCCGAGGGATGCTGCTGAAAACACCTCCGGACCGGCGGGATGCCCCCAGGGCTCTAAATGGGAAGGGAGAGGATACTATCCGCCCTTGACCTGGGGGAGGGAGAGGATGCCATCCGCCTCTGACCTGGGGCAGGCAGCTCGTCCCATCGCTGTCCCTCCCAAAAATCACTTACCTCTTACCACAGCACGATGGGGCCTCAAAAAAATCGTCACCCCTAGGACTGCGGCTTGCCGGAGCTCGCGGAAAGGCTGCTGCCAGCGCCGCCACCGCACGCACCCTGCCCCGAAGCAGCTCTCCCTAGCGAGGACGCCAGTAACAAGTGACAGCCACTCACCTTTCCCCATCACTCTGGTGAACTGTCCAGGCAGGTCACCTTCGGGCAAAGGGGCCCCCCCCGACTCGCCCTCGCATCCTGGCAAATGGTGCTGCTGCATTCCCCCCGCGGCAGAGTCCTTGCAGTCAGAGCCTTGGCTGTCTGAGCCGATCAGGGAGGAGGGGTGATGCGAGTCCGCGTCCCGGCTGTGCTCCTCCGTGCTCGAGTTTTGGGAAGAGTAAGCTTTGATGGGGGTGAGGATCATTTGGTGTAGTTCCTGCAGCGGGACACGTAAGTTGCCACCTTCCAGGATGTCCTGAGGATTCAAGTGGAGAGAAGAGGGTTTGTCTCTGCAGGAACAACAGGACATCAGCTGTGAACCAGACCCCTACTGTTACCCCCCAGAAAATCCCCAGTAAAGCCGACGGCCTCGCTCCTGCTGCGGGACCCTGCTGCAGTCCATATTCAACAGCCGCGTTTCGTTCACCGAGTCTTTTTGCTTAGACTCCAGGTGAACCCGGAGCCTGGAGCTGCTGCAGGGATTATCCATGGACGTGTTCAGACCTGAATCCCCAGGGATAAATGTGCCCTGTCAACCACTGGGACCCAAAACCAGCGACAATCCGGCTTCAGCATTTCCAAATTTCCACCAGGAAGATGGCAACCCCATGAGAGCGACTGAGCCTGTGAGATTTCAATGCCCGGACCAGAGGGTACCTTGCTCCTTCCCCAGCAATCCCACAATCGTGACGTTTCAGCCCTACTTATTTTCAATTATATTTTTTAACGTGAGCTTGTATCCAGTTTCCAGCACTGCCTTCAAGCTGGGCTCTCCGTAACTGCTCTGCCCCAAAGAGCTTGCCATAGCATCCTTATGCCCTGGGGCCATCGCAGAGCCCAGGACCACGCTGGGATGCAGGGGCCCATCCTGCAGCAGCGAAGCGGGGACGTCCCCGTCCACACTGGGATGGGCTGGGGGAACGGATGCAGAGGGGAAAGGGAGAGTTTCAAGGGGAGCAGGGTGGGTTGTGGTCGGACAGAGGAGGGGAGACCACAAGGCTGCAGGTGAACTTATATCCCTATAGCAAAAATATTCAGCTTGGAGATCCTGGGGGAGGTCCACCTGGGAGGGAGAGGATTTGGGTACACCCCTAGCCTTGCTCTCAGTTATGAGTGTGGATCATCCCTTTCTACGGTCAGATCCTCCTCCCGCATTGAAACGCTGATGGGAAAGAATTGCATTTTGTTTTTTATGTAGCCTGGGCCAGAACAGCTCATCGCAGGCTCCTGCGGGGTCTGGCTTGTGGGATGCCGCTTGGAAAGAGGCAGCTTTTGGGGTGAGTCCTGGCTGCGCCTAGGGAAGAGACACAAAGTGGGCGCACAGGCTGCACGTGAGCCAGCTGAAGCCCTGAAATGGTTGTTCACCCTAATTCCTGCTGCACCCCCAGCTCGCTCTTGGACGTTTTAGCTCCACTTCTCTCGAAGACCTGGTGTCAGTCTGCTGGGCACTATTTTTTTGGGGAAAAAATCCTGCTCTGCTAATCGGCGGAGAGGGGTGGAGCAGCTCTTTCCAAGAAAGCAGCAATCTTTAGCAGCGAGACACTGCCCAAAAAAAATCAAGTCCCACACATGCTCTTGTTTAGCAAAAAAAAAAATTGGATGGGAAGCCTGGCAAACCAGAGACATCTCCTCCCAAGCAGAGCAGCTCACAGGCAGCTCTGAGCCCCAGCAAAGTGGGACACGGTCATAGCCCCGCAGCCCAAACCCACCCCACGAGGGCTCAAAAGCAGTCCCTGCCACTTATCTCCCCTATTTTACAGCGTGCGTGGCTGGTTGTATCATCAGCTGAACTGGGCTCACCCTCCCGCACCGCGACAGTCAAATCAATACCACATTTCAAAACCCGGGCGGAGAAGCGGGGGAAGAGGCTGTGCAATCGCCTGGAAAACACATCGCCGAAGCAAGCTCAATCCGGCGGGCTGTCTCTTGGATTTAATAGTTATTATTAATACACGGAGGTAAATATGGCTTTATTAGCTCCTGCCATACTCCGAGTACAATCCCATATTATAAATAAATAGTGAAGCAGTGAGCTAACGAAAACACCAATAAATAGCAACACACAACGTAAGTATTTAAAAGCCCCTAGTGGGAGGCTCTGCAAGTTGCTGTCTGAAGACAGTGCAATTAAATATAATATAATATTGCGATAATAAATAGCGAGAGGTTGGGTGAGCTGCTCCCAGCCAGTCTGCGGTGCCGGTGCTTCTCCGACAGCCATTTCTGCAGAGTTTAAGCTTTTGTTGAAGGGACAAAGAAGTTTCTATTCGTTGTCCTTGGAAATTCAAGCTGCTGTTCAGGCACTGACGTGGGTGTCTGGCTTCTTATCTGGGGACAGATTGCCCATACGATGCTCCAGAAAAGCTCACCGGCCCTTGACCCGACAGACACCGGGAAATCCTATCTCCTTCTGGGGATGGAGAGGCAGGGGTATGGCTCGGGGGTCCCTGTGAGGACTGCTGTGCATGGAGGGGTCTCTTGAGAGGGACAGTGGCATCGAGACAGGAGAGTTAACCGAGTGGCCGAGGGATAACCAGGGGTTAAAGGCTCTGCCCAGCTGGTTCTCCAGCGGGAGAGAGGACCACGGCGGCTGGTGCGGCTAGAGCTGGTCCTGCACCGCGGTTCAGCGGATGGGTGACCACCTTCCCATCGGCGTCGCTGGGATGGTGCCCTCCAACACCTGGAGCTCAGGTGTTTCCGAGCACCCTGGAGCTGGGCAGGGCTTGTACCGGTGCTGCAGTACATCCATCCCAGCTGCGTGAGTGCCAGAGACGGATTAGGACCCACTCCGCAAATAAAACCTGCATCTGGTACAGAAGTGTTTGAGACCACATTCAGATGCGGCGAGGCCAGCAACAGATTTCTCTGCAAAAGATCCCAGCAACACGCGTAACTGAAGAGTTCTTCGCCCCGGAATTAATTCCTGGCTTCTTGAAAAAGAGGAAATACAAAAGTGGTTGCGGTTACTTACCCTTTCTAAAGATTTGAGCAGGTTTTGTCTTTCTTTTAGCTTTTGGATACTGATGACTATTTTGTGTCTTGCGCCTTTGGTAACGTTCTGCAAAAAACAGCACAAAACCTGGCGTTAACATTTCCACAGGACAGCTGGGTCAGCCCAAATCCTTCCTCCCCTAAACGAAAAAGGCTGCTATAATCAAATTTCTGAGTGCAGGGATTAGCATGGGACATACACAGATAATCACTTAGAGACTTGCTGAAGATCAAGATTTCCAGCTAGTCTGTCCCTCCCCGGTACATCTCAAACAGTGAAAGCAAAGGTGCTGACTGGCCCTCTTCATCCCGAGGATAGTGCAGAGGTAAATCTGAAAGCGGGGTCATTTTCAAAGGTTAACAAGGCAATTGACCACCAAAGCCCCACTGACTTTAAAGGAGTTGGGTACTGCAGAATCTGCCCCTGAAACTCCTAAACTTAATCCCAACCGGACAAAAGCCCAAGCTCCCAGTGATGGGACTTTCATGCTGGGACTCCAGTAAGAAATCTGGGACAAGGCCTTTTTCAGGTACAATGCGGGTTTTTTCACTCCCCAAGACCCAATTTTCCTTTCTCTGCTTGCTTTCCAACCACCCGCGGGCAAAACGCCTTCCACGTGAAGACGCAAAAAGAGGTGTTGGAGGCATCTCATCTACCGACTGCACAAGAGTCGGGACCGCAGCTGACCCATTTAAGAATCATAGAATAGAATCATAGAATCATTGAGGTTGGAAAAGACCTCTAAGATCATCGAGTCCAACCATCAACCCAACACCACCATGCCCACTAAACCATGTCCCTAAGTGCCTCATCTACTCGTCTTTTAAATACCTCCAGGGATGGGGACTCCACCACTGCCCTGGGCAGCCTCTTCCAATGTTTAACCACTCTTTCAGTAAAGAAATTTTTCCTTACATCCAATCTAAACCTCCCCTGGCGCAACTTGAGGCCGTTTCCTCTCGTCCTATCGCTTGTTACCTGGGAGAAAAAAAGACCGACATGGGACGTACTTGTGCCTCGAGCTGGCATTCGGTGAGGGCCATCATCTCCTCGTACGTCATCTGCGAGAAGAGGGCGGCGTACTTGTGCAGCCGGAGGCTCTTCAGCCAGGCTGGGACATCTGCAGCACAAAGGTAAGGAGATGAGAGCTCCCGTTGAGCTCATGGCACTGCTTAACCACGCGCGATAGCATCAACAGCAACACAAGGAGCTGATTAGGTGCCATCCACCATCCCACCGGTGCTTCAGACACCTTACTGAACTTCACAGACCTTTTGGAGGACATAGCGCTATGGATACGGACGGTAGGAGGAACCAGCCCCCAGATGAGGACACGTCCTCAGAGGTTGGGTTTCTGCGGCTGAGCCGACGGGAATTAGCCCACAGGGAGCCGGCGTTGCGCCACTGCACGGGCAAGCTCCTCTCTGCCCTTTTCCTGAGAATGTGGGAACCACTGAAGCTAACAGTGTGGTCGAGTTTAGGACGAGCAAATGGCTGTTTCGCAGATGGCAGACACTGATTTATGGCGTGAAGGAAGATGGTATGTGCCGAAAATTTAAATGGCTGCTTAAAGAGAAATAAAGAGAATTTTTTTTGAGCGTGGAAAAATGACATGCCATCGAAAATGGTCCCACAACCCATTTCAGAAGGGTGACTTGGGACCTCAAAATGCACCGACTGAAACGACTTCTTCCTTCCCAGTCGTTATCTGCAGTGTAGCATCTCTGTGCCCGGCTGGATGGGTACCCCAAAATATGTTTATCCTCCTGACATCAATGTGGTTTCACAGGGAGGGACCTGGGAGGGGAATCCTTCCTCTGCAACATGCAAAACCCCACCAGACCCCATGATGGGGTGCCCTCCACGGAGGAGGCAATGGGATACGAGCCTCCCCTGCTCCAGCCTGCTCAGCAGCTCCTCGGGGTTTTGCCTCACAGGGAGGGACCTGGGAGGGGAATCCTTCCTCTGCAACATGCAAAACCCCACCAGACCCCATGATGGGGTGCCCTCCACGGAGGAGGCAATGGGATGCGAGCCTCCCCCGCTCCAGCCCGCTCAGCAGCTACTCGGGGTTTTGCAGGTTTGGGGGGCCCGTGGTGACACCCCACAAGGGAGGGGGGGGCCCTGCAGATATCTGGGCTGCAGCACAACACCGTGCCCATGATGACGCTTTTGCTTTGCATCCTAAAGGCTTCAAATGTTGTGCCAAATCGGGACCTGCTTTATTTAGCACCTACAACCCGACAATAGCTCTGCCTTAGCCTACCGAGCTCACGTGCTCCGCTCCCAGCAACACCCTTGTCCATTAGTCCTTGTCCCCTTCCCCACCAGCGAGACACCCGGGAGCCCCGTCTCAACCCACGCTGGGATGCAGTAACAATGAAAAACCAGTGTTTCAGTCCCAAACAGCACCAAACCCCACACCTTGAATGGAGAGAGCAGGTGGAGGCTCGGGAAATGTCTCTTTTGGGGCTAAATACCAGTTAGCAGCGACACCTTCCCTTTCTTTGATCGTTCCCGAGTCGATGTAAGGGGTATGTGTTGAGTGGGTGGTGGACCCCACATCCCACAGCAGGCAAGGGCTGATGGTGCAGGAGAGCCCGAGGGGAGGGAGTGACGGCTGGCAGCGAGGCTGCGCCGATGGTGTTCCTCTGCCCAACGTGCCCACCGAGGCGGGAGAAGGAACGGGGGCTTGCACCGTTTTCGGGAGGGATTTCTACCCGCTACGTGCTTCTGCTACCGGGCTGGGGCTGCTGTGGGTGCTGGTGCTCTGCTCACCACCAGCATGAGGACAACCTTCATGGACACCTCCAATAACCTTCATTAACGTCGCCAACCTCAAAGGTTTTCTAGGCTGCTCCGACTGCAAAGCGTGAGGCCAGACTTGCTTCGGGAAGGGATGAGACGATGCGAGGAGGACAGTCCCACTGCTGGGACATCCCGTGGTGTGGGTGGTCTCTGTCCAGAAAGCCCCACGCTGCTGAGTGCCAGATGCAAGTCAAGGATCAGTGCACACCTCTTCCCGAAAACACCTCGTTGCTGGAGGGGACGGGGCAAGAGGTTGGGTCCCCTAAGGCAGTTCTTATATCTGCCAGAAGTCTCCTGCTGCCCGCTGCCCAGGCTGACCCCAAACCCCACTCGCATCCAAGCAGAGGTGATGCAAATGGCCCCAAAATACTGCTTTTTGCTCACACTCTCCGTCCTCTGACACACATCAGGATTCGCTTTCAGTGAAGTTCCTCAAATGCTGCACAGAAAGAGATCAAGCCCACACCAAACACGGGGGCAAAGCAGTTACCGAGCACAGACGGGCTAAACTTTGCTGTTTTCTGAAAGTCCCAACATGCAACAGACCTCAACAGTCCTAAAACCCGCTACCGGAGGCCTCTTAAATCAATCGATCTGCTTAAAAAAATTAAAAGCTATCAGCAGAAAGCCCATTAAAAGCTGTTAGCAGAAAGCCCTCTCTCTCCAGCACAGGTGGGGAGCGCAGGGACTGGCAAGCTCGAATCTCAACTTCATTTTAACACAAAACCACCTCGTTTTAGCAACGACACGTTAAAAGTCTGCCTGATCCCACGTCCCCTGGGGACATCTGCCTTTGGCGCACGTCCGTGCCAATGGCAAAGCCCATGGGGATATTTTCAGACAAGAGGTGCAACTTCACATAGATGTTAAATCTTGTAGAAAACCCATCTCCAACCTTTGCAGAGGGTCGGAGCGCAGGAGCAGCTCTTCTCTCCCTTTGCATCGATCTCCCTGGACCACCTCCTAATTTTGGGGAGTTACGATGGTCCCGGAGCCCCTTTGGCAGCGGGGATGACAATCCCGGGAGTGGGTTGGGGAGAAGGAGCCACCCCAGCACAGAGGGACGGTGGTGGGGCTTTCCCCTTTCTCATGGGGAAGAGGCAACCAGGAGGTGCAAGGTCATCTAAGGCGATTTCATGGTCCTTGGAAAGTCAAACTTCCTAACGATCCCCACGGAGCAGCGAGCCGCCCGCCCACGGAGCTACTCTTTAATCACCGATTTCCAGGAGCTAATGGCTAAGTCATGGCACGGCTGTCAGAAACGCTGTGTCTGATGTGAGCAGCAAACCGAGGACTTTCATGCTGTGCACATACATTGTCCCCTATATGCATTAAACGCCGGAGTTCAGCTGGCACACGTCTATCCGGGTGCTGGCATGGAAATTTAGAAGAAATTTAGAAGGAAAACAATTCACCCTGCCATATATATATATACAGACACAGGATGTCTTCGGAAGTGCCCTTATGGCACACCATGCTAAGCCATGGACGTACTCTCAGCAGAAACCCCCAGCTCTACTCAAACCCTCCTCCCGGTGCGCCCCGAGCTGTGCCCCGGGAAGGGATGGACGGACAGACGGATGGGCTCTGCGGGGAACAAAGTGTCCACGTCTCCCCCTGGAGAAACCAGGGGCCGGGAAAAAGCCAAAGGGCACTTTACCTTCAGCACGAAGAGAGGTGGAAAGGAGAGAAACAGGTGACATTAGGGGAGATGAACTGCTAAGCCACATCAGACGGGGGTCTGTCGTGGGTCTGGTTTCCCCACCACCCTCCTGGACGCCGTGGAGTGTGTTAAAGAAGGAGCAAGCTGACCGGAGGTGCGGGTGACACCAAGCCACAAGAGCCTGCAGGCGCTCGGGGAGACGTGGCTGCAATTCAGAGAAGGGACTTGGCAAACCGAGCAAACGGTCTGGATGAAATAAGATGCAACCCAATAAAAATGCACGAAGTTGCGCGTTTCTGTAGGAACAAGAAACAGCACGAACCGAGGGCAGGGAACGGGCAGTCCTTTTTTTTTTTTTTTGCAGAAAAGCTGTGGGGATACAATGGGTCATACGCAGCCCGCGGTGGTGTGTTATTTGAGGACGATGAGCTATATAGCCACAGGAATGCTGTCTGTATGGCGAGCAAGTCTCTGCTCTGCTCACGAGTCCAGTTTTGGGCAACACACCTTCAATAAAATACAGACTCTCTGGAAAAAACCCGGCAGAGAGAAGCAAGAACAACCCCAAGTTCAGAAAACACCATCTGGGAAGAAACTGGATTGGTTCAGTCTGAAGAAAATACAGCGGAGGGGGGAGGACACGACAGTCGTAGACACCAGAGGCTGTAGACATCTGTTTCGCATGTCCCCGGACAGCGGGACAAAAGCAAACTGGCTGACTCAGCAATGCGGGGAATCAGGTTGAGATGTTTGCAAACCTTCCTCCAAAGAAGGAGGATGCTCGGGAAGGGACGGCCCGAGGAAGGGCAGCCATCTCCCCCGGGGGGGCTGCATGCAGCAGCAACGGGCTGTCTTAATATGGGGTGTTTATTTAATTGATTATTGCTCGTGGACATGGGGCGTTTATTTAATTGATTATTGCTCGTGGACAGCCTGGGCAATAGCGCCTTCGGGTTTTGCAGATTTGGCCATACAGATCGATTGCATTGCACTGGAAAGTTTCTATCCACGCAGGTCCCAGAGCTGCAGCTGTGGATCACAGGGAGCCAAGCTCCCCGCGGTCTCCTCCCCAGTCCCATCTGCAGAAACCTGGATAAACATAATGTTAAATAGACCCCTCTGCGCCACCAGCTCCCGAAAAGGGTCTCCTTGATCTGACAGACTGCAGGATCCGGCCCCAGGCACGGAAAGCCTTGGGGACCCTTCACGCTGATGGCAGCTCAGTCTTCAACACGCTCACGGTGATCCCTCCGAGCCTGCCTGCCGTTCCGCCGCAAGGTCATGCAGGCAGCGAGAGCCACAGGTATGCAGAGCCTGCAGCACCGCTGGAGACAAAACACTCCCCCGGCTGCGCTACCTGATTAGGTGTTCGTTAGCAAGCGGAGCCACTGAGAAGCAAAGCCGGGCTCTGCGAGGCCGTCACGCTCAGAAAACTCTCCCGTCGCATCTACAGCCCATCGCCCCCAGCCCAGGGCAACGCTACGGTGCAGAGTCCAGCCAGGGAGAGGGCTGAGCCCCGAGCATCTGTCTCCCGGGGGAACTGCGAGGGGTTTTTTTCATGCATTTATTTCATGCACGTCAAAGTCATACAGTGCCAAGTCAAACCCAGTTCCACGTCACAGAGATTTATACGTATCTAGATTTGTCTGTAATTAGAATAAAATCAGACCTTGTGACTATTTAAAAAATACGATTGTTTCCTTACTCTGTTGCATCATCGGTCTTTACACAATAGAGTTGCTTTGCATTAATGAAAATTGCAGTTGTTTAAATCAGTCCCTGATAGCTGCGGGTTCATTTTCAGTCATTTTGTCTGTTCACTGGAATATACAGTCTGTGCGTTTGCCAGGCTTTTATCTATTTATTCCCCTACAGCCTGAAGTTTGCTCTCCATCTTCGACTGCAGCAATAGGGTTTCGTTTCTGCCTTGCTTACCAACAGGATCACGTATATTTATTGCTAAGTCTCTATATTTATACACAGGATAAATTCACTGCAAACAAGTATCCTAAGCCAAAACTTCCCCAAATACTTGGTGGGTCTCAAACACCGTAATGGTAAATCACAGGTGGCTTGCTAAACCTATGCTAAGCTATTTTTCACCGTAATAAAAAAAAAAAAAAAGAGAAAAGAGCACCACTTGCAGCCAAAAGCCACAGGCTATGGAAAAAATCCAGCTTTTTGGAAAGCTGGCAGCTTGCAGGATTTTGGGGCAAAACCAGCCCACCGTCACCCAACTGTAAGACGTCAGATCAGGACCAGCCGCTGCTTGAAAGAAAACCTAACTTACTCCCCTAAACCTAAATTCCTAAGCCGGGAAGAAACGCTGAAAGGCCCCGTTTGGTTACGAGGACTCTCGCCCAAAACCGCCAACCGAGCCCCGCGCTGCCGGGAAAACGGCTTTTCCCCTCCTGCCTCTGGGTGCTGGGGCGGGGGAGGCGTCTGGTTTTTCACTCACCTTTCATCCCACTCCCTTCCTCCTGGAATGTGTTACGAGCGGAAGGCTGATCTTCTAAATGTTCACTCCCACCACTTCCCGAAGAGGCTACACTGCTTTGTGGAGACAGGGGGGCATGATCGGAAGGGATGCACTGGGGTCCTCTAGCTCGTAAGTCCTCATGAGACATCCATCCATGTCCTAGAGGTTGGTTTGGCACATTCATGGGTGGGGTAAGGGACACAGAGCGTTTCAAAGGGCTGTGGTGTGTCTGGCCTGAGAGAACTGAAAAAAAAATAAAATCAAAGAGGTTATTCCCCCCTCGCGGCCCGGGATGCAGCAGAGTCCCCCGAAAAAAATTAAATGAAATCATAAAATGCGTGGTGGTTGGCCACGGTGCCTCGCTGACGGCTTCGCGGTGCCCGCGGCTACCTGAACCCTACCCTGAGCTCTCAGCTCTGCCTCCCAGGAAGCAAAGGGGATGGGAGTACCTGCAACGAGATGGCGTTACACGAGCTACATCGGGTTGCTTAAGGAAAGGTGTTGCGTGGATTGCATCTCTAGGGAAAAAAAAAAAACCAAACGAGCAGCTCTGGAGGTTTTCCCCGTTGCAGAGTCATGTACCGACAGCAAACCTGAGCACGGGACCGTGCTGGATGCTTGGCTGCTGTCTCTCATCAACCCTGGAGCCCGGGCGGTCATCTCCCTTGCAGGGAAGGCACTGCTGCTATTGCAGGTGTAATGGGAATTTCCAAGTGACTACACTGAGGCCATGAAACTCGCCCCGCTAAAATCATCCGGACCCGTATCTTTCTGGGACAGGCATAAAAATCCCCGGGATGGGAATGTCCTCACACAAGACCCGGGGGAAGCTTCTCTGTCTCTCCCTTTGGGTTAGGACTTGGCTTATGCCCCGAAGCACGAGCATTTACGCATCTGCCTAACGTCATCGCGCAGGTACTTATCATCCATAGAAATGTCCAAGCCTTGTGGAGTCCTACCAAGATCCTGCACTCAGCCGAGCATCCCAGCTCAGCCACCCACCAGGTGCGCTGCCAAGCACGCACCTTTTAACCCCCCCACAAAAGCAAACACCCCGAGACGTGGTAAAAATACACCCACGACAAAGAGGTGAGGCTGAGTCCCCCAAAAAAAAACTTATCTTTGGAAAGCTTTGGATTTGTTTTTCCATGTGCTTGTATTTCCTGGCTGAGATTGTGAAACCATCAAGTTCAATTTGTTTTTAACAAATAACTTTAACACCGCTAGGAAAAGAGCGATGCACCAGCTCCTGTCATTTGGAGTTATTTCTCGAGAAAGGCTTTACAATGGGTAGGTATTTACTTGCCTTTCAGTCAAGTACAGAAATATGTCTTATGTAGGCATTAAAGTATTAAAAAAACCCCACTTTTTTGGTAGAAGTGCAGCAACTTGAATAGATTTTTAAATAAATTTTTTACTGAATGGTCTCCATTTTTCACTGCTCTTCTTCCATACTGTCTCATCATTTTTAGTTACCTGCTTAAAGATTTAGATATCTTTTTCTCAGGTCTGTTGGTTAGTAGGGGTAATACATGCTATTCAGAGGAAAAGATGGATACGGACAAACTATCTTTGTTTCCTGTAATGAAAAATATATGAAAAGATTGGTCTGTTGGATTAACAAAATTCAAATTCCATCATTCACAAAGTCATTAAACTGCTGGTTAAACCATAAATGCAGTTATTGTATTTTAATGTACGGACTTAGGACGTAAAACACTTGTTTAATCTTTTATTGCAGTTACTCTCAATGAAATTAGTTGAACTTCATGGGGGCTGTTTCTTGATAACTGAGACCAAAAAAATCTCTGGATTTAGCCGTCGCTCAGCCGAGCCGTGTCTCATCGCCCGCTGGGATAACCGGGACAAGTTCTGGATCCAGCGCTATGGAAAGATCCTTTCTGGTTTGCATCAAACCCAAGCCAACGCTGCCATTTTCAAGGTGCCCCTGGGTATAGATGTGGGGTTCACATCGTGATGGCGAACAGAACATCTGCACCGGTCTGTTAACAAGGACTCATTTCTAGAGACAAGAGCAAATTCTGCAGAAAGACACTAATTTCTCAAAATTAGCGGCCGTAAGCTTCGTTGCGGGGTAGATGAAATGAAAAGCAGATTTTCTGCTCCAGGGAAATCTGAGGGCAGAGGGGTTGAAATGACCTTTCAGCCCATATGAAACTGAAGCAAAAACCTTTCAATTTTTCTTTCAAAATCAAGTTTCTTAACTCTGTACAAAACCTGGGGGAAAGCCATCGTTCACGTTGCTTTTCCTCCTAAAGCACCAAAGCACTAAAGCTCCCTAACCCCCTTTTTTGCATTGGTAGGAGTTCACCCAAAACCACTCACGGCTCCTCCACGTGTCGTTTCCTAATATAAACGAGTCTCGGTGGAAAACCCCCAGCCAGGTGTACTGTGCTGTAAAAGTTAAGCTGGGTTTAATTTCCAGCTAAAGTCTGGGGGAAAACCCGCCATCAAAGCCATCTCTGCTGACCAGAAGCAGAAAGAAAATGAGCAAGTAGCGGGGTTATAAAAGGAGGGGAGAGAAAAACACCAGAGCTCATTTGCATTTATTAAGCACCTGTAAAAAGCAGCCGGTGCCACAGGCAGCTGAGGGATGAGGCCAAAAACCTGCGGATTTCTGCAACGTCTAAATTGTTCCTACTTCTGAACGCGTTTTCTTCTACCAGCACGTAACGCTAACACCACGCTGCGCAGGGAAGCAAGGGGATGGCTTACGGTGACGAATTTGTTCCCTTCCCATTGAATAACTATAGAAACATCTTCCAGAAGTCTCCTGGCAGAAAAGGATGTCAATGAAGACCCAGGATTGTTTTCAGAGCGGTGTTACGTTTCCTAAAGTTGTGATGCATCCTGATGGGGAAGTAGATGGATTTAAGGGGGTCTTGGCCAAGCTATTTCAGCTCTTGGCTTTGCAGCTGTACCCCAAAAGCAGCACCATAATGGGGCTCTGTAGATGTCACATCACCCTCCCAGGAGAAAAAAATATTCAGCATTAAAAAAAAAAGAAATATGGGGGGAAATACGGAAAAAAACTGATAAATCAGTTGAAATGCATCACCGGGGCTGAGCACCGCAGCGGCACCGCCCAGAGCCCCTTCTGTGCCTGCCGCTCCCAGCCACGGTCAAAAAAAAAGGGCCTGCCGCTCCCAGCCGCGGTCGCACGGCTGGGGGGATAGAAGCCACCCCAAATTTCTTGTAGGAAAAATTCCGGTTTAGGAAATATTTGTGCCCTTTGAACGAACGACAGATGCAGGGGAATGGGCAAGGAGGAGAGGAGCTAATTGCCCCCTTTTAGGAGGCGAAGGGCTGCTCTGTTAGTCCTCCCTCTTACAGGGTGTATGCAGCAGCTGGTACCCTGCAGCCATCCTCTCCCCACCAAAATCTTGCAAACAAGAGGATATTTTTGGCTTAAATCCAGCCCAGATTCCTTCCTGAGCAGCAACACCCTTGCAAACTGCTGCTCTTCCATCTTAGTTTTACGTCCCCTAATTAGAAGCCAGTGTCGGCTGGAGGAGAAATAATGAACTCCACAGGATGGCCACGAACAATTAGAAATCATCCAGGTCAACTTACAAAAATTAGTTCCACTTCTTTCCCTGAGATAACGCAACGCTGGAGTCCAACAGACCATGTTTTACTAAACTACAAGCATTTTTACTGAACTATGAGCCTAAGTTCACGCAACTTCACGAGATGCGGTAGGGATAATTCCTCTGCAAAGGCTGATGCAAGCAGAAAAAGTCACCAGCTCTTTGAAACCATCCCAGCTACTCTTGGTACCGGACATAGATTATTTAAGAGCTCTTAGTACTGGCTTAACTTTAGGCTCTGCTTAAGCCTTTCTGCCTCTAACAGACACCGGTGAGCAACACGGTTTCTTGCAAACCCTCTTACCGGTTTCCATCAGCACTCAGGCTTCAAAATGCTGCGAACCCCAGGATGGCACCTGCCTGGCGTGCACGCACCTCTCTCTCTTTCTTAATTTGTAACCCTCAGAAAGGGGATTAACAAATGTGTGTATTTATTAATGCTGCTGCTTGTGTTCGTGCCCTCAGTTTCTTGAAATAGAGGATGTAGCTAATGCTTTTCAAAGTGTCAGTTTAGTGGAGGTCCTTCCCTGCTTTTGAGAATCCTGTGTGCTTTTTGGATGGTCCAAGGTGAACCCCAGGGCTGCCGACGGCCGAGCTGGGACAAGTCAGTTATTCAGTCTCTCGCTAAAATAAATGGTCCACGTGTGCTTTAACTTCATCAGAAGAAAACCAAGCGTGAGTTTATAACCTTACGCTCAAGCCTCTTTTTTTTTTTTTTTTAAATTACAAAAATATTAAGCTTTATTTCAAAAAGGAAATCTAACATATTCTTCTAGGGTAAGATAAGCTTCCAGGAGGCGGCCAGAGGCACGCCTGCCTTTCTGAGTGCCGCGGCGATGCGAGCCGGACAAACAAAGAGAGGAAACCACCACTCTGAAGTGCAAGCCATGCTGGCACACAGGTCCCCTACAACTTGTAAGTGTGTCCCACTTCTGGTTCAGAAGTGTTTTCCTGCCAGCCGCAGGCTCATTTAGGCGGTGCAAGAGCCATCCGCTCCCCAGGGACACGCCAGTCACTCTGCAAAGGCACTGCCTGGTCCGGCTCCTTCTACCCGGGTAGCCGATGGGACGGGGGCCAGAGCACATCATGGTCCTCCTCACGATAAGCAGGCTGGTTATCGCCCCTGCTCCGCCATCGCGGCTCTGAACGGCCGTAGGGGTTGTGCTCAGCTCACGTCAGGCCGTGTTTCTTTGCAGGAAAGCTCCTCGTGGCCTCCAGATCGGGGTCAGCTGCAACCGAGCAGACGCTGCTAAATATAACACCTTTGAGATGAGCTTGGGATGTTTTGCATCCTAGGGAAAAAAGTGATAAATAACCTGGAGCCAACAGGGCTGTGATGTATGAGGTGTTGCCGAAGCGCTCTCAGGCTTCAAACCAAGCTCGGCTTAATATTCCCGGGGGGAAAAAAAATTAAGAGGATGGAGAAGGAGTGATGGCGATGATGCAACCGTCCCAGCGTGCAGGGCTCCTCATCGCAGGAGGCGGATGCAGACCACGCTGCTGCAGGGATGGAGCAGCAAGGAGCCTCCTTGTGGGGCCACCACCTCCCCGCGGCAAAACCGGCTTTAGCACGGACCAAACGCTAGCTGGGCTGGCAGGCATGGCAACGTGCTTAGAGAAACTCTGAGCCTGCAAGTGCTTTCCCTGCGAAGCCCTGGGTTTCGTTGGGTGGTTTTTTTTTTTTTTCTCTCTTCCTTTTTGAAGTGGTGTTGCCTATTTTGGTAGGCAAGGGCTAATTTCAAGAGGGTTTTTGTTCGCTGAAGACCATGTGGAACAGCGTCAGACGTTTGTGTTGTGGTTTCTCAGGGTTTTGGGCCAATTTTTCAGCCTGAGAAGGAAAAAGCCACCCATTCCTGTAATTAGAGCTGAGGAACTGGGCTCTGCAGGCAGACCTTCCTCCAAGCGGCGTGCGATGGCCGACGAGGTGCTCGCTTTCCTGCTGCCCCAGCTCACCCTTCACTAAACCTGGCTTAAAGTGCTGCAAAAGCCCTTGACAAGACGCATGGGGGACTGACGTGAGCGTTTCCACCAAGAGCCAGACCCGTTGCTGGGTACAGAGCCGCGTTCAGACCGTCTCCGGTCCCGGTGTGCCCTCCACCGCTGCACGGTCCCCACCGGGTCCCTGACACCCAGAGGACCTTTACAACAACCTCACAACCCTTTATACCAGCGCGCAGTCCATACTGCAGATTACAATGCAGAATAACGTCCTCCCCATGGCTGGAGAAAGGAAAAAGCACTGCAAGGTGCATGCTGAACTCTTTGGGAGATGGTTTTTTTTTTGTTTTTAGTCTAAAACTGGCACTTCTTGGCTGCAAAGCTGGTTACGGTGCATCCTCAGGTAATGTCTGATCATGTACAATTCCTTTTCTGGTCTGTAGGCACCTGGAGCAGCAGCTTGACCCCAATTTGCTGTAGGAAGCAGGGATGTTTTTAATCCACCGAGGCCACACGGCCTCTTGTGCAGCCCAGAGGCACCCCCACGGGGGAGAGGAAAACCGAGCAGCTCCTGCAATCCCCCTCGCAAAGCAACCGCCAAGTTCAATTCAGTCCTCTCCTCCGCCTCCCCCTTGCTACCCCGGTCACGAAGCACGGTCCCCTCCAGGAAGGCTCCCCCACGCTGGCAGACCAACGCTCGCGGCTTTTCCAGCGTTTTTGTGCCGAGGACCCTTGGAAACAGCCGCCGGTGGGTCACGCTGCCCGGCTGGCACCCAGCCTCCTTCCTGGGCACCTCATTCACCCGCTCTCCGTGCCGCCGCAGGCAGCTCCAGCGTGGCCGAAGCAGAACCTGATGGAACATTTTTCGGCTCAACATCCCCTAACCCTTGGAGCCTTTTCTTTGTGCCTTTTTTTTTTTTTTTCCTCCCCGGGTTTTGTGGCTGTGACTTTAACTGTGTTCGTATGGTGCCGGAGAAACCATGTCCTTGCTTCTGAATCAGGCGCTGATATAAGCCACGGGGAGTGAAACCAAGGGTCCTAAACGCAAGCAGCCACCGGGTAGGGAAAAAAAAAAATACATAAGCAGAGCGCTGCCTCAAGCAGAGAAATTAGGAAGAAGCATAGACTGCAGAAAAGCCTGTCAAGCAAACTTCTTTAAAAAAATGATGTTTTTAAACACAGTTTCCTGTTCAAGAAACTGGACAGAGAAACAATAACCCGTTTGTTGCTGCTCTCTCCAAGCAGCGCATGTGAGGCCCCATCCAGGCTCAGCCGGGGAAGGGGACGTCTCTGCTGACCACAGAGGGTTTTGCGAGCCCCTGTGTGGCACGAGCACACGTGGATCCACTGTTTGGCTCCGGCGGGAATTGCCGTTATTGTTATTTACTCATTTGCGCGGCAGCAGGAGCGGGGCTGCATCTAAAGACGTGTAAACGCAGCTCTTGGTGGCTTCAGCAATCCGACGGGATGCATTTCTGGAAGGAAGCCCAGCTCGTCTCGCCGAGAAGCAGGAGCTCGGGAGCTGCTTTCGAGGTCCTTGCGTGGGGCTTCCCACCAGAGCATCTGGCAAGGTGGGAGCAAGACAGACCCGACCGCGATTTAACTCGCAGACAAAAGGACGCACAAAACGGCGTCCGCGTCGGGAGGTGGGAATTGGTGTCGGGGATGGAGGATTAGAGGCACGTTGCAAGAAGGCGCTGCCCTAAGCCACGCTGCTCTCTGGGTAAATGCAACACCCTGATCTCCAGGCCAATAAATGTGGTTTCTCTCATACATTTATACACAAACCTCAGAAAAAACAGTGTTTGCCCCTGGGGAATCCCGGTCCGTTAATAACAAAGCTGCTGTGCTGAACCAAGCCTCCATAATTATTCCAGAATTCACTGACTTTTTGCTATGGGCTCCCAGGGGAAATTCCTCCCCTGCCCACGGATCAAGCCAGATGAATTGCACTGGGATGCAGAAACTCTCCTTCCTACAGTCCTTTTCCACCCAGAAGAGATGTCCAAGAGCATCTGCTCCACTCAAGCAACAGCCAGCGCTCCCCACTGCCTCCACCAGCTGCTAATAAGATCCCTGGTCTGAGGAGCATCTGCCTGCTGAGACCGCCAACAGCATCGGCTTCTACCACACGTTACACTTCAGAGGGAGAAACCCCTCTACCATCAGTTACAATCATTTCAGGAGGCCAGGCTGGAAGGCGTACATCCTTTACGTAGCAATGTGCGACCTGTGGGAAACTGGGAGTAAGAAAAGAAGGGTCTTAAGCCAGTCGAATGGAAGGGGTGAATGCGAAACCTCTGGAATTGCCCAAAGAAATTGGGATCCAGTAATCCCTAAAGAGTCATGAAAAATCTGTGGAGTGAGTGCAGGGAGACAGCGCGCCTTTAGGAGTGACAAAATACAGGAGGACAACGTGCGTCTTACATGATGTACGTCCCACAGCCGTCACCCCACCATCACCAGGGAAATTTCACCCAGAAAGAAACAGGACTTTGCTACAGCACTGTAGCCTTTTCCATCCTCACCGACTTATTTGGGATTTTCTCCTCCCTTGCCTCTTTTTACCCACTTTCACTCATTCAGAAAAGCCATTTAGTCCTCCTCTCCTGTAGGCACCATGGCCCAGATTTCGCAAGACGAATTCCTCTGCATTTCAGCCTTATCGGCTTCCTCTGGCCTCCAGCTTTCACGCCCCGTCTCGAGCACCCTCCGTCTGAGGTGGCGATGTCTTATTCCTTCTCCTCTATCTTCTTCTTCCAAGAGCATAAAATCTTACCAGCTCCAGGAGAGAAGAAAAGCCTGTTGGGTCTCTGAGGCCACCGAGGGGCAAAGGCAGTATCCAGTTCCCCACATGAGAAGATGCAAAAGATACTGCCCAGCAGGGACACCTCTGACTCCCCGTATTGCCCCAAATACTGAGCTCTGCAACGCTCCCCAACAGTCCCCAGCACCAATGGGATAGCCACGGCTGCTATCATAAAACATGTATTAATTCTTTCCCATTATTGCTCCAAATTAACTCAGCTCAGCTTTCCACCTCCTCTACATACCGACAGCATATGCATCCTAAAAATCTGCCCTCATCATCCTCCAAAACATTCCCGATTGCTCAGATATTGCCTTGCATTCGAGTTATGACACAGATCTCTGCGCCAGCTAACATGAGACTATATTGCTCAGCAAACGGGGGGGGACTATGGTTACAAGAAAATATCAAGTGCAGAGCAACCAGCCTCGAATAAAATTGCATAACAAACGCGAACAGCAAACTTGAAGGGAAAATAAAATATAATAAAAAATTCAGCTTCAAGGCTGCCAAAACCGAGCCATTGATTACAGCGCATTTGATCCATTTGCATGCAGAGAGCTTTGCTTTGGAGCCGAGATGGAAACAGAGTCTTAATATAGCTGGAGAGAAAATATCCTTCTTGCACTCTCCTAACTGCACTTTGATAGGAAGCAGCCACAGAGCAGATGGTGCCTATATATAATCACCAGACCTATTATCCCAGCCTCTTTTAGTAATTTGAAGGATGTGATAACCACAAGGAGAGCGGCAAATATTCCCCCTCCCTCCCTCCCCCCCCCCTGCTAAGAAAAAAAAAAAAAAAAGAAAAAAAAAAAGACGAGGAAGCTATAATTATGGTAACAATTAAAAGAATTTCCAAATGAAGTAAATAACTATTTTGTGCACCGCTCCTTTAAACCAGAAGTCAAAAGTTAATTAAATAGCAGCATGTTACTGAGTCAGGCGAACACAGCAAGTCCCCGTGCAACGCTGCAGCCAGGAGGGAGACTGGAGTCGCTTCAGATGAATCCAAACCCCAGCACTCCCTTCCCTCCCCGCTGCCCTCCTGCCATTTCTCTGCAGCTGCTCTTTGATGGCGGGGGGGAAGGAGAGCTCATCTGTCTCCATTTCTTTACTTGCCAGAGCCTAGAGTTGCACGGTTCCAAAGGATGAGCCACGGCGGAGAGGCGATTCTCTCCGGGGGTTTCTCGCCCCATGAAGATGCTCAGGAAAAATCACAAAACTGATTTTTATGATGTTGCGAGGGAAGGCTGGGGAAAGGTGGGGTCGGGAGGCTGTCACGGAGGAGCAACAAGGGTTTTAGGGGGGGTTTGCATGCCTCTGCCAGCATGGACCCTCCCTCCCCTTCTGTGGCTGCCTGCTAGGCACCCCAAAAGTGCCTGCTGCCAACTAGGGGTGAGTTGGTGAGAGCAATCCCTCGCTGTAGGCAGCTGGAGGCATTACTCAACAGGCACTTTACGGATATGTTAATAGTGGAGGTGCTGAGGAGCATCCCTGGGTACCCAGCTCCCAGTTGGTGCCCCCGGCCACGTGCCGACAGTGGCTCCGGCGGCAATGCAAACTGCAGATGGTTTCTGTGCTGCTTCCAGGTCAGAAGCATGATTCATTGGCAACAGGAATCCCAAGGACCGTAGGATAAGGCACAAAACCATCGCTGCTGCTTCTTAACGCCCCTCCCCAAGACACCCGGGTTGCTGTAAGGGAAGTGGAGGCGGCATCAGAGTCGCAAACTTCAAGCTCCCCCCACCCCGACTTGCAGGTCGAGGACGGCATCCTACCCCCCACTGCCAATGGACAAGCAACGTGCTAATGGCCGTGCAAAACCAGGGCACGCAGACCCTGCCCTGAGCACTTACGGCCGGTGATTGCACCAGGATGTCACAAGCCGAGAGGGCGGGAGCGTCCCCGGGTGCCGCTGGAATAGAGGTTCCCAAATTAGGTGGCCTCATTCCAGCCAGGAAGCTGCGGAGCCATCGCTCTGTGCGTAGGGTACGTGAATTTGGGAGCGGTGCCCTGTAAGGAGATGTGCGGGTACGTGCAAGGGTCAAACCTTGCACGTACCAGGTTTGGAGGAAGCAATGGAGTGGTCCCAGAGGATGCATGTGTGACATGCCCTCTTCAGGGAAGGCTGGCCCAGTGCTCCCCCTCCTCTTCACTGGCCACCCAGACCAACCAGCCCCCCCTTCACCGCTTCCCTAACAAGGGGGCTGTTTGCTAGGGCTACGGCAGGCCAGATTACGCGGATTACTGAAGTGCCTAGAAGCATCGTTTGGTGTCGCGGGGCTGGTTTAGGAGCACCCGCGCGGGTCTGTACCTACCAGCAACCAAAAGCAACTGGTGACATCCACGCATGCTTACCTGCCACCCATGGTATCACCTGGTGCAAGTCACCGCTGAGCCCAGCCTCGAGGTCCCCTCCCCTCTTTCCCTTTGGGACCGCAGTAGGACCCCTCTGCCTTTCGGTAACATCTCTGCCTCCGAGCATCATGGCTGACGAGGGGGCGAGCAGAGGCAGGACCACAAGATCTAGCCCGCTGCCCACGTGAAAACCCACTCGCTGCAGCATGCTTGTGGGAAATGCGTTCGCTTCCCTGCCTACTCCCTCCGCTTGGCGAGCAGGTATCCATCACTCACTCGACACCCTGCCTACAGCAGGATCGGCGCACAGCCCAAAAGTGCTGCCTGCTGTAGGCTGCTCATAGGCCCCCCGTCGTCACTTGCTCTCGCGTGAGAGCAGAGTGGGCACGGCGGGGAGGACCCTGTCTCTGTCTCTGTGCTGCCTGATGCCCGGGGTAACATCAGCTCTGCTTCGCTAACTGCAACCCCCCAGAGCCAACCGCATCCCCCCCAAAGCCATCCGCATCCCCCAGAGCCAACCGCATCCCCCCCAAAGCCATCCCCTGCAGGCAAGAAACTTCTTCTTCTGCCCCGAAGGCTGCGTGGCTGTGCATCCCCTATGAGCAACGCTAACTGTGAACAGCAAGTCCCAGCTGAAGGGGAACAGGAGAGCCACCCTCCCAGATGCTGGCCTGGGGACAATGTCTAAAGCCAAGTGTTTGGCAAGGGTCGATGGGTTACTCTGTGTCACTGCGTAAACCTCCCCCCCCCTTTTTTTCCTTCCAGTGCAGAGCGTGGTCTTTGGGAAGACAACAGTTAGGCTGATAAGCTTTGATGACAGTCTAAGACCCCCATGGAGATGCATTGCAGGTGGGACCTCAGCACCGTGTCGCCCTTTGTCGGCCACCCCCGTTTTTGGCCAAAGACACGGAGAGAAGAGAGACCCTCCGGGAGCAAAGAGGTGAAGGGAACGTGCCAAAATAGGCTGAAAGGAGGAACAGAAAGCGCTGGGGCAGCTAAACTGAAGTCTCAAGGGTAGAACAGGTTCTGACCGTTGCTCAAGTACAAGAGTCCATCAAGACACTTCAGTACACTGGGTTAGGAAACATTGAACACAGCAACACGGATGCTGAAAGGTGACAGACCAGAAGGTAGGGCCAGACCAATTTTCTGCCCAAAGTGTCTTCAAGCACCTTCACCTTGAGCCCTTGTGAGCAAGTGCACAGCAGAGATCATAGAATCATAGAATCATTTAGGTTGGAAAAGGCCTTTAAGATCATCGAGTCCAACTGTTACCCTAACACTGCCAACCCCACCACTGAACCATGTCCCTAAGCACCACGTCTACAAGTCTTTTAAATAGCTCCAGGAATGGTGACTCAACCACTACCCTGGGCAGCCTGTTCCAGTGCTTGACAGCCCTTTCAGTGAAGAAACTTTTCCTAATATCCAATCTAAACCTCCCCATGCACAACGTGAGTGATAACTAGTGATAGGACGAGAGGAAATGGCCTCAAGTTGCGCCAGGGGAGGTTTAGATTGGACGTGAGGAAAAATGTCTTTACTGAAAGAGTGGTTAAACATTGGAACAGGCTGCCCAGGGAAGCGGTTGAGTCCCCATCCCTGGAGGTATTTAAAAGACGAGTAGATGAGGCACTTAGGGACATGGTTTAGTGGGCATGGTGGTGTTGGGTTGACAGTTGAACTCGATGATCTTAGAGGTCTTTCCAACCTTAATGATTCTATGATTCTATGATTCTATGTGAGGCCATTTCCTCTCGTCCTATCACTTGTTACTTGGACTGTATGATAGGGCTGCCTTGATCTCTTCCATTTAGACAAACCCATTTTCCCAGCCCATATCTTGCTGCTGCACGCCCGGATCCCACAGACCCGGGGGGAGCAGTCTCCCTCCTTGCACCCGACCAGCCAACGACCACCTCGGGGGCTGCCGTGGTCCCAGGGCGGGATGGCTCACCTTGGAGCTCGTCCTGCTTGGAGACCAAGTCTGGGCAGCGTGGGAGCTGGGCTGACGGTGGGATGAGCACATGTAGCTGGCCCATCAATTAAAAACATCCTGGTCAGCAGACCAGCTCACGGACAATGGGCACAGCTTGCTCTATTTTGATTTTGAACACCTCCCTGCTAACCAGAGGGTGAGGGACACGGCAAATGGAGCGGCCTCAACAGCAGGAAGGGACGTCGGCTATAAAACACAGCTCTGCAGTGACCACTCAAGAGCAGCAGCAGATTTTCCCCAGCATTGCTGACACCCCAAAAGGCCATTGCTCTTGTCCCCCACCACCGCTACCATCTCCAATGTTTGGCGGCTTCCAGGCTGAGGGCAGGTGACCGTTCATCTCCTTGCTTGCTGAGTGATGGTCTGCAGAGCTGTGGACTGTATCTCCCAGGGACCAAGTGCTTTGAATTTATAGAGGGGCCAGGAAATCTGTGTCTGCTGTTCAGAGCTGGAGTAGAAGTTTATGGCTGGACTCGATGATCTTAAAGGTCTTTTCCAACCTAAATGGTTCTATCATTCTATGTTGTCCTCGCTCTCAGTCCTGTTTGCTTTTGTATTTGTGCATGTTCTGCATGCATGGATTTGAGAAAACAACTCTGCTCACACGTTATCTTTTTGTACGACAACTCTGTTTTTAAGCTACAAAATTAGCAAGATACTGTAGCGATGGGACCCTGGCAAAGTGGGTGACTCCTAGAAATGTTCTCCGACGGTTACGTGCAACACTAGAGGGCATGAGCAAAACAACAAATGGGCCCGTCTACCACCGCTGAAAAGCTCAAGTGTAATAAAGGCCAACGAACTTTTCTCAGTCCATCAGTAAAAGAGAAAAAAAGCAAACATTAGAGGTGTCCCCACCCGCCGGATGAGTGCCAGGGTGCCAAGTCTCAGTACACAGCATGGCCAACTGGGGAACAAGTTTCTGAAGGTAATTCCCGAGTACAAAGCTAATCCACCCCCCCCTGGCAAGAACACTACATTTGTTTGCTTCACTGTTGTAACCTTAATAAGACTTTTGCACTCTTTATTTTTGATCAAGCAAAATGGCATGTTTTGCTAACTTTGCATGGGAGGAAACGTGTCGCCCTGCGTAAGTCAAACATACACTGAGGACTCACAGTCCCCTTCAGGTGTCGATGCAAATCTACACAGAGGAGAGCGTTGTACTTGCAAGCTGCCCATCAACCCAACACAAATCAGGATGGTCCTGTGGGTTAAAACATGGAGTTTTCCCGTTATCAAGCTCCATTTGGATACTGCGTACGACTCCGGTGGTAGGCAGTGAGCTGTTGCACAACAGTATAGGGGAGGAAGAGTCAGGAAACCCACACTCCATTCATGACAAGTGCTTTCTTGGTGTCGTTTCTTCCACCTCAATTCCCTGATGACCTGGGGAAGAGCTCCACCATCTTGTTCATCTGCTCTCTCACTAGGGAGTCCACAACTGGGGCAAATGTTGGCAAAACCCAGCAAGCCACGTCACACACACACGTGCCGACGTACAGTTTAGTAGCTGCACATCTGCCTGCAGGGCAGTAGTTGGGATTGAGTCTCTTCTGAGAAAGAGCGACACGACAGAAAGCCCTTCCCAGGATGGCAGGGTCTCCACAAGCCGGCACTGGGCTTGTCCCAGAGCCAGCAGCCCCTGGTGGGATCTTCATATAAGAGTCCATGGGACGGTCCTTCCTTCTGCAGGGTGCCCTGCTGCCACCAGTATCTCTATATTTCTCGTGGTACGGGGAGTCTGATCACCAGTACCTCTTGCTGGTGCCACCTGAGCATGACTCTGACAACGTAAGCATTTCTCAAGAGCTGGCAGGTGCAGGGGGAGCCCCATGAATCTGGGCGGGTGTGCATGGAAGGAAGTACGCCGATTTATTCCTTCTCTTCAGCTCTAGGACAAGATAAGAGATTTTTCTTTTTCAGGACAAGGAGGTTACATAGGTGAGTATTTCTCCTGCATTGCACTGCTCGCTCTCCTTCTCTCTCCTTGTAGACAAACAACACCAGTTTTCTGGCAGAGACTCCCATGGGAAGGGTGTAGCAGGCCTGAGCACCCGGCATCTTTCCCGTTTGTGCAGAAGCGGAAGGGTGGCTGCAGACTGGCAAACAGCTTTGCTGGTCCAAGGACCTCTCTGTTCACTCACAGGGGAATCCAAGCAGCACAGCGACACTGAAATACCGAAGAGTTTGCAACATCTCTCCTGTATGAACACAGTCCCAATGCCTGGGATTTCTGCTCTGCAGGATATTCCATAGCAAGGTCTCTGACCGTACCTATCCATCACTGACCTGTGATGCACACCATCACCTCGTCCCCTGGTGCCACCCACACCATACCTCCAGGCATTGGTGCCACTCCAAGCGACCCAGGGCGCACACACCAGGGACACATTGGGTGCTCACCCAAGGACAGGACTGTGGGCCACCACCAGCCACACACTCAGATACTACCATTACCAGTCCAGGGACCTCCTCCTCTTTTTGGAAGCACAGACAGGAGATGAAAGACTCCTAGACACACAAGGCTGCAATAAGACCAAGCGCTGCCTTCTCTGGGGCCATCCCCCACCGGGGAACCTGACGTGCCATTGCTTTATGGCACCGCTACAGCCCATACAAAGGCTGGGCAGAGCTCCTGTCCCCCAGGCAGGGTGACAGCTGGAGACGCTCACCCTGGCTGAAGTGCTGCCTGTGCTTGGCATTGAGCTGCCTCTTCTTCTGGGCAGGTACTGGCGTAAGGAGGTCCTCGCTCCTCTGCCAGAAAGAGCCTGCAACATCTGGCTCTTAATTCAAGTGTTTGGGGCAAGTTACTGTTGCTCCTGCATAAAACCAAGACCTTCTGCCCCCGTGCAGAGACTTGCCCCTGGAAACCTGCTCTCCGCAGGGAGTTTAAGTGCCCTCGCACTACACCAGAGGTGAGAGCATAGGAAAATCTCACCGTACGTTGATGAAAGAAGCAATACTGTTATCCCCAGGTTATATACTAGGAGCAGAGGACCAAGGCACTTGTCCAGCAGATACATGTGAGAGCCAGGAACCGAATCCTTACCTCTTTAGCTGCGGTTCAACAGGCTCACTGTTGCCAACTGGAGTTGCTATCACTCCCGCCAAACCTTGTGCTTTTCTTTCTCTTTTCTTGCTCGCAGACCTTATGGTCCAAATCAGACCAGTGTACCTGCACCCCACCTTCTCAGTGCTGGACAAGCATATTTAACAACAGACCCTCCTCCTCCTCTGCACATATTTCCTTCTGAGAAGGCAGAAAACACAGGGTTAAGCTATGCTGTACTTCCATTTGACAAGGGAAACCCATATGCTATCAGATCATGCTCAGGTGGAACCAATTACACAGGGGAAAGGAAGGAGCCGGAGCCCCCACGCAAGAAGCTCTTGGTCTGCAGCTTTGAAGGCCAGCCGCTTTTTTCTGTCCTTTCAGAGTTTCCAGGCCCTGTCTCCACTGCAAAGGCGTTGTGCAACCCGGGCGTTTTGCAACTGCCGCCTGACTCAGCTGCGGAGCTGGGGCTCCGGGCTTCACCCTGTCCCACCATGCCTGGAGAAGGTCTGGCCTCCTGCCCATCTGCGCTCCCAAGCCCACGCCGAGGCTACCTTTACTCCTGGCACACTAAACCTTGGTTTAAAGTTGCAGGTCAAGCTCCGTGGGATGGGCTGAGAAAGCAGAGAGAGGCCATTACAGTGATGCAGTGGACGGGCAGGAACTTCCATCGCTTCGGTGAGTCCATACCCTCAGATCACTCCTGACCCAAACCCATCACTGATGATGATGATCCCGCTCTTGGATCACCGTTACTGTGGTAAATCCAGAGCGACGCTTTCAGAGCACTCCAGACTTGCCCTGCAAAGGCTGGAGAACTCCAGCAACATCTCCTGAAATCTTGGCTAACACCAGCCAGCACCGTTAAGAGAGAGCTGGAGATGAACCAAGCCTGAACCAAGTCTCAAAGCCTGGGTCTAGGTCGAGTCAAAGACAAGGACAGCACAAGGCAAATTGTCACGTGAGCTTCACCTACCCATATTTAAACCCGACGCCGTAATAGCGTTACACCTAATTATGCCACAAAACCAGACGAAAGTACCTCAGGCAAGATCACCACGTTACTCCTCCGGGAAAGACTTTGCCCCATTTTGGCGTCAGGAACAGGCAGTGCCTTTGCGGGGACGGGTCGGGGAAGGCTGAGCCCTGCAGGGTGTTGCTGGATTAAGCCCCTGCCCAGATAAACACCTCCAAGTAAGAGGGAGAATTTAAAAATAACAACACTAAAACCTAAACAAACAGTAACGGTTTGAGGGCTTTGCTTTGGAATAAAAGATTAATGGACGTATTGATTGACTCAAGGGGCTGGGACAAAGGCTGACAGTCGTGTTTATTTTTTAGCATCTGTCTGTGGACTTACTGTGCTTGTGTCCAAGCAAATATTGCATTAAGGAAGCTTATGAACTAACACATGAAGCGTGGTCGGGTCGTCTCCAGCTCAGCCCGCAGGTTGTCTGAACATGCTGCCACCAAAATACGTTAGCAGGAGTTACAACAGCTTAACATTTAGGAGTAAACTGGGCTGAAGATGTGTGCAGATGCCCCTGAGAACCTGCTTAGCCTTAGAAATACGTGTTGACGCCAGTGTGATGCTTGGGGAAAAGGTTCCCTGACTCTATAAATCTTGCAGCTCAGAGCAAGACGGTGCGAGTGAGCTGCCCCGGCACCACGAAAAGCAGCTACTGCGGGATGCTGGGATGGACCGGACCGGGCAAGGGCTGCCGTGCCGGGACTTACGGCAGGGGATGCTGCGGCAAAGCAAGCGGCAGAGGTGGAGGAGGGCCGCAGCCTTCCAGCAAAAGTCCAGGGTAAAGTGCAGGGCTGTACAGCCCCTGCTGGCAGACCCACAAATGCTCCTGTTCCAGTGCTGCGCACAGCTAATTGTGGAGAATTTAGGAAAAACCTCAGCAATGCGGTAGCTCGGGCACTGCTGAGTAATTCGGCTGTTGCCTGGGTTTTGGCACCTTCTGCTAGGGAGCCCGCTGGGCAAGAGGTGGGTCGTTCTTTCTGCTATGAGATAAGTCTGCGCACAAAAAGGCTCAAAGAAACACAAAGGGGTTTTTGGAAAGCGTCCTTCAAGACCTAACGCACCTTGCAGAGCTCCAGCCACTGCCAATGGTTAACCTGCTGCACCCGTCAAACTTGCCCGCTTCCAGCTCTTGACGCGAGGAACCAGATCCCTTCTGAAGCCGCCTCTTCCCACTGCCTCCCCAGCATGCAAAGCCTCCAAACTGCCACCCCCAAAAAAAAATAATCCCTGGAGAGGTTTAACAGACCAATTGCAAATACATTCACGATTCTTCTTACCCTGCCTCCTTGTTAAGCCTTTCCCATGCACCTTGGTCACCCCGAAACAGCTCTCCTCCGCAGCGCAGGGACCCAGCTCTGGGAGAAGCTGAACCTCACACAATCCCACGGCAGCAGGAGCCAGGGCTTCAAAGACGGAGGACAGGATGGGCATGATGCTCAGAGTCGGTGGAGAAGCTGAGACCCTTCTGCTAAATCCCCACGTGGCAGAGCAGGCAGCGCTGCCTGCTGCGAGATGGACACTGGAGAGGCAGGGACCAGGGTGCTACAGCTTTAAACCCAGAGCTGCGTTTCTTATCATCATTGATTTGAAACACCACGTAAAAAAAGCACCGATTACAGGAGAGGGAAAAACCCAGAAGCCTTAAGTGACCATTTTAAAGCTTTCAGCTATTTAATTATGGGTTTCCGCACACTGATAGAGAAGCCAGCGCCCTCGCCGCAAGAAGCCTCTCCTCCCCGAAGCACTCCCTGCATCTAGGGAGATGCCAAGCATCTTGGAGAGAGACCTCCTGAACACCCCAAAGCCAAGGAGGACGTCCAGCCTTGCAGGTGAGATAGTGGCAGTCACCCAAGGTGACAACAAGGCAGGCGTGACAGCCCTCTGCAGAGGGAGCAGATGGGCAGAGGAGCTCTTGAACCCCGCTGAGAAGATGCTTTGCTCCTCCTCTCCCAGGGATGGCTCACAGGCATCAACGGCTGCTTTAAAAAACAGTTATAGCTGCACTACATCTTCACACAAAACCAGTGATAAATCTCCAGCCACGGTGCTCTGCAGCATCTCCGAGTGTCCAAGCCTTGGGCTGGGCTCTGCATCATCCACTGCTCCCATCAAAGCCTGGCAGGGCCTCCACAGGGGAAGAGCTACCCAACTCTCCTGGAAAACACCGAGGACTGTGCATCTAAACCCCCCGATCACCATCAGCTTCACACCTCTACGCGCTGCAGGTTAAAGGGAACGTTTTCAGATATGCCCTGAAGATCGTGGATCCCAGCCCTGCTTCCAAAAACGATGCCTGCGCTTCGGGGTCCCAATCCCATTTCCTCCCAGTAAGTCCCCAGGTCACTTTTGGACTTGCCTCAAGTTTCCCAGCTCACTTTTGGACACGAAGCATCAGCTCCCCGCTTGCTTTAGGAACTCTTGAAACGTGAACTGCAAATCTAGATGGAGCTACATGAAATAAAAGGGGCTCCCTTCGGTAACACACATTTTTTGCTTTTACAGCTTGGCTGGTTTTCCCTCCTCTCCAGCTGCCAGGTCTTTAAAATCCCACAGGACTAGAGAAAAAAAAAGGCAGGCAGGAAATAAAAAAGCAGGTGGGGGGTGGGGGAAAAGAAGAGTTTTCTATGGCCCAGATGAACCTAGTCCCTCTGCTAACCACGGCAAAGCAATATTTTCTAGCGGGATGGGGGGGACTGTGCTGTGAAGAGCGGCCGTGGGTGGCCGTCCCCAGAGCTTCCCGTGAATACTTACTGGTGCTTGTGCTAGTGCCGATGGTGTTGATGGTTGTGGGGACGGAGGAGGAGGAGTAGAGGGGCAGATGGCCATTCTCGCACGCCAGGTTTTTGTCCTGCCAGCTGGAAGCGCTGACGCTTATGCCCGAGTCTCGAGAGTTTTGCCATCCGTTGAGTTTGTCGTCGGAGTTTTGTCTTTGGTGATAGTAGTGCGTCTGCCCGTAGTCCACCGAATCCGACCGACCTCTGCTCTGGCTGCCGAAGCCACCCGACGTGCGGTCCTCCAGGTGGTTGAGCCACATGGCCAGGGCGCTCCTGTCCTCTAAGGAGGTGGCAGGGTGTATCAAGGCGTAGGACAGCAGCTGCCTGCTCTCCTCGATGTGTTGGTTGTGTTCGATTGAGTGGGCCAGGATTTTAGGCAAGAGTTTCATGTATTCAACTTTTGCCTCGATGTTTCCGGGCTTCAGTAAAGGCAGGTGGGTTAACAATAAGGAAATCACTTTATCCTTGGATTCCTGTTGCCATTGGTTAATGATTCCTGTTGAAGGAATAGGGAAAAAAAAAAAAAATGGTAATTGAGAAATTGGCAAACAGAGCTAATAAAGAAATAAATAGACCCTGGCAGGGTAAATGGGACACGCCAAAGGGATGCTTGCATGCGTGATGCCACTGCGTGAGCATCTCCCAGGCAGGGGGGGTCACCGCTCTCCGAAAACCAAGGTCACGGCAAGGCGTGCCGAACTGGACACCAAGAGTCACCAGACGCTCCTGAAAATCACTAAAAAAGCCAAATTACACCCACCTCTACGGCCACGTAGCTCCACTGCTATTGTCCTGATGTTAATCAAAGTCACGATTTGGCCCAAATTTTCCGTATCGTTGCGGATTACACAAAATACTACACAAAAGCACTTCGTGAATAAACCTAACCTTTTAAAAGCACTGGGTGGAAAATGGAAAAGGTCAAGATTCAAATGAGCTAACACAGGCAAGAGCCACAGGGGGCGAAGGGAAGAAGGATCCCAGCAGGAGGGCAATAACCAAACCAGGGTGTCGGGCCATCCGCCAGCCTGGCGCGATAAGCTGCCCCGAAGGTATTGAGGGAAGGGCTCAGCTGAAGCAGCCGCAGAGCTATTGTTCCTCTGTTAGCTCACGGCAGATAGGAGAGGTTTTAGAAGACCAGAAAAAAAGCAAACCTAGGGTTTAGCTTTAAAAATATGCAAAAGGAGAAGTCAGGGAATTACAAACAGGTCACTTAACTCAAACTCCTGGAAAACTGATGGAACAAATAATGAAACAACCTATTTGTAAGCACTTAGAAGATAACAAGATGATAAGTGACTGCTGACACCGATTTGTCAAGAACAATTTAATTTTCTTCTTCAACGGAGTAACTGGCCTGTGAATAGCTGGAGAAGCAGTCAGCGCCCGTATATCTTGATATTCATTAGGTGCTGCCGCACATGGCTTCCTCAGCAGCACACCAGAGAAACACGCTCAGGCGAAACTACTCTAACGTGGGCACACAACTCATCGGAAAACCATACGGAGAGAGTCGTTACTGGTGATTCACCGTCAGACCGGGAGGATGTGCTGAGCAAGGAGACTTGTCCCGGCCGTGACACTACCCAGTATGTCATCGGTGATACGGGTGATGTGATAAATGTATTCAATATGCAGGTATCACGCTAGGAGAAATGAAAGCACTCCAGAAAACTGGATTAGAAGTCAAACGATGTCGAGACCTGGAGAAAAGTCAGAAAAAAACCAGCTGCGTTAAGTAGGTGCAAACATCTGCATGCAGGTGGGAACAAATCGCTGTGCAGTACCAGGCGGGGAAGAGCCTCGGGTCAGGAAGCATCAGAGGCCGAACATCAGTCAAAATGCCATGTTGCACATAAAAACTGCACCAGCCAGCCTGTCACCTGTCTGAGAGGTGAAGACCGGCGTGGACAAGCTGCTCTCCGTGTCTCCCGGGGATTGTAATAATAGGTTTGAATTGCAGCAAAGGTGAATGAGGTTGGACATGAAGAAACTACCTCCTGCGGGTAGGGCTGGTGATGTGCAGGGAGAGATTGCCTACAGACGTTGTAAAATCTCCATCACCGGAGGTTTTTCTTAACAGCTTATACAAACATCAGCCAAGGATAGCTCAGGATCTACCTAGACCACCCGACTGATGCTTCCCAGCCCCAGGTCAGTCTCTCCTCCAGTGTTTACCAAAGCCCCTCTATGAAGCCTTCAAACTTGCAGTCCCTGTAGCAGGCTGTGCCTAAGGCTGCCACAACTGAACCATCTGGTGAAAAAGGACTTCCTTCTGTTTGCTTTAAACCCACTGCCCAAAACTTCACCAAGTGAAATGCCCTGAGTTCTCATGTTATTAAAAAAAACCCAAAACTTTACGTTCTCCCTCGCTGTCTGCTGTCTCCTATCCATACTGTAAAGGAAGCTGCTCTAAATCATTGATTATCCCTATATCCTTCAGGTGTTTTTGAGCGAGGGTAACCGAACCCACACCAGTGAAATGAAGACCTGGACATCCATCTGTAGGATCACCCATCAGGTTTGCTCTTGGGAAGACCCACGCTGCCGTCCAGCAGCTAACCCAACCCTTCCACCACCCCGTGACCCAGAAGAGGGCTATTACAGTAGGGTCTTTTCCCAATTAGGACCAAACCCCGCATGTCGGTTCCCCGACACAACTGCGGTGGTGAGCAGCACTCACCCCTCCAGCTTCGCCTTCTCAGTTTCAAGGCGTGCAACCATTTTAATAGGAAGCCACTAGATGGCTTGCTGGAAACGCCGACGGCTCTCGCTGGAACTTTCTGCAGCGGTATTTACTTCCCCACAGACCCACCCCTCCTCCAGAGCCGTTTCCCGACCCGGCCACCCCGAGCCATCTCGTGCCGCTGTGCCAAGAGGTGCAAGGGAGACGGCGTGGCACAGCTTTGGTGGAGAAGGAACCGCTCCGTTTGCAGCAGAAGCGAGTTTTGGTACTCTGGGTGCGCTCCTGTGCCTGCAGAGATGCTGTGAGGTTGTTTTGGTGCTGAAATATGGGATTTGGAAAAGCAACGCTCAACCTAAGTGAAGTTGTAAAAAATACATGAGCGTAGCGGGACTCAAGGTCCACCAGAGCATCTCCGTATTTTCCATATGCAGATGTAACTGCTACAGGCAAAGCTTCCTGTCGTGCTTCATCTGATTTCTCTGTCCCCTCTCTCTCCCCGCTCCTCGGCCAGCTGCCCAGCGGGTTGAAAACCCATCTTATTTTATCCCCTCTTCCTGCAGAGGGATGTCACCCGTTCCTTTATCACCCCCGCATTTTATCATTGCTGTTGGGGCGATTCAGCAGCGCTTCCAGGCTGGCACAGCCAAACCCCAGCCCGGCACCGTCTGCGGGGAGAGGCTGTGGGATTTTGCAGCAGCTCAGATAAACTGAGAAATCGCCAAGATCATTAAAAAAAGGCACGCAATGCACTGCTAAAAGAAGTCGGTGCCACTTGTACATAGGAACTGGGTAGCAAAATACATGCAGAAAAAGCAGAGCCTGGTGCGAACTGGGTGCAGGAGGAGGAGGATGGGGGAGGCAGGTGGCCATGGCCAGACTCCTCTTCCTCACACAGGGGCTGGGCTGAGTGTGAAGGTCACCACTGGAGAAACACAGGATGGTGCCAGAGCCGCTTCTTGGGAAACTTGCCTCAGACCGCCAAGCGATTTCGGGGTTTGAGATTGGGGGTTTGAAACCACAACCCCGAAAGATGGAGCGCTGATCCGAAAGCCCGTGGCTGGCGAGGGGCCGGGTGCCCTTCCCTGCCCCGGCCCGGGCAGGAGCCGCTCTCCTTCTCAGCCAGCAGCAGGATGTGCACAATTAAACAAAAATGGAAAATAATTAGATCCGAAAGAGGTTTGGCTCTCTCCGAGACGGGGCGGAAGGTCAGGCTTAATCCTATCTGCCGGAAAATAGAGGGATCTGGAGAGGGCGGTGCGGGAGGAGGAAAGCTGGAGCTGCCTCTGGGCAGGGGGAGAGGGGCCGGCGACCCCCCCGAAGCCCCTCTCCACCCTCTCCCCGAATGTAGGAGCCCCCACTTCAGCTCCCTACCTGCTGCCACGCACTCCCCGACATCTGGGATGTCTCACCCTTTATTGCCAGAACAAGCTCCCCCCCCGCACCCGGCCTGGGTCAGCTGCGGTTAGGATGTGTCCCGGTTTTGGGGTCCCACGTCCCAGGGTCCCAGCACGCTAGCTGCAGTGGTGTACGGGGTCGCAGGCACCAATCACATTACAGCTTCATTAGTTCCCCCGGGTGCTGCTTCAAGGATGCCTGATGTTTTCCGTCACAAGGGCTTTCGCTGCTCTAAGGGATGGCAAGACTATCGATATTTGCAGCAGGCAAATCTGAGCACAGAGAAAGCCCCGAAGTTAGAAACTCCACCTCGCTGCTTTGAAACTCCCCGATATCCCTGTCCTGCCCGTTGCTGTCATTGCACTGACATCTCCTTTTGGAGATGAGCTAAAATAATAACTGACAACAAGCACCCTAAGGAGCCAGCTCCCATCCCAGCCCTGTGACCCCCCGTACCGGGAAGGGATGGGAGCTGCCAGCGCCCCCGACGCAGAAATTTGCATTACGGGACTCTTTTTCTTGGGTGAGAGGCTGAATCAAGGTGGGATGTGAAACTACCTTCTAACTTAGGATTACCTACCTAGCCAATATGATTTTGCTGCCATACGGCACAGCTGATGCATGTGCAGGGTGCCTGCGTATAAATACAGCACCAAATATAGCCGGGTCCTGCTTCCAAGGCTGAAACCTGTGCTGCGCTATGAATAGGTCCAATGCTATCCCTGAAACGGGGGCTTTCTGGCTTGAGGAAGAGGTGATGTTTGTCAATTTAATAAGCGCTCATCGGATTTCTCTGTCACAAATCTGCTTAATCACTTCTGGATCCCTGCAAACTGTTAATTGCCTTCATGTCCGGTGGCAGGATCCACCTCTAACACTGCAGTGCGTGAAGGACCTTCTTGCCTTTACTTTGAACCTGCCTCCTGACAGATGACTGCGTTATTTCGACCGCCAGCGAGGCACGCGGAGCTCCTGAAACTGTTAATGATGTACCGGGAACAGTCGCAGTTTTCCAAAGGTAAAACCAGCCTGGATGGACAGAGGCAGGGATACACACAGTCCCTGCGGACGCCTGCAAAAACCAACGCAGGCGGCACACTGGTGCCCGCATTTAGAAACCCTGAAGTACCTAACTGCCTGGTTTTTTCTTCTGTTTTTCATTTTTGCAAACAGACCTCTGGCCCCCACCTCAAAAACACCGACCCTGCCCGGAGGGATGGCTGAGAGGAGCTGTCAGCACAGGCGCGTGAACGCGTGTGTCTCACCAGGTGAGATGCCTCCAAGGAACAACAGCAATGCGGGATACCTCTCAAATGCTTAAGACGACCCCCAAAAACAACCAACCCCAACCAAGATAAACCTTTTCATTTTGAAAGCAGAAATTGGGTTATCCTTCTGTTGCCATATACGACTTACCACATTTCACAAGTGAAGTAGTCGAATATGTTGACTGGGGTTTTGACGAAGCGGGCGAGATGAATGATGTGTAATTTATGAGCTAGACAACAGCTTATCATGAGTAACAAGGACAACAATTAAAGACTGGAAGTGTTTTAAAACCTGCCCAAGGATTTTCCGAGTGACAAAGAGTACGTTCAAATAGCAGGCTTGGTATCATTACTCCACAATGGTTAAATCAGTGCATTTAAGGACTCCAGTTGTCAGTAAATTGCTCTTAAATGACTGTTTTATTATGCCCTTGTTTTCAGTTTAACAACATTTTCCATAAAAAGTTCTCAAAAGCCCATTCAGATAATTTGTCCAAGCAAGAAATGACTAAGAGTGAGATGTGCACATCTGAAGGGCACCCACCAAACAGAGCACCTTCACAGCGGGGCTGAATGGACCAGCACTCTCAGATGTACTCAGGGAGAAAAAACAGGAGCTTGTACCAAAAATTTAGGCTGGAATCCCTGACCTTGCAAAGTGACATGCTGCAGCTTTAGGGATTGGAGGGAGGAACTAGGTGCTACTGGACGGCAATCAAGGCCTCCTAGGGATGGATGACACCGAGGTTTTCATGTCTTGGACGGCCGACAGCAGAACAGAAATGCAAAGATTTCTGCATAAAGACCCAGCAGCACATCACCACCCGCCAGCTCCTCCACACATGCATGCAAGATGCTGCGCTTCCATCAAAATCATCAAGATCTGAGGTAACCGAGGTCATCACCAGAGTCAGCCCTGGTATCTAACACCTATTACAGCTGCGTGGGTGTCTTCACCAGGGCAAAAGGGGTCAAGAAACCTGACCCTGCATACGAACGCAGCCCAACAACCTCTGTTTGGCCAAAATGCCATCTCCCAGTGAACGGCCACCAAGCGACAAACCCCAACCCTACGTCTACTGGCTATTTGTTCCAATGTCTTCCAAGCACTTCAGTTTGCCTTCGTTTCCAGTTGAATTTATCTGGTTTAAGCTTGAATTTACCTGGCTGCAGCTGCCAGACAAATTCCAGTCTGAATTAAAGAGCTCCTTGATGCCCTGCATTTTCTCAAGTGAAGGTACTCGGGACTCAGCACTCAAGCCACCTTCCACTCTTGTTTCTGGTAAGAAACAGAAGCTTAATGTCCTGTCTCTAACAGGTCGTGGCTCTATGCTCATTAATCTTGAGCCCATGGCAACACTTCTGCTGGCTCTGTGACTTCCAGCACACACGTGAATCGGGTCTTATTTGGCTTGGTGAAAAGCACGAGTGGGGTGGAGAGACCGTACCCCATCTCACACAGGGTGGTTTGCAGCGAAGTTGAAGCAGAAGAGCAAAAGACGAAGATATTTCAACCACAAGTCTGAATTTGCACCGAGCGTATCGACCAAGAGCAGGCTGCTGCCAGTCCCAGCCTTCCTGCGACTGGATTAACTGGTCTGTGAGATGGTCCGGCTCCCCACCACCCATCACACAAATCTTCTCTCCAACGCTGCTGCGGATGCGAACCTCTGCCCTGGCTCCCGCCACAGCAGCTCGACTGAAGGTGAACTACACTGTGTTTCCAGACGAAGGGATTTCAATTATTATTTGCAGTAATTAGCACCTGCACGTCGACCCATTCACAATACTTTGTTTGGGCGAATTTGCATCATTCTCTTCCTAAATCAGCCTCACTCAAAAGGCCAAGATTAAAGAAAACAAAGCGAGAACTGTGTTGGAAACCCTCTCTGTACCCCATCCAGAGCACATCAATACCCTCGCCGTTAAACCTGGCAGCCTTCTCCCTCCATGAGAGGCCAAATAATAAGAATTTCAGCATGTGCTTTTTCGTTATTGCAACTGATGCTAATTAAAAGAAAAAAATCTCGACGATAAAGGTTATTGCAGACCTGCCAACTGCACAAGACAGAGATGCAAGCTGACACTGAAATGCCAGTGAACCTGAATCCTGCTCCTCGTCTCACCAAAATCGATGCAAAACCGCAGCTAACACAGGCAAGAAGACACCGGTGATGTTTCTAAGCACATCTACGGCCAGGAGGCTGCAGCGCGGTGTGTAAACCCCACCAGCCTCCCCCTGCTACGTTCAAACGGGTTTGAATTTATGCCTGCGCTAGAGCTGACCTCAGCGCGGAGCGGGAGGACCTAATCCTCTATGTCTGAAGGCAACGGGAGCCGTGCCAAACAGCATCGTGCCTGCTGGATCCGGCACCCGTGGCTTCCTGGCACCTCCCGCGTCTCCGCGCTGCAGCAGCTGGGAGAGGCCAGCTCTGCATCCCGGGGACCGCTTCTTCCCAGGTCCCCAAAACCACTCATCCCGGCGGATAACACGGGATTTGACAGAGGAAAAGCCAAGAAAACCTCACAGCTGGCTTTTTGCTTTCACTCCCTCCCACGCAAGTCTAACAGCCCGACTTGGGGAGAAATTTGGGGAGTAGTGGCAAAGCTCTTTCCCCGTTACAAGCCTTGGTTAGGAGCTGGGAACAGCCAGAAGGTCTCCAAACAAGCCCTGGACACCAGGAGGGCTTGGGGACTGCTATTCGTGGCAATCAGGGCTCTGCACTTTCCCTCCTGGAGTGCCCACCCCAACAGCTATGAACCTCTAGGTCCAAGGTGGCTGCACGGCTCAGTGCTATCCCAGCATCTTCGGTCTATAATGAGATATAAAAAGGCAATCACTGAATTCCCCCTCTCCCTAGCTGGTCAGCTTCTGTGCAGATTTAAGTGCAGATGACCTCTTGGAAGGACAGAAGGACCTTTTGTTCATCAGTACCCATAAGGAGAGGACAGATGGACGGCAATCTGTGCCTTGTATCATGCAAGGCACATGCACGATCTCCATTCTCCAGCGCCCACGACCCACCCTGCACCCCAGCTCTGCGACGGTGCCAAGGAGCACCAGCGCTCAACGGAAAATTCGCTGGTGATGCGCTGCAACCTATCAGTTCACATGGTGCTGGCCCTCCTCCGTGTTTCCAGCAGCTACATCACATTCTAAGAGGCTAAAAATACATTAAGTACTTTCCTAATGTTTCTTTTCCACCCGAATGGTTGCTGCAGAGAAGCTCCGAGCAGGAGAGGAGGTGAACGGACCAGTGTGGATGCAGGGAAGAGATGCCATAAAAATGGAGCAATAGGCACAGTACGTCCCGCAAAAGGAGGTGGCCAGGGAAGTCCCTGCTGCAGGCAATACTGGTTCCTTGGAAAAACAAAGGCAAGAGCCATACAGCCATCAAAAGCAAAGTGTTTCTGATTATACTGCAGGATTCAGCATTGACAGGAGCACAGAGGACTTCACGAAGGAGCATATTCTCCATCTTTAATGACCAAAATTAAGACGCTCCATGTAAATTAACTACGCAATATCCCTTGGACTTGTTAAATGTAACAGTGCAAATTTAACCACTGAAAACAGTTCTGTCCAAAAGACACAACCTTCTTGCATCCGCCCCCAGCATCCCCCCGCATGCAACAGGCAAGTTCCTCAACGCGCATTGCCAAGGCAGCGTTGACAGGTTTGCCGGCACAGCTGGGTCGCACGAAGCATGTTGGCCATCACTGGCCTTACTTTCTGAGCTTCATAAAAGGTGTGTCTCTGCTGGGCAGTGCTCCAAAACAAATCATCGAATCGTAGAATCACAGAATGGTTTGGGTTGGAAGGGACCTCTCAAGGCCATCTAGTCCAACCCCCTTGCTGTGGGCAGGGACATCTTCAACTAGATCAGGTTGCTCAGAGCCCCGTCCAACCTGACCTGGAATGTTTCCAGGGATGGGGCATCCACCACCTCTCTGGGCAACCTGGGCCAGTGCTTCACCACCCTCAGCGTAAACAATTTCTTCCTTAGATCTAGTCTGAATCTACCCCCCTTTAGTTGAAAGCCATTCCCCCTTGTCCTGTCGCAACAGGCCCCGCTAAAAAGTTTGTCCCCATCTTTTTTATAAGCCCCCTTTAAGTACTGACAGGCCGCAATAAGGTCTCCCTGAAGCCTTCTCTTCTCCAGGCTGAACAACCCCAACTCTCTCAGCCTTTCTTCAAAGGAGAGGTGTTCCATCCCCCTGATCAGGCTACCCTCAAAGGTAGCCTGACGTGGAGGTGAGGTGGACGTGGATGAGCACCAGAGCTGGCTGCTGCATCTTGAATGCACTTCACTTTTGAAAAGAAGCCGATTTCTTGCAACTCTTCTTGGGAAGCCAGGCTAAGGAGCAGGCGACGATATGACATGCAGCTTCTGGCGAAAAAACCCAAACACCCCCTCTCCCCGCAAAAAAACCCCTGTGGGGGATAAGACATGAGCCCTACTCGACTCGTTGCCCTTTTAAAGGCAGTTCTCCTTGGGCAGCAAGTTCAGCTGTTTATTACTGGCAGCTCCCCTCTCCATCGAGCTCTCCAAAGCAATGGCAGCCCCATCAAGTGTCCATTTTGTAGCATCGGTCCCTTCCTTGTGGGGAAGAAGTGACTGGAAAGGATGTCCCCAGGCTGAGCATCACAACCTTGGACTGCGCTTCTTGATCTCACAGCAGGGACAGCATTAGCAAGAGTTGGGAATTTCAGCACTGAAGCCAGCCTCAAAGACAACCCTTGATCAGATCTTTGCATCCCGTCACCCCAAAAGGCTGATGAACCTACCCCAGCAGATACAGCAGCAGGGCAGGGGGCTCAGCGCTCTCCACCCAAGTTGTAAACTCAAAAGGGAGCGAAATGCTCGTTATTTTCGTCAGAAGCAGAACAAACTGGGAGGTCCCTCAACAAAACATCCCTTAATTCATGCCGAGAGCTGCAAGGACAGACGAGCCCGGCTCTACTGTGCTGCAGAGCGAGTAGAAAGAAAAAAAGATTTTCACATTTTTGACACTGTTTTCCCCCTCTACCTTGTGAGCTTGCCAGAGCTCCAGTTATTAGGACGCTGTTTGTACAAACCCAGAAGCAATATATTTTTAGCACTGGAGAATCGCATGGCACGATCATTAAGCGTGCTTCTGCAGACAGCAACAAGAGCGGGGATTTTTCCTTCTCTAAATTGGCTGCAGCCACTACGGTTTTCAGCCCAAAGCAGACTTTCAGGAAATTCAGAAGAGCGGGAGTCTTTTTCCATGACATATTTAATACCAAGCTAAAGTACACTCGATTTTCATACCGTGCATCTGATGGGAGGTTTTTTGGATTTGTTTTCTAGGCTGGATCTGTTGCACACTTTTGCTACGAAGCATAATACCATGTATTATCACAACACTCCCTAGCAACATGACTTTCAATTTAGTGCAGAGATTTGCAACGTTGAGAGCATCTCACTGAGTCAGAGCAAAGACGACATGCTGGGAAACCTTATCAAAAGCCTCATAGGTGCCAAGGGAACCTACACCGCATGTACGACGGGCGTTTGAGCTCCTCAACGTGATGTGGCCAGCACTGGCATGGAGAATACCTTGGCAAAGATGAATTCGCTTCACTGATTTCACAAGCCACGGTCCAGCCGGCACGGTTTCATGGAGTCATGACTACATTGATGACAGCGGTGCCAACGGGTGTGAAACAAGAGTGAAAATCCCACAAGTTCTGTCTAGGCGCTCAGCGCTCGGACAGAAAAACATGGGAAGCGGTTCAGCATCAGAAATAAGAGCTCAGAGCCAATGGGGCATCAGCAAGGATGAGGTACCATCTCCTCGCTTCTCACCTGAAGGCCAGGAGGAGGACAGATGCTTGGTAGACAAACCAACCAACCTCCTACGAAGCTGTCCTGAGAAGTGAAGCCAGCCTGACACGGGACAAGGACTCACAGTGCCGTTTTCTTCTTACTTGCTGGAGCACACAAGCTCCTGGGGATCAGGGGCATCGTGCTCCCAAGCCTCAGATGGGGAGGATGGTCTTTTGAAAGTGCAGGAAAACAGTGCCTGGATCCCACCTGACAACAAGAGAGCGTGCGAAACTGCAAAAGCACCATCAACGGTGTGGACAGCATCAGGTGAGGTGTTTCTCCACCTCTACCCACTGGTGTAGGAGAGCAGCAGAAGGCGGGAGCACCATCCATACAGGGTGGGTGGAAGAAAGCTATCATTGCAGAAATTACACCAAAATGCTGTCCTGGGGGGAGCCGCCGCTCTTGGGCCGTAACGGGAGGAGCGGAGGGGAATCCATCAGCCTTTGTGCATGCAACTAGGAGACAGAAATATCAAAGCAGCCGTGCCAGGTCTGATGGACAGATATCCCGACGAGATCCTGGGTCAAGTGGCTTTTGTTGGCTGCCGTGCAAAGTTAGCTGAGCTTAGCCGGCCTGCAGAGGCAGCTTGGCCACAGCAACGGGATGGGTCAGCAAGGATTAAAAGTATAATTAAACAGGGGGCTGCAGATTGCTTCCAGAAGTCCCATCACTTCTTGGAGCTCGTGAGCTCAGTAACGGCAAAAAACTGTTGGTTTTGCTTCTTCTGGGACACAGGGGTACAGGTGGGAAATGAGTTCACTGCCTGCTTTCACTTATGCTGGGGTTATATTGCTCATATGCCTCCGCACACCCTCAAATACAGACTTGCAGTGGAATTTCCTAGGACGCAGGAAGCCAAAGAAATAAAACATGCGATTTCTGTATCTCTTCTTTGAGCCTAATCCATAAAAACGCCCAAATCTTCCCTGCTTTCAGCGAGGAGACTTACAGGCACAACCACAGGCACGGAGGAAACACTCCTCTGACTTCTTAATTTCAATTGCAAAAAGCCTTTTAGCAAAAGCTCAGTTGAAATGCAGGTAAGTTTCTTCAAAGGCTAAAATAAAAATAAAAAATTATCAGAATGTCCTAACTGTGTTGCCTAACATGGATAAAGGATTTAGAAGGGGGAAAAATAATACTAAAAATAAGTTATGAAGGGTATGTAAGGTATTGATATACAGCACATGGTTTAAACTGTTAATCATTGAACAGATTCCAGTATAAAAATAACGAGACTGAAGCTGCACATAATGGAGGAGTTGCTCTATTTATAAACTTCTCTGTGCAAAGGGCAGGCGAGGGCTGGGACGAGCAGGCAGCGGAGGCAGAGGGCCACTGCTACGCAGCCTATATTTTGAGGGAAAATAAAACAGATTTTTTTTTTTTTTTTAATTATTTTTTTAAGCGTTGTCAACAAAATCAAACCGAGCTGTCCAAAAGCCTGTGTGCCCCAGCCATGTGAGCAGCATTTACAGCTCCTGCATGTGACAGCTCTCCCAATTTAGCCGGTAACCGACTCCCTCTGACCTGTAATAACACCGCTCCCAAATTAGAGCCCTCAATTTGACTTGGCTTCGGTCCTTTCCTCCCAGCGACATAAAGCATCCTTTCCCCGCCCCCTCCCCAAACATTCATAATCCCATCCTTTCGCACTGCCAACTCAAACTCACATTTAGCCTTTTCCTATTTTTTTTTGGGGGGGGAGGGTGTGCGGAGGGAGGGGGGGGTGCAGGCAGCGAGGGGTAGGGAAAAAGCCCGGTGGAAAAACACCAAGAGACAAAAACAACAACAAAATCAGACAAAAATTCCAAGTTGGTGACATTCAGCTGGAAAAGCTCAATGACTCACATGCAAATAAAATCTGCCTAAATTCACTGCTGCATGACGCAGGCCACTGGCTTCAACATAAAAAGGCCAGGATGAAATCATCCACAATTAAATCAGAGCTTGGAAGGCTGCAAAAGCAGCCGCATCAGCGCGGTTCCCTCGGCTTAATAGGAAACACAAAGGAAGGAAGTTCAGCGGAGTGAGAACATCCCCCTTTTCCCCTCCTTTCCACCGACACCTTGCGCCATCAGTCATCCCCAACCGACGGCGCGGCTCCTCCGGCATCACACGTCGGCGCTCGGCTCCGGCAAGCTGCTCGCTAGCAGGCGGCTGCCAGCTTTTAATGGGCTTTCCTGGAATACTAGCTCAAAAGTAAAATAAAAATAAATGTGGCTACGTAGGAAGGCAAACCCCCACCAGTCAGCGACTTCTTCCAGAGATTTCTGCCCTGTCCTTTGCAGTATGGCATGGTATATTGTACAATTAACATTTACAAACCCTGGACCAAATCCAGTCCCTCCCCAAATCCCCCATACACGCGAGGAGGGGGAGAGGGATTTAAACCTTAGTTCTTAGGTTTCCTCTTGCATTGCAACGGTGCTTTTAAACGTTACGACTTTTCAGATACTGTCTGAAGCCACACCATAGAAACGCGCTTGCAGTGACCCACGGTGCAGGGTGAAGGCAGGGAATGGGGTGCAAGGGGTTTCCCTTACGCCAGCACGTGCGCCGGGCTCCACACCCCTACCCCTCCGACGCAACCGTTTGTGGGGTTGTGCCATGAACCAGGTCATCGGCCTCCTCCAGGCTAAAAATAACATCGGGAAGGGGGGAATAAACTGAAAAAGGTCATTTTAACCTAGATCGGGCTGCTGATGGGATTCACAGCACGGCTCTACAAAAGGCTTTTGGTGTTCCGGCTGAGAAGGGGAAACAATCCTTTAAAGCAAGCGTTAGCCCCTCTGCACCCCGAAATGCCGCTCCGGGGAACAGCTGGTGAGCACCCATCCGGGATGCAGGAGGACAGTGCCCCAAGCATCCGGAGCGGCCGCAAGCAGCGGCTCATTGCACCTAATTTTGGCTAGGATAATGCAAGGAGTCCACGGAAACTAGGTGACCGGCTGCACATTTAGCGGGAACCCAGGTGCTTGAACCTTTACGTGCTTTCCCCCCGCCAGGGCTGGCGTTCCTATCCCTGGGATTAACCGCGGTGCTGCGCTGCCGAAAAGCCCCCAGCCCGAGTCGAAGGCTCCTCGGCGCTCGCTCGCTCCGGCTTGCAGTGGCTGCAGAAGCAGGGTGTTAAGAGGTCCATAAAAGGTAACTGGGAGACACAAGCCTCCCGCCAGCGAGCCTACAATTGCTCCGGAGGAATCCGCACCTCCCCGGATAGAAAAAAAAAATAAAAATAATATATAGAGGCCTGCAAGCAGGGAAAGGTTGAAACCGCCTGCGGGAGGACATCCGACAGAGCCCGGGCCATCTGGTCACCCACCCTGCGCAGTGACACTGCCCTCCCTTCGCCACCAGATGCTAATTCCTTTCATCCCGCCTGGCCCTCCACTGGTGTAATTTTAGGTCTGTGAATAGGACCATCTGCCTTTGAGATGCTCGTTTATTTTTGGCTAAGCCCTCCCTTTCACCACTCCCTTCTTAAAGGAAGTCCAAATCGGGCGCCGTTAGAAACGGTGTTTCTTGTCCGGTCCTCTAATCACCGAGCATTAACGAGCTATCTAGAGCATGCTCTGTAACGCCGCCGCTCATAAAATTGGGGGGTGTCATTATCTTCAAAGCGTTTTGCAAACACTTTTTCGTTCCTCCCCGCGTTACCACCGCAAAGTAGCAATTATTCACTTCTCTCTGAATATGGTGGGCTTGGTCCAGCATCCTGGAGCTCGGCCAAGATGTGCTCAGCAAAATTTAACGCGGCCGAAGTAAAGATAAAACAAACTGGTTCCTATCTTTGGATGCTAGGGACTGCTACCGTCGCTTCCTGTCCCACAGCAGACATGGAAATGTTAAAAATAAAAATAAATGCTGGAACCGCACTGGCCAATAATGTAATTTCCACATATTAAGAGGAAATGCAACGCCTGGAGAAAAAGGAGAGGAGTTTTAAGGGAAGTTTTACTTTTATACACATCTAAGTGCTACGAATGAAAGTCACCATCACGATCTGGTGCTGCTCTTAGCAAAATGCTGCATAAAAATGCCGCAAATCCCCCTTGTGCCTGAGCTGCCTCCGGTCCTGCCCCTGCAGAAAGAGGAGACCAGGAGCTGGAGGGAGAAAGTTGTGTGCAATGATGCCGTGTCCATGGCTGCTGGCGCTGGTGTTTCAAAACTCTGCATCTTGAACCTGAAGCAGTGGCCTGCACTCCTCAACAAAGCTTTTACCCTGGAGCAGAAAGGAACCGGGAGGGGAGAACCTCCTTGGTGGCCCCAGGTTGGCTTCTTCAGGTGGGTCTGAGCGTGCAACAACACGCTCCTGGTTGGGGTGACTGTACGGACCCCCCAGCCGCAGCTGTAGACGGACAAGCCCCGAGATCACAGCAAGGCCACGGGGGACCCCCACTGTGCCGGGGCCTCAGCCCACCCCTCGGGATGAACGTCGGATCCTACTCCATGTCCCAGCCAAAGGCCTCCAGCATCACTCAGGAGGACCGCACATGGTGTGGGCTAACGGGCTGAATCTGTGCATCGGCCAGCCATGAAATAATTCTTTTCCCTTCTTTGTTAAGATTTTCGCAAGCGCCTGGGGCGGGTGGGAAGAGCACTCCTGCCCCCCAGGTAACTCCTTCCGTGACAAGTTGGCTTTTTGCACAAATCCAGGTTGCTCTAGGCCTGCGCAGCTCTCCCAGGACTTTTTTTTTTTTAAAAGATGAGAAAGGTTGTGGTTCGGTCTGAGGTTTGGCCCGGTTCTCAGCTCTCTTATGAACCTCGGGAGCTACAGGGGCATGGAGTCTACTGCTGGAAACCAGCATTAGACGACAGAGAACATCCATACGGGGGAGCCCCCCTTGCTGCATGCACCTCACACACGGAAGAGCAAGAGCCTGTTATGCTACCAAGCTCCTCACAGGGAAAACGGACCCAGGACTTAAAAAAAGAAAATTTCTGTGCAATGCTTGAGGTGTAAAAATCAAGCCCTGTCTTTGGCTGGCCACAAGTCTCTGCCCTGCGGGCACCCGGGGAAACACCTGGCTGCTCATCTGCAGCAAATAAAAGAAAAAACAATTTAATTGATCTGATCAGATCTCAGATTTGACAAGATTTCCTCCCTGGGTAAAAACTGACATATTTTGCTTTGGCTTTAAAGTACGATAAACAGAAAACTACAACAGCTTGGCTGTGAAGCCCCCCACACTGCATGCTCTGGGTGCAGAAGCCCCAGGAGGAGTTAGGCAACGCAGACATCCATCCCTTCCCCTTTCTGCTATTCACATCACCCAGCGCAAAGCACTTGACCAAAGCCAGCGATGAGTCACCGTAAGGAGGAGACTTTCTAATTTCACCCACTTTGATCCTGCCCTGAAGTGCCAGCGTCAAGGAGGAGGGAGGGGAGAGCTGGGGGCTGAGTGCGGGAGGACGGGAAAAATCTGTGCATCTATTACAGAGACATTCAAAGCCAAGTGAAACTCCTCTTTTTTTACAGACCAAAAAAAAGTGGACTGGAAGAGCTGACTCTCACCAGTTAACAGCTTGTACCAGAGCAGCAGTACCAGCGCTCGGCTGACTCCCTGTATCTTTGCCAGCTGTAACAAGCACTCACAAGGCAGAAACACGGGCTTAAAATGCACCTTTCACCGGGGAATTCACCGTGTTTCAGTGCTGCCTGCGGCTGGCACGTAAAGGCAGCCGGCTTGTCTTTCCTTTATAACCAGCTTCACATTTTGCTTCTCGTATACCACGAAATGCTGCAGGACCTCAAAACAAAGAGTGACATTGTTCCTTCAGAATAGAACTGCTGTTCGCCCAATTTTTATTTGTATTTCACGAAAACAGAAGCTGCAAGGCTTCGTTTGGGGCGGGGGGGGGGGGCTAAAACGATCTGGCGGCGCTGCAGTCGCAGCTATTTCACCGGGAAGGTTTCCATGATGCTCTTTCCACCGTGAACACGACATGACACGGGTCAACGTGGACGTTTAACTTAAAGAACAAAGAAGAACGCTGGTCCTTGTAATTACAAGTTCCCGCTGCTCGGCTGGCTGGTTTGGCCATGCACGGTGCTGAAGGCACTGGTTCCTCTCCTGTAACTGCTGCTGCCCATAAAGTCCCCAAAATTATGTTGAGGGGCCCAAAAAACTCGTACGACCCCATTTTGCCACTGTTTAATGGGCGTTGGGGACGTTTGGCAGCAGCTGATGTAGCTCCAACAGCTAATGGTGGTCCAAGCGTTGGTGTTATCAACGCGGACCACCAGCATTAGGGCAGACAGCAAAGGAGGAGAGAAGGCAAAGATCATCCTTAAACACCTAGGGAAATACCGCAAGGCTCCGGTGGGACAACATTTTCTGTTCGATTGCAAAATCTCCATTTAACACTCCGTTTTTGAGCTTTAAGACTGGTGTAGAAAACCAACCGCTCTCCTAGCTCCGAGCAATGATGACTTCGACACTTCTTAGTGCCTGAAACCTGAAAAGCTTTTACCAGTTAATGCAAGTTTTCAGTCAAACCAAAATCCTTCCTCCTCCTCCCCCTGCCTGGCTAAAACGTCCATTTTCAACTACCAAAAAAACATGAGAAGGATTTGAGATTTCATTTTCTTGACCAAATTCCGTAATATTTGGGAAGAAATTTCCAACAAAATGGAAACCAGCTATTTTTGTGGAGGGAGAGGGAGGAACAGATTTTCCTGCAGAGGAAAATCCCCTTCCGTGCACCTTGTTGTCTTCCCCTGAAGAGCAGCAACACGTTGCAATAACCCCCATGGAAAGATTCAACCTACACTACTCAGAAGTGACGAACACGAGAATTGACAGGATTTCTGGAAGCCGCTGACCCCTCTCTTACCCTTCAGGCTATTGACTACAGCCGATCAGCAACCGCGCTCCTCAAGCATCTCCGAGCCGATCTACGGCGACGCCGTGGTAAACGCGCAGAAATCTAGTAAATTAGGAGAGCTACGCAACGCGCTGTGGGATTTTGCAGTGGGTAAATCCTGCCTCACCACTCCTGGCAGTCGCTGTAAGTTGTTCCTGTGATGCCTCAAGCCCTAATCGCATCTCTGCAAACAGCATGCAGAAACGAGCGGAGAGAAAAGCGTACTGCTGGATCCTCAGAAATGGTGCCAGAAGCTTTTCTTGGCTAGAGGCAAAGTTGGAAAAATGCGGTAAAGATGATTAGCAACCAAAAATACAGATGCATTGGTGGGAGTAGTAGGTTACATGTGGCAGGGGACCATGGGGAAGGTCAAGGTGCTGCAACCCGGTTCAAAGCTGCGCCAGGGGAGGTTTAGACAGGACATGATGAAGCATTTCTTTACCGAGAGGGTGGTCAAACACTGGAACAGGCTTCCTAGGGAGGTGGTTGATGTCCCAAGCCTGTCAGTGTTTAAGAGGCGTTTGGACAATGCCCTTAACAATATGCTTTAACTTTTGGTCAGCCCTGAATTGGTCAGGCAGTTGGACTGGATGATCGTTGTAGGTCCCTTCCAACTGAAGTACAATCTTCTCCTCTCCTCTCCTCTCCTCTCTCCTCTCCTCTCCTCTCTCCTCTCCTCTCCTCTCTCCTCTCCTCTCCTCTCTCCTCTCCTCTCCTCTCTCCTCTCCTCTCCTCATGCACATGCAATCCCATGCAGCTGGACTCTGCTGCAGGCAAGTCTACCCTGCAGAAGGACCTGATTGCTGAATACCTCCAGCAATTTGCACTCCGGTTGGAGAGCTGCAGACTGCACCCACCCAGCACGGAAGAGCCAGAGAAAGGCCTTGCTGCGTTGCGATATGGCGATCGCATCGTCCCGCTCAGCGCTGTTTCTGCAACCTTCATCTCAGGGGGAGATCCGGTCTACATCCCGGTTCCCCACGGGGAGAGCAAAGCTCTGGCGCTTCCCAGCTCAAAGGGATTCCTACAACTACTCAGGTCCTCCAGGTCTCCAACTCTCCTTGTGTGATGTTGAAGGGAAACTTCAGGATGGGGTTTATACAACTCTGAGTTATCATCTGCCTCCTCTGCCCTTCCACAGTGTCTCCTCCTGGTATTAGGAGGAGATGGTATTTCTTAGCTAACGTAAACCCATGTTGTGGTTTAACCCGGCAGGCAGCTAAACACCACACAGATGTTCACTCACTCCCCCCCCTGCAGTGGGATGGGGGAGAGAATTGGGAAAAAAAAAAGTAAGATTCATGGGTTGAGATAAAGACAGTTTACTAGGACAGAAAAGGAAAGGGGGGAAAAAAAATGGTAAAAGAATATACAAAACAAGTGATGCACAATGCAAT
>NW_008794444.1:1861688-1865791 GCF_000699145.1 Aptenodytes forsteri
CACTGTACCAGCTACTAGGAAGAAAATTAACTCTATCCCTGCCGAAACCAGGACAACCCAGTACAGTATTACACATAGAGGGCTGCTTTTGCAGTCAGCAGCCTTTCACTAAAGCCTGCAGACAACACTCTTCCACCAGCTACTCCAGGTTCGCTCTTTGAGGAGAAATGCCGTAAGCAGAGGGGAACTGGAGGCTGCAGCTCTCCCACACGCTGATGTCCTGGTTTCGGCTGGGATAGAGTTAATTTTCTTCCTAGTAGCTGGTACAGTGATGGGTTTTGGATTTAGTATGAGAATCCCACAAAGAAAAGCACTCACATGAGTAATGCTTGCAAAGCCTCCGCTCCTCTTCTGGGTTACTTTACCAACAGCAACACAGCAAGAGACTTGTTAAAGGCAGAAAATTGGACACCAGGAAGAAATTCCCTGACCTGCCACTTTCCATGGTCCCTTTGCTGCTGTGGAATATGCACATACGGTCACCGGACAACAAATTGCAATTCTCAATGTGAAGCAGCGTGACAAGAAAAGCTGCAAAATAAATAGTGAGAAGTTTTACATGGAAACCCAGCAGGAGGGAATGTTATTGCCAGAGATGCTTCTCCATCAGACGCTGACAATCGGTTCAGAGCATGAAACTGCACCAGCTTCAGCAGGACCAGCTCGCAGCAGCACAGGGAGGAGGTGGGGAAGGCGGTGAGAAGCCCTGGTTTCCCAGTCCCACCAAATACCACTGGCAGAAAACTGGAGAACAGTTTTTGGGGAGAGATGATAGATGCAATAAATTCCTGGCTTGATAAAGCAACCAATGTGAGGCCACGCTCAGGTTTCAGACCTTATAATGGCCACCACTGTTTGCAGAAGAAAGTTATTTCGGGGTGAAACCTGATCGGCTCGCAGGGCAGCCAGCACAACGGCCGGGAAAAGCGCCTTGCTGCTCTCCCTGGGATGCAGCTGCCGGGGAGCTGCCTGAACCGCAGCGCCGGCACTACCTGACCTGGGACAGTCGCCCCTCTCCTACACCCTCCGTGTCGCTGATGCCAACCTGGATGGGAACAGGCTGCTGAATGCAAGATAGCATAGCACAGCACAGCATAGCATAGCATAGAATAGAGTATTATTTATTTTCTCCCAGGGTCCCAGAGGACTTTCAGCCCCTGCGTGACTTCCTAACATCCTTTCCCCTCCGCCACGCTAACAGCCCAGCACAAGCAGCAAGGACTCCTGCTCGCAAGAGTTGACGTGGACAGACTGATCGCGCTGCTTCGTTAGCGCTCAGCGAACTACCTGCAAAAGCCGTGAAGCTGCAAGGCTGGAGCTCGCCAGCATCTCCTTCATCCTCAGCCCGGCCTTTCCTTTCTTTCAAGTACTTTGACATGAGTTTAAAGCTTCCTGCGCCTTTGAGTGGTGGCACAGGAGACGTGGCAGGACACCCTGTCAATGGAAGATGAGTAGTGAAGTCAGAGCTCTTCAATCCCCGCTGTCCTTCTCGACATCAAGGTTGCCATTTCCCACTGCTCCGTATCACAATGATTTTCCACTACACCAAACGAATGCGGAATTGGGTTAAAAAACCATTCCCCCGTCCTCAACCATCCCATTCACCGATGCAAGTGGAGAATCATCTCCTTGTGACTCAGATCTGCCTCCGGGTGGGTGACGTCCAGGAGGACCCGTGCATCGCCGGTCGCGGTGTCACCCAGCGCTGGTGTTTCACAGGGCTCTGCGTTGCTGATAGGAACGGGAACCAGCCTCCCTGCTGGGTTAACGTGGGTGCCCAAAACTGCTCCTGCGGCAATTCACCCCTTCCAGCCAGAGACCTAAAACTGCCCGCCCACCCGCCAAAGGAGAGGAACTGCAAATGTGGCAAGGGGATGTGAGAGGTTTGGCCTTTGAGAGAGGAAAATAACATTCAAATGCTGGGGAAAAAAAAAAAACAACCCAACCTCTGAGAACACTTCTATCATCTTCTTTTGTTTGAGGCATTTTCTGGGTAAACCCATGAAATCGGAGGTACCCAACAGCCCCATCCGCTGCTGTGTCCTGTGCAAAGCTTGCATTAAACGAGCTGCTTCTGCCCCTGCTCTTGCAAGGAAAAGTCGGTTTCTCCAGCCTGGCTAAACAACTTCACCGCACTGTAATGCAATCCACTTCCAGCTCTCCCAGCGTCGGGGATTACCGGGTTACAGATACGTGGCCTTACCATACGAAACCAGTTTCCTGGATACTTGCACCACGGCCTCTAAATTCTGTTGCGGTCTGGGCTGCATGGACTGCTGGTTTTAATATTTTCGGATGCTGAAAGCAAGGCAAGCTCACTGCAAGTCCCAGCGATTTTCTTTAACCCTTTTTTTTTTTTTGAAGGCGCGTTTTCCATGATGCTGCAGAAGAGACACAAGCGGCGGTGTGGGAGGACACAAAGATGGCTCTGGGGCACAGCTGGGTCCCTCCACCGTCTGACCTCTCAGCACACCATTTCTAACAGACTGACGGGCTTGCCTGAAAATACAGTTGCTTCTAATCTCTATTCATGTAAAGACCAAGTGAAGTTACTTTTCATTATGTAAATATGTCTGTTATGAATATAATTTATGGCTTGGCATTATTCAGTGAGATTAATGAAGCGTCCTTGCTTCTAAAGATAAAACATCTTTCCAAATACTTCCTATACACATATTGCTTGTTCAAAATTTCTGCATTATTCATCTGTAACATTAGGGCGCTCTTGTAATTGCTTTCCCTTAGCAGTGCCCTCCGCAGTGGGCTGCTCCAGGCTGGGACGAGGAGACCCGGACCCACCTTCTTCTCCTGAACAGGACAGTTTAAGTCCTCTGGGATTCTCCAGATGAATGGGGCTGGGGCTTCTCTACACCCTTTCTCCCCAGAAGTCTCCTAGCCTTTCACAGTGGGGTTTTATCTTCCAGCCTCCTCCTGAAGGATTTTTCCGGGCAAAACCATGAGGGAGGTTAAGCTGATGCTCGTGATGACAAACATGTCTGATGGATGCAATTCAGCTTTGCAACCCGGCCGTCCACTGGGTTGCAACACCGCAGGTTCGTTCCTGGTCCTTTTCTGACTGTGGATCGATGCGACCCAGAAAGCCCTGATTGATTTGTACCTTCCAGTGCAAAACACCTCTCCACCTCACATAGGCCCACAATAGCTCTTGAGATCCACGTGACATGGGTGCCGGCCTGTCCTCAGGAGCTCTCGGTCCTGTGGCGCCTTCTTTGCTACAGTCTTGACACTGGGGACTCTCCGGGTATCTTGCTGGGCAAGTTTCCCCAAACTTCTACGAGAAGCCAAGGCTGCCGGCATAAGAAGTAGCATCTGATCAGCCAACGCGTGACTTTGAGTAAGGACATGTTTGTCATTTCTTCCTGGCCTATTTCACAAGCTTTGTGGCTACTGTTATGCCTCGGGCACCTTCACAGCACATGGGGTGAGGCCTTAAAGGAGAAAAAAAAAAAAAAAGCTCTCTGGCAATGTGACTGCAGCCAGCTACAGAGATCAAAGCTGTGGGCACCAACTCCCTTGAAACTTCAACACCAACAGGCAAGAAGACCTCACCCAAGAGCCAACAACAGGAAAGTCAACCTTGCTGCAGACTTGAAGCAGAGCCCCGATGCTGTACACTCCTGAAAAACGTTGCTCTTGTGACAGTCCTGTGCCTGATGAGCCAACGTGGGGAGACAGGACCCATCTGATAGACCACTATTTTAGGAACGTCCAAGACAAGCCACCAGGTAGTCAGTGTTACCCTTTCAGTGCAGAACACATGGTCCCCAACCTTGGTCACAGCCCTGCAGAGCACTGGAGATCTGGACCTGGGTCCCTCCCTACAAGAAGGACATTGAGGTGCTGGAGCGTGTCCAGAGAAGGGCAACGAGGCTGGTGAGGGGTCTGGAGAACAAGTCTGATGAGGAGCGGCTGAGGGAACTGGGGCTGTTTAGCCTGGAGAAAAGGAGGCTGAGGGGAGACCTCATCGCTCTCTACAACTCCCTGAAAGGAGGTTGTAGCGAGGTGGGGGTCGGTCTCTTCTCCCAAGTAACAAGCGATAGGACGAGAGGAAACGGCCTCAAGTTGTGCCAGGGGAGGTTTAG
>NW_008794444.1:1866373-1872338 GCF_000699145.1 Aptenodytes forsteri
AAAGAGTGGTGAAACATTGGACCAGGCTGCCCAGGGCAGTGGTTGAGTCCCCACCCCTGGAGGTGTTTAAAAGACGTGTAGATGCGGTGCTTAGGGACATGGTTTAGTGGACATGGTGGTGTTGGGTTGACGGTTGGACTCGATGATCTTAGAGGTCTTTTCTAATCTTAATGGTTCTATGATTCTATGAACACTGTCTTGCATTGCCCAAACCCAGACTCTGGTGCAATGCTGGCCACACACGTCACACCAAGAGAAACCTGCCACCAACCTCACTCCATCTCAAAGAATCACATCTCCTGCACATTCAGAGCTGACGAAAACCCTCGGTGCTGGCAGAGGAACAGGCAGGGAGGAAGGCAGCAAATACCTCCATCACTGTATGAAATCACATGAATCCTTAGCGACCAGCATTCGGAAACCTGCTTTTGATCTCAGGTTATGCCTGTAGCATCTCTCTGATGAAACCTGTCTTTCATAAACAAAATCTAGCCCAGGGGACTAAGAGGGTAATCAAACATCTCGGCTTGCTATTGAATTTCCCAAAATAAACAGCACGTTCACAGTATCAACCCAAACTTTGCTCATCCTCCCTAGCTATCACCATCTCAGCCATCTGAATGCTGGTGTCCTCCAGCAAAGCGTGTCATGATGCCATCTTCGTCATCTTCACTGCATTACTGCAGCAAACCAAAACCTCTGCTTCGGCCAAGACCCCCCCCTTGCTAAGCGTGTTATCACACAGGATAGAAAGATAACTCCAGCCCCCAAGATGTACACTTCATGGAAGAGCTCTTCATGACCCTGAGGAGCAGCACTGGAATACATCATCTCTATTGACCAGCACCTACGGTAGCGAAATTCACAGCTCCCACAGAATTACTTCCAGTTAAGACAGAGAAGTCCGACTCCCTCAGTCTCCCACCCGCAGCCCCAGGTGCCCTGCAGAAACCACGGCTCCCAGAGACTTTGCCCTCATCTTGTAATGAAAGGTTAGATTTCAGAAAACAAAGAGGACTCAGTGCAACGTGGTGGAAGGAGCATTAGTTTATGCATTAGGGAAAATTTGTTTGCAATAAGGGCACCAAAGCTCTGGACCAAGGAGCTAGGACAATCTTCTTCATAGGAAGACTTTAAGAGCAGAGAAGACAAGTGTGTCCAAAATGGCCCAACACTAGTGCAGAAAGACAGGTAAGTCATCTCGATGCTCTTTCCAGCAGTCTAGATGGGAGTTACCTTCAGCAACTTCATATACAATATAAAGATAAAAACATGCATTCAGAAAATGGAAAGTTAACCAGTTCAAGGGGCGGCTGCTTTGCTTGTTCTTCTTGAGGATCCTGCACACATCAACTGATGCTCCCCCTACAAAGCAAGGGAGGACTGTACACCTTCCCATGCATCTTCTGCAAAGGTGAAGTTAAACTCCACTCCACACAGAGGTGCAGAGATCCTCCTCGGCTGAGCCGGACTGTCGGCTCCGTATCATTCAACAGAAACAGGGTAATTTACACCTGCTGAGACAGTTTCTCACCTCCGGCAGTTGAAACCATGCAAGCCCGTGGGATGCTTACAACCAACAAGTTTCTCCACCTCCTTTGCAATTCAGCAAAATTGTTTTAAAGATCCTTTGTCTAGAACGACGTGCTACATTTACTTAAAAATAAATATGTAGGACAAAAAGTGCTTTTCCTGAGCTTCCCGAGGCACGCGGGTTTGATTAGAAGGCGTAGGGCTGGTGGGGAGGGGAGTCTTGCTGAACAGCTACAGTAGGTGATACGACTGAACATCTGAAAGGCTGGAAAAATAGCTTTAGAAAGCATTAGCTCCCACACTTTCATGTAATCAGATACAATGCTAGCCAACAAAATCCTGGTTTTAATAGCCAATCCAAGTTTTACTTGGCTGGCAGACAAAATTTGCTTTCTGTTTTTTAACTCCAGCATAAGTCACTCTCGAGAAACAGATTTTGCCTGCATCGTATTTTAAACAAGTCAATAAAAATGTGATTTAGAAGAGTTAGTATTAAAAGGTTGGGGTGAGGTTTTTCCATTTCTTATTCCTGAGCAAATGTTATACTCCCATCTATCTGTCTGGCATGTACGAAGCCTGTCTCGAGCAGCTCCTCTGGAGTATGTGCGATCCCCCAGCGATTTATGAATGATTTTCCATCACTCTGAGCGGATATATTCTGGTTTATAGCTATCTGATTGACATGCTCTCTGTATCATGCTGCCCTCTCCCTTAAAATCTTCCTGTCTGCACAGGTAAGACAGCAGCTTGCAGGTGAGACTCTACATGGAGAAAAAAGGGTGCCCATCCGAGCGGGTTTCATCTATTCAACAGGAAAGGAATCAGAGCTCCCACCGTTAGCATCCTTCAAAAGAAAACACTTGTTTCCAGGGCACAAGGAGAAGAAGGATACCAACAACTCGACCATTTTATTTTTATCGGATGAACAGTTTTCAGGCAGGCAGTTATCTGCGAATAGCTAGAATAAATATGCAAGACCACCATGATTAAAGGCTGTTAAACCAAAAGGCTTGATATGTGCAGTCTCAACTAATATATATATAATATATGAATGTATTTGGACAACTAGGCAAGTTCCCCACGAAAAGATCATTCTAAACCTCTGAAGACAGAGCACATTTGTATTGCAATGTATTCTCACAATACATTAGTACAGGATGCGTTATTACAAATGGGATTTTTTTGTCTTCACAGGTCAATTAAGAAACCCAACAGATGGCTAGGAGCCCTTTAAGGCTTTATTTTTTATTATTTTTTTTTTTTTAACCAGCCATCCGTGATCAGGGAAAGGACCCCCAAGACTGCCAGCCTGTCAGGGAAGCCCGCATCCCCATGACCGGCTGGGCAGGAGGCACGGCAGCACATTAGATACAGCAAACACATGACCGCAGATCTAAAAATACGCTTGCAGTATCGCGGCGGGCCAAGAATAGACGGGGGGGCGGGATGGATGAAGCCGCTGCAACGGGATTTTCTTTGTTTTATCTTTTTCACGCCTACCGAAGGCTGCAACTGCGAAAGACCAGCCCTGCGAGATGAATCTACACGCTTGGCTCCGTGCAACATCCATCCCTAGGGAATGACTAGGTGATGCCAGCAGCACCAGCAAGCTTCGCTGCTTCCCCCAGCCGCACCAGTACCTGGGAAACCAGCAGCAGGACAGGGTTCTCGGGCATCGCTGCCTTGGGCTGGTTTTGACACCTTCTGCAAGAAAAACGAGCGTGGTGGCTGTAGCTGGAAGGCTTCCCGCGACACCGTGCTCCCCACGGGGAGAGGAGCACGCCTGCAAGAGCACGAGCGAGCGTCTTCCCCGGCTGAAGGGATCAAAAACCCTATTGAAAGCAAAGAGTTACTGATCTGCTCGTCACAGCATAAGGAGGGAAAAAAGTACGACCTGTCTAGAACACGCACGTTTGAGCACAGAGTGTGAAGAAAGGTCTCGCCAGGCGCTGCGCAAAGCTAACTTCATAGGGAAGAAGCCAAGAGAGATCACAGTCACCGCCGGGTAACCTAAGGGCCTGCCACGAGGTTGTAACATCCCGTCTTCTCCCCGAAAAGGCATCAGTATTTTCAGAACGTGCATTCTGAGGCAAGGCTGGAGCCTAGGCAAGAAACGCAGCAGGTCTGGGGAAAGACGCCTCCCACGCCAGCTAAAAAAAATAAACCCACCAAAAAACCACATTACGAAACTATTCACAGATTCATAAGCTGGTCGATGTGAGGGCCAGGAAGGGCCGTACTGCGGTCATTTACTCTGATTTGCTGAATTAAGAGAGTAAAGAGAATTTTACAGCTGGGGAGCCCTGCACCCCAGCCCGCAGCATCTACACCAGGTATCCTGCGGGAAGCCGATATCCCCGACTAGAACCCTAGTAAGCTGGGGCTTACTGGTAAGCTGCTGCAAAGGTTAGTTACATGACGAGCTAAAAACCCAAACCCCATCTCCAGCCTGAATGTCTCCAGCATCCACTTCCAACCCTTCGCGTTTTTAAAACCGGGTACCAACCGCCGCTGAAACCGCCTGCTTCGGTATTTATACACCGAATTGATGGATCAGTTCTTCGTGTCCTCCTGGATAAACTAAACAGACTTGAGTTTCCTTAATCATTCTCCCGAACGCAGGCTGCCACAAATGCTTCTCCCAGGTGCACTATCTGCTGACACGGGACTAACACAGAGATTTCTCCCAGGCAGCGCATCTTTTATTCATTGCTTTATCCCTGGCTGAAGAGGTCCCGACCTCCCGCATCGTCGGTAACGATTGCATTCAACAGCTTCCTCGAAGGAACCGCTGCTTAGTATGCAAACCGGACAAATCAACTTTCCATTCAAGTTCATCAGTATTTAAAGGAGGGCAGGTCGCTGCCGGCGCACGGCGGGGCTCTGACTCGCCAAGTGCAAGGACGAGGGGGAGGAATTACGATAAATACACCCGTCGTATTGATCACAAACCCAGCAGGTCCATCACCCCGACGCGCATCTGACTCCAGATTAGTGTTTCCAGCAGCCGGTCCTCTCCTAGGACCTGCAGCCAACACACCTTCCCAAAGCCTGGTTTTGCTGCGAGGGCGTTTATTACGAGACTTGGAGGGAAGAGCTCTCCCATCCTTCCCTCCTCAAGGCACGCAAGCCCCATGCAACCCTGGCGCTCGGCATCCCGGGGGAGATGTGACCCACAGCACCGTGGGGTGCAACGGCGTGGAGGAGCCTCATCTTTGCTTGCGGAGGAGCTCACAAGGAGGAGAGGCAAAAACCTTGCTCCCACCTCCGCACCCACACGGCAAATTCAATTACGCTCTTCTCTGGCGGAGGGTTTCGGCGTTGCCCCTCGCTGCCTCCGCGAGCACCCCCAGGTCTCCTCCCCATCCTGGTCTCCCCGCTTTTTCCTGCACGGTGGGTGATGGGAGCTGCACCCTTTCACACCCAGCTCCAAGTGAGCGAAGAGGCTGGTCTGCAGCACAACCATGACACCGGGTGCCAGCAAGGGATGGATGCAGCAACGTAACGGTGAGGGGCAAGTCCTGCAGGCAGCATCACTGCCCGAGGAAATTAGGGGATTAGGGAGAAGTCCAAAGCAGCAGCTACGACCAGGCTGCGCAGGGACCTGGCGTCGCATCTGTGCTTCCGGGTGAAGAACTGAACGCTGCCGTCGGCAGGCGAGCGAGGAGACGGGCACGAAACAGGGCTGGGCTCCTTATTTTCTCCCACCCCCACCCCCTCCCCTTCTTCTTCAAGGGCTGTAAAGTGCCTGAAAATGGAACATTTTGTCACGGCAAGAAAAAAAAAAAAAAAAAAAAAAAAAAAAAAAAAAAAAAAAAAAAAAAAAAAAAAAAAAAAAAAAAAAAAAAAAAAAAAAAAAAAAAAAAAAAAAAAAAAAAAAAAAAAAAAAAAAAAAAAAAAAAAAAAAAAAAAAAAAAAAAAAAAAAAAAAAAAAAAAAAAAAAAAAAAAAAAAAAAAAAAAAAAAAAAAAAAAAAAAAAAAAAAAAAAAAAAAAAAAAAAAAAAAAAAAAAAAAAAAAAAAAAAAAAAAAAAAAAAAAAAAAAAAAAAAAAAAAAAAAAAAAAAAAAAAAAAAAAAGAACTAGGTCAATCAAACTAGGTCAATCAGCTAATAGGCGTGATTTAAGAGAAAAATCACAGCGTTCGAAATGGGCTAAAAACAGCGCTGATGCGCTGCCGAGAAAGAATATAATTAAGAGGCTTTTTAAAGCGGCGCTTCCCCACCCCGGCCGCAGAAATCACAGCTCACACTACCAGTATTGCTTCCACCTCATGGAGCAGGAATGCGCTGGCGTGCCGCAAGCTGGCCGAAGAATGCGGAGTTTCCGTGGGCCGGGAGAAGATCCCAAACGGCAGCGGTTCCCGGCATTCCTTCGTGGGTACATCACTGCTATCCAGTTATAAAGCACGGCAACGGAAATCGGGCTGGGGGGG
>NW_008794444.1:1874808-1889796 GCF_000699145.1 Aptenodytes forsteri
GGGGGGGGGGGGGGCGGTATACCTGACATTTTAATTCTTTTGCCGTTTAATGAAGGCGTCTGGGAAAGCAGGTGTAGCCCAGCGGATAAGTGAATGAAATAAAAATTAGAAGATTAATTGGATGGGCAATGGGGCATCTCTTAATCGAGGCTTTTCCCGCGGACGGCCCGGGAGGACCTATGACAACTACTTATATAATGAACGCACCTTTCAACAGCGTTCATTCAAGAACGAGCTTCTTGGAAGAAAACTCTGCCCTAATTAGGTGCAGATGGCCCAATTCGAACAGGCAGGGGACATGGCTGGGGAACTGTCGAGCGGAGATCTCTGGCCCCGCGTTACGCAAGGGGTCACGCCGGCAAACCCCCTGCCACCCTTCGGACCCCAAACCCCAACTGATGCCTGAAAGAGGAAAGGGGACTTCCCTGGCTTCTCCCGGGGCTGTACAATGACCCAGCGTAAGTCCTTTGCCCCCCAAAGTTTGCTGGGGCCAAAGGGCCGTGAGCTTGACTTGCATCCTCAGGTACCCCCACGGGTTCCCTAGCTCCGGAGACTGGGCAGATAGCTCGGGTGAAGCCATCGCCCCCGCGTCCAAGATGCTTGGGAAGCATCTCTGGGGACATCCCCACCCACTCTGCTCTGCCAGAGAGGAGCAAAGCCGATGAGTCAGACCCAGAAAGTTCACTCCCTCAACTTCTGCTCCTTGCTATAATTATCCTTTGGGGTAATTAGATAAGCAGCCCTTCCTTTAATCTCGCCATAGCTGAATTGCACATGGTGCCATCCACCCTGGGGGGCTGGGGGCTGTCACCCAGAGCTGGTGTACTCCTTTCATCTCCACCCATCCCAAACACAAAGCCATTTGGGACCAAACCTGAACACGCATAGGCTGGAGGTGATGGGGGGAGAGGGGGTCAGAGGAAAAGAAGGAGAGGCAGGGAGAGCTGCTCGTCTCGAGAAGCTGCCGTCTGTACAGCAGTAGGTTAAAGCCCAATTACCCCAGTTTGAGCTACTCCACCTCCCTCTAAATATCCTACCAAGGAGCCGGCGCATCAGGCGTGCCAAGCCCAGCAGCAACTCGCTGGAAAATTTTGGCTGGTGCCTCCCCCTCCCGCCGCACAAACCCTCGCTCTTCCTCTCTCGCAGGCATGCACAGGGAAAGGGAGGGAGAGAAGAGAAAAAACCAAAGCCCAATTACCCCAGTTTGAGCTACTCCACCTCCCTCTAAATATCCTACCAAGGAGCCGGCGCATCAGGCGTGCCAAGCCCAGCAGCAACTCGCTGGAAAATTTTGGCTGGTGCCTCCCCCTCCCGCCGCACAAACCCTCGCTCTTCCTCTCTCGCAGGCATGCACAGGGAAAGGGAGGGAGAGAAGAGAAAAAACCACAAGCAAATGTTCTGGTGCAGCATTTCCCCTCCTCAGACTTTTGTACTTGAGATTCGAATCGCGTTTAGGGAATTAAAAAAAAAAAAGCCCTTCCCCTGCACCGGAGGCAGCTCCAGCGGGACATGCTGCTCTTGCTCAGGCAATACCCTGCCGGTGCAAACATAAGCCCCTTCGCAAGAGCTTAAATGAATTGGAAAATAATTAAACATTACTGGCAATTTTTTTTTTCTATATGGAAAAAAATAATCACAGTAGACGATATACATTGGGAAACCTCCAAGACTTTGACCTTTAAATTAGCAGCTAGGACAGTCAGACAAGTATGCCTGAGGATTGCATATACATGCAAAGGAGCTCCAGAGGTTTTTCCAAACCCTCCGCAAACAAACCACACACCTCGTTTTAAAAAAAAGAAAAACACCCCTGTTTTCTTCTCGATTCGCACGTTAGGGGAGGCAGATGCTCAAGTCAGCATTACGCATGACATTACTCAACCCTACACCGCACTCTGGGAGATTTTATTTCACGTGGACTCTCAGCTGAATAGGAGGAATGAGCCCTCTCCCCTAATTTTAAAAAGAAAAAACAAAAGGAAAATGAAGGGCTAGATTCCTAATTACTCTAAGGAGTCTTTACGTTGCTCTGACAATGAAAAAGAGCACGGGGAAGTGTGCAGAAGAAATCCATTCGTCTTCTGAGGGTCCTTCGCTCGGCCGAAGTAAGATGATTCAGCTGAAAACCAAAAATCCTCATTTCGAAGCAACAAACAAATCCACTTTGTTGCAGAACGATGCAGGGGGACTTAAACCTTATCTCTGGAAAACTGGTATCAGAGGTAACAAACCTGATGTGGATATTTCCATCCTGCCTCCTCTATGGTAGCTGTAGCTGCACAACGTTTCCAGCGCTTTGGAAAAATAGTTTCAGGTTCTGCTGCCTCTATCTTGGCACCTAAACCAAGTTTCCATTAGTTAAAGGCTGAGGGACGATTTCACTTCAGAGCTGAAATGGGGAAACCAGCAAAAGGAGTAAGATGCAGCTAAACATACGCTTGTGCCTTTTCTTAAGCCTGCACTGAAAAACGGGGTTTTATCAGCTTTTTGGGGGGGACCGCCTTACCCAATATGCATGGGGAGATGCTCTTAAAGAGGATTTCTGAGCTGCGTGCCAGCAAATGCACCACCATCAGGGATCATCAGGGATGGTGTGGGACAGCCGGCGCGGAGGAGACACCCCGGGACGGTGCCCAGGAGGGTGCAGGGGTGCCCTGGGATGGGCAGGGGTACGGGGAGGAAGGGATCCAGCCCAGGAAAACACCCCGGGATCCAACAGGGTCTCCCCAGGCAGCAAAGGTGCAGTAACACAGCAGACGAGGAAGCTGATCTCCGACTCGCTGCCAACAAACACCGAGGTTATTCATGTCCCAACAAATAATTCTTCTATAAATAACACAGCCGCTCTGACTTCCTGAGCGAAACCCATCTTTTCTGGAGCTCTGAGAGGTGGAAGGAAACGGCGTCGACTTGAGGAGCTCACCGCAAGCGGCTGAACTCCGCAACGCCCGTGCAAGGGGAGCGGAGACCTGCTCCTCCGGACGCTGTCCCCGTCCCCGCAGCGTGCACACACGTGCCGGCTAGTGCACGTATGACACATGCAAGCTGCCGTGCATAGCCCTGAGCAGCTCGGGTCCTGCAAACGCAGCACGAGGACAAGGAAACTTGTTTTTCCTTCTTGACTTTTTCCTTCTCTTTATGCAACAATAACAAGCTTTGCAGTTCCAAGCCATTAAGCGACAGCTCCTCACATGCATTAAAGACGCCCCTTTTAGACACCGCTTCTCTGACCGAGCACGACAAAGGTATCTTGGAGTCAGTAAGCATCAAGATACATCCTTGGCGAGGAGCCAGAACATGCTGCCAGCTTCCCCGAGCAGCGGGGACCCGACGGGGACCCCGGCCAGGCGTGCGATGGAGGTGGGAACACGAAACGGTTCCCTCCCCCCGCACCCAGCAGAGGCAAAACCCGCAGGCCTGCAGGCTGCGCCCATTTAGCCTTTCTTCCTCCAACAAGGCCACCCTGGGGATGCCACAGCGGGGGACGGCTTGGCCCGAGCACGGGGGAGCGCGCCAGGGTCCGCTCGTCTTTGGAGCATCTTGCTCATCTTGCCGCTGGGCTGCCTGAATGAGCCATGAGCCTCCCCTTCTCTCCGTGGGTACAAAAATAGCAGTGCTTCGGTGCACCTGAGCCCTGCCCTGAGAGAGCCGGTGAGGCCGTTCCCAAAACCACGCACTCCCTGAGTCAGACCCATCCGTCTAGACGGAGGACATTCCTCACCCCACCACCAGCCCGGTGGCTGGTACGAGCCGTGTCCTCACTTGTCGAGGGCAGGATCCCCGGCACAATCCCTCAGGGCAGCCAGAAGCGGCATCCCGACCTTCCCAGGAAAGTCAACGATGCCCCGAGAAGAGGTTTTGGCACCTGCATCCCCTGGACCAGGGAGGGTGCGGCAGGGGAACTCTCGGGCATCTCCTCCAGCCCCGGGAGCTCTCTGCGGAGAGGCAGCGCCTGGCGAGACACCTCGGACACCAGGGTTAACTGAAAGCCCGTCTAGATGCCCAAGAGGACCCTTGCTAAATGGAAATCAAGCCTCCAAGGGCAACGGATGGATCCTGTACCACAGCGCAGCTGGAAGCATCGTACAGCTCTTGGCATGCTCTCTGGGGCAAAGCATCTCCAGACATCCAGTGCTTCAGAGAAAAACACTCAAGATCTTCGCTAAGAGGTCTGAACCATACCCTCTTCTCTCCAGCCAGGAGAAGAAAACCAGTACAGGTGATATTCCGGAGCAGAACAGCAAGACTGGGATTTTTCCCTTCTGTTTTTAAGGAGAAGTGGGCATCTAAGACACACAAAGACCTGAATGCTTCTCCCCCCCTGCAGCTATTCTGTAACTACAACTGCACACAGGTTCCTAAACCTCTGAACATTTGAGTCCCACTGACTTGCAACAGGTTGCAGACACGAAGTTATTTAAAGCACTTTTAAAATATTAATTGGCATTTGCCTTACAGAGGGGGGAAAAAAAAAGGGAAGAGACAGAGCTAGGACCCCCAGGGATCCAGACGATCCAATTTCAGGCACCTAATTAAAATTAAATTTCAATTAATTTCCAATTACTTTATTTTAAACTTATTTTGTATTTATACTTTTTTGTTAGTTGCCTAAAAATGAGTATGTCCCTTTGGTTGCTTTTCAATTAAATATCATCTCGACACTAAAATTAGTGCTTTTATTTGCTAACTCGGAGGTTATTCAAAATCCCTACACATTTAATTCAAGGACTTAAGAGAACTTGACAGACATTCCCCACCTCCCTTTTTCACTACGGTAGGAACGATGAATCATTATATTTACTCCACGCTCATTCTTCTCAGCGATGTGTTAAACTTTGCTCAAGTGCAAACCGAAGAGCAGAATGACAAGGTAGCTTCGGCACTGCGAAATACATATGGAGAAAGCACGGGGTTCAAAGCTTATTTCGCCTGTATTTCAGACTACCTGCTTTTTTATTTTTTCTTCTTATTTTTTAAATTTTTTTCTGGTCGGTCTCAAGAGTTTAGAATTAACGGATCTCACCTCAACTTGGGGGTTAGAAGAGGAAAACATCCCCAGCCTTGCCTCAGCCCCTGATGACTTTCTTTGCTTTGAAGGGACCGGTCACTGAACAGGACTGGGCAATTCAACAGAAAGGAAGAAAATTTAGCACTTCAGCAATCTCTTTACAGGTACTTTGCTATCGACTCCTCACCCCCAACAGTTTGACTTTCTTTAACACCCTGGCAGCAAACAACCAGTGCTTGAATGTTTAATATGAAGCACAGCAACTCATCGTGGTACGTTTTTATCTTAACGCAGACTGTCGTCATTTGAAGCTTAGTTTTCCCTCTTTTCGTACAAAAAACATGCTTTAAACAAGCAGGGCTTTCTTAATTTTTATTTATCTGCCCTGTTCTGTATTTACATCCTGCACTTTGCCCGAGTTCCCCGGCATTATACAAAGGCAGGGAGCTGCTGCGGGGAAGCCGGACGGCTGATGCTGTGATAAATACCTGTAGGCTCTCTGCCATCGCTAATATGGGACAATATGTATAGAACTAGGGGAAAAAAAAAAAGCTTCCCAAGAGTTGAAGTTGCAGTGCTCATCACTGGAAGGATTCCCGCTCGTTTTTGGAAGCACGCACGCCAGAAAAAAAAGAATCCAAGAAAACCTGTGGGCGTCTGAAGCCACCTCATCTTTGAAAGACTGAAGATCTGGTTTTCAGTTGGCAAAAACATCCTTCTGCAGAAAGACAAACTGCAGACAGCCGCAATTCGGTGTTGCTCAGGAGTAAACCCGCACCACGGATGCACTGCTGCTCGCAGGGAAACTAAAGCAGAAGATGTGGCAGCAGAGAGGGAGCGACTCACGGTGTGCACCAGAAGTGCCACAAAAAGCTCTGCACCAGATCCCTTGCACTTTTCGATCTGGAATAACTTTCGGGTTTTTTCTGAAGGCATTACTGACACGTCATGTATTGCTCTCTGCCTCTTTTTTTCCCCCCCAAAAAAACCTACAGAGCTCTCGTTTAAGTCAGAGCTTCTTCTATTATGAACAGGGACTCCTTGGTCACTTCTTGAAGGTCTCTCCTCCCTTAGGATCATCACTGCACTCACTGCTTGAACGTCAGCACTCCGGGGTCACGGTGATAGATGCAGTCGTAGAAAAAATTGAATATCCATTAAACAACACAGTAAAGTGACTCTTCCGTGCCAGTCCATCATATATTCTTCCCAGGCTAAGCTCTGTGCTGCTGCACCAGGTTGGAGCCCCGGGCGACGTGACCGGCTCCCGATGGAGCCGAGCCAGGTTTGCAGGGAGCAGTGGGAGCCGTGGCCGTGCCAGATCATCAGCGACTTCTCCGGGAGCACGCAGGAGTACTTGTGGCTGACGACAGAAAATAAAACGTCCACGCCGAGCCCAAGACAGGCACACCGGGAGCACCGACCTCGGCGAGCGGTGCCGCAGACAGGGAGCAGGTGCCACCGCAATCGATGCTCGGACATCCTCGATGCCACGCGAGGGTGTTGTGCCTGGTGGCTCCTTTTGGACTGCAGACACACCAGGCTGAAGCGGAGCACCACGGCCCCAGGGACGAGCCAGGACCCCCGGCAAGCAGGGCACAGCCTTGCGCCAGCCCCGAGTGACGCTCAGGGGGCTGGGGAAAGGGAAAAGGCAAGCTGACAGCTCCCAAACGCCCCACGCTTGCTCCCCGGGGTGACAGCCCGCTGCCAGGACAGTGACGCCCACGCGGGGGGATCTTGTGGTTCACTTGGCCAGGGGACGGGGACCCTGCTGCAGCCCTTCGTGCTGCCTCCCCCAGACCCACTGCAATCCCTGCTGCAAAGCCACAGCACGGACAAGTGCTACCAGCTAACGAGGTCTCATTTAAAAAAATAAAGGAGCAAAGATGCATCATTCTGTTTGGGGGTTTTTGTTTGTTTTTTTATTTTTTTATCTTCTCTGCCTTCACAGTTGAGTGACACTATCAGGTCTAAAACCACTTACACACACTTTCAAATTGCATATATCTTCAGTACATGAAGCTGAGAGATTCCTGGCACCAGCATACACCACAAAGGACTGAAATCGCCTATGCAGTGCAGCAAGTTTACCTTTTTCCTACACTTCTTGCTCCCAAAGGCTTTTCAATGCCCAAGACACCTTGGGCATTGCACGACAGCCCGCAGCCGTCAAAACCGAGCTCCTGGTCCCCCTCCGTTAGGGGATCGCCAGCTCCCCCCATCAGCACAGAGCCACAGCCACCGCTCTGATGTAAACGGGCACAAACGGGAAGAAAAACCAGCCACCCTGTCCAGCAAAAATGGATTTATAAATCCAATGGAATAGTCAAGAAGTTACTACCTTCAAATCATTAATGCACAGCCTAAGAAATACTGTCAGCAAAACTGCAGAGCAAATGCAGTTTTTTGTTTTTAAACTGTGCAAGCAGTAGTTCTTAAAAATTCAGCGTTTCCCCAGTTTTGTTTTCATTTTGAGATCTGTCAGTTTGAATCATTCCTCCGGTCCAGGAAAGTGCTTTATGATCCTCCATCTCCAAAAACGACAGCTTTGCTCCTAACGCCTTTAGAAAGAAACAAAACCCTTTACATTCTCTTACTCCATCCTCAAAGAGACTGGTTTGATTCCTGATGCTCCGGCGTATTTCTGTCTTTTACCATACTTCAAGGCTATTTTCTCCCTGCCAAAATAGGCAAGGAAGAGCAATACAAGCCCTGCAGCTTTGGGGGAAGGGCTAGCCCTGCAGCTCTTATTATCTTTGGACGGGAAGAGGGAGAGGGACAGAGACACTGTTAATGCCTCGGATATTTCTAGATCCTACCGCTGTCCTACCACGGAAGTCTGAAACATAAAATGCCATTGGAAACATCACCTAGGGCATTTAAAAAAAACACCACAAGAGTCTAATTGGGTTTATCAGCAGCATCTAGAGTCTCTTGGATGTAGCCAGCTTGAAGATTATACTGGTTATACAGTTTACGTGTTGCTCTTTATGAATTCAAACCAGCACCAAACCTTTGCCTGGAGGGTCACGTCCTCCTAAACACGTCTCTGGTGTCAAACATTTTTTGGACTTGAACGTTTCCTTGCCTTTGGGATGTGACACGATATCCAGCTGCACATCAAGCCAGGGGAAGAGCAAGCCCGGGCAAGACTCATGGTCTGCATTGCTCCCCTGCGGTTCACAATTTGGTCCACAATTTCGTGACCAAGCAGATAGAAGTTGGGCGTTAACTAGTTCACGGCTGCGCGATGCTTTGAAGATACAAAGTGCAGAGTTATTTTGTAGGATTAGCCCCATCTCCTCCCTGCCGCAGCCCTGACCAGCAAATGCCGAAGTTGCCAAGTGCAGTCTGCATCATCCCCCAACTGCTATGGTTGTGATGATCTATCATCCCCAAATCCATCGTCCGACACCAGGGACGCTCTTCCCTGAGGATACATTTAAAATGGGGGCTTATATTAATTGCTATGCTGAAAAGTCAGACAGAGAGCGAGCAAAGCTTCAAAGACTCATTTATTTACCCCAGAACAAGAAACAAAGTCCTTAAGTCTGTTTTCCATTAGAAAAGAAGTAGCCCAACAGCTTCCTATTGTTCTTCTGCTTATGGGGTCCGTTTCCCAAACTTACATCTCAGCCCAGTTGGTCTGGATGGAACCTAAGGAAGTCCCCAGAAATGCTGGGGTTTTGGAAAATGAGAATTTATACCGGGAAAGCATCACTTTATAGGCCTTGCTACCGGGAGGATATCCCATGCATCTGCTAGTCAGTCATCAACAGGGCTGGCCACACGTCCCGTCGGGATGTCCCCAGCCCAAATCCCCTATCAGGCTGAGGACACGGCACCGTGCAGGTTGCAGGCTAAGGGATATAGCTAACCGTATAGGTACGACAGGAGTTTGACGATGCACACACAGGCTACCTTTAACCTCCCTAATTTCAGCACGGAGGGTCCCGGCAGCGTGGATTACAGAGCACGTAAATGACCCCGGCTCGGTGCTTCTCACATACCTGGGGCATCCCCAGGTCTCAGCCCCGTACGCTACGGCCAAAGGAAAGCTCTCAGGTTTTCATCCACAGCTCCATAAAACAACGGGCATCTGTTCACCGACTCCAACGGGACACGAATCCAGACTTTACAGAGTTTATCCAAAGCAATTCTTTCCAACTTCGGAAAACCGAGGCTTGCCTGGCTGAAGGACAGGCCACGCTATTGCTGTGCACATCGGTTGTCCTGCAAACCACCCTGAGCAGCAGGGCAGACTGCAAACACACCGATTTTTATTTTTTTTTCCTTCTGAGGGAGGCAGCAGCATCTCAGTGCAACAGTCTCACAGGAGGAGTCTGGCTCAGCTCTGGAGACCGAGCACAGGTCTGATAGGAACAGGACTTGCTGTGCCGGTGGTACGGGAAATCTCTCCTACCCCTTCACAGATGTTCCTCCAAACGCTTCTGCTAATTGAATCAACACCTCCCTGTTCAGATGAACATATGGCTGCATTTGTACCAGCAGTGCTTTTACTTTAATAGCTCCTACAAGGTGCTTTAAGGAGAGGCTGGACCACTAAACTATCATTAGAGACCTTTTTTATGAAAAATAATAGGCTTTAGGGTTCCCGTTCCCCCCCCCCCCCCCCGCAGAGCCTGACCATCACTGCAGGGTCTGGGTGCAAGCCTTGAAGCCGTGGTCCAGGTGCCTGGCTCGAGGACACAAGCCGTCCCCTGCTTCCACAGGCATCCAGCTGGAAAAGGTCCAGAGAGCTCTAATTAACCAAGCTGCTCGTTTACCTTTACGGAGCCGCTTTTCCCGTGGGCTCCGCCGGCGATGAGGGAGGGATGCTGTGCCCCACGGGGGGCAGACGGACGCAGAGCTCACACAGGTGCTAGCGTAATCCAGCCTCTCCCCTACACTGGTTTTATGGCCAGGAGGACAAACAGGAGAGTTGGGAAAAGGCGGTGGGGAACACGAAAGCTCACCGAGACGAGAGCAGCTCCACCAAACTCCCCGCCACACCGGGAAGGGGTTTGCCAGGGGATGCGCCGGGACCGTCTCCTCCCGATGGATCGCTCCTCCCTTCCGCAGGGGCACCCAGGTCTCATTATACATAATCCTGGCTCCTCCTAAAATAAGGTTCTACTGTACGAAAAAAAAACCTGCTAGCAGGATTAAACCAGAAAAAGGACCCTCCGGGTGAGAGGGGCCATGGGGAGCAGGGAGCCCATATAAGACTCCTCTCCGGAGGGGCACGAGGCGGCTGCGAAGCCACGAACAGTTTAAGGCGGCAGAAGCTGACGCTGATGCTAAAAAGCAGCCCCGTGCTGTTCCTCCTTCCAGCAGCGAGGTTTGCTCGGCCGTGTCCTGCAGATGGTGGGGCTGAAAGCACGTGGGGCGAAGCCAGAAGGGGTGAAAAGGGGGCAGAAATGCCTTCTTCTATGGCAACACGGTTGGCTTGCGGGCTTTCGCCAAGTTTTGGGAGAGAACATGGATAATGGGACACACATGGGCCAGAGGAAAGCGGGGCTATGGTTTTAAAAAAAAAAAAAAAAAAAAAAAGCAAAAAGCAGGAGAGTGGGACCAAAAAAAGAAACCCCATTAGAAGTGATGCAGAGCTGGCTTTCAGTGCTCCGGACCTTGCGTTTTCTGGCCTTGTTTATGAAACACAAATAATCCAGCCTTCTCCATAAGCAGCCAGATCCGGTGGAATTACATGTCTGAATACTCTCGGTAAACAGACGGAAAGCTGTGGAAACATAGCTTAAGGCAATATGCATTAACAAGGGGGCCTTTATCGCTCAAACCTGGCTCTTCCTGGCAGAAGAAAACCCGCTGGCCCCAGCTGAAGCCCATGCAACTGGTGCGTCCGATCGGCTGCAAGCCGGCCGGTCGCTCCGAGTGGGGATACCCCCCGGCTGTATTTATTTATTTATTTGCCCCTCGCGATGCGGATGGGACCCACTGGAAACGGGCAGCCAAGGGGCAGGAGGGGGAGGAGGGATGCTGCTACCCATCACCGTCCCCTTCCTGGGGTGGGAGAAGGGATGGCGAGAGCCAAACACGTAGGAACCACCTTCCCCCCGCAGCGCTGAGCATCTGCTTTCATCTCCCGATGGAAGTCCTACGCGCTGCTGACATGTACCATCGGCGAGGTTAGGCACAGGAGAGAGGATTTCCTGCCAGAGGAGCACATCATCCGCTGGAGAGCGCGACAGGCGAGAGCTGACCCCGTTTCGCGGAGCTGATGGAAAATGCCGAAATAAAATCCAGCTCACCCAAAAACCAGGAGCTCAGCTACGGGCATGACAGAGCGCAATTGTCTGGCCAGACCGGAGGATCGGCGTGCTCCCTTCTGGCCGGAGGATCTAAGGATCTGAAAGTATTTTCCAGACCAAAAACATACTTAGTTATTTTCAACGATCTCCTGTTAAGGAGAGCCCTATTCCTACAGGGGTAAACTCCCATCTCTGCCGAGAAATTACACCAAGCCTTATGCAAGGAAACCTCAGTGCAAGGGCAGCAGAGGGGTCTGCGGAGCAATTTCACCTTTACCCACCATCTGCGTGGTGATGAAGCAAAGCAATGCTTCTTGCGTGCTGGATGAATGGCACATTTTTTGGCCAAGATGTGCATGGCCACGTCCAGGCACACCCCAAAGCGAAACCCCCATCCCCATCTCTCCCCGCTTCACCCGCATGAAGGATTGCAAAGAAGATGCGCATGGCCACATCCAGGCACACCCCAAAGCAGAAACCCCCATCCCCATCTCTCCCCGCTTCACCCGCATGAAGGATTGCAAAGCTATTGCAGCCTCCTGCTTCCACAGTGTGCTGCGGAATAAATAATTATACTCAGTTAAAATAAATTATTATACTCCGCTCAGACACCTCAGCTCTTATTTGTTTCTCGCGAGGAGCGTTCCAGGCTATTCTTGACAAAAAAAAATAACCCAGGAAATTCAGGTGGAGCCTTATTTACTTTTTCCTACCCAAAAAAACTCTCCTTTTATTTAAACCTCGTTGCCTGATGCCAGAAGGGGAGTCAGGCCTCCTGACAAAGAGCTGCAATCCTCCGTGACTGTCAGAAAGGGAAAAATAAAGAGTCATGCAAGTAGACGGCCTGAACAGGGACCTGTAACGCAAGATGAGGACACGGAAAGAAGGGAAAGACAAGGCTTCGCTTCGGAAGCTGGAGGTCACAGAGAGCACCGCTGGGCTGATGATTATTCCTATATTTGCACTTTCAACGGTACAGGTGATTTTTAAAGCCACGCTGAAAGATATCAGCACATTTCTATGTGTACATTAGCAGGCACCATCCCAGTGCTATACAGCACCGTGCCTACACCCACACTTTGTGCTTACTGCAGCGTTTTCTATCCGAAGACCTCAGCGTGAATTAATTTAGCTTCCCAGCACCCTTGCCAGGTAGATTATCTTCCTCTTACTGAAAGAGAGGAGGAACAAGAAACAAACAGGGGCTGAAGATGAAGCCATCCAACCGGGATTGCCTTTAGCACAGACCTTTACGTATTTTTAATTTTTTTCCCCCCAAATCAGCAGAAAAGTGTGTTTCCAATAGAGAGCACACAAAAGGTCAAGCAGACTGATGGATGCTGATACTCTGACTTCAACCCATGTCTGCAGAGGCAGGAGCTGCGTGCTTGTGTGCTCTGCAAGTCCACGCCAACCTGACTTTTTCAAGCCAAAAAGCGCACATTTTATAGCCCAAACGCAATTACAGGACAACGTTGTACATCGGGGACACAAGGATGTGGGTGCACAGACCTCGAGACCCCACAAAAGCCGCTCTCACCGCTGCTTCTCTTCCCCCAACAACCCTAATTCCTGATGACTTGACTTGGAAGCGGGAGCAGGGATGTCACAGGTGAGGTGGAAATACAGAATTGGGCCGGGGAGGGTGGCAGATCCAGCAGGAGGGGAGCAGGAGAAGCAGCTCCGGTCACTGCGGACGCCCTGTCCCGCTCCTGCCCCACGGCGCGGCCGCTCGCAGCCTGCGCCTGCGCGAGCCGGCTCCTAAATTTAAAACAGCCAGAGAGCAGCTTTGAAACAACAGCCAAGCCTTGGGGTTATGTGCATGCCGGGGGAGGGAGGGAATACATCCCCACGCTTTCCTTCGGCTTATCTCGTGGTCTTGGAGGCGAGGAGCAGCTCTGGCACCCACCAGACAGTGCCTTCATCCAAACCTTTACCATTTCCCTGCCGAAAGCAGCGCAAGCAGCAGCTTTAAGAGGTCTGGATTAGGGCCATCACTCTCATAGTCATGCCGCAGTGCATGGGAGGCAACGAGGGATCCCTCCTGGGGCCAAAGGGTCCCCTCGCTCCCACCCCGCAGCAAGCCTGGGTGGGCAGGCACCTCTTCATCCTAACACACGCGAATTCCCATCCGTCCCCCTCCCGGAGTGGAATAGAATCATTTAGGTTGGAAAAGACCTTTTAAGATAATCGAGTCCAACTGTTAACCTAACACTGCCAAGTCCACCACTAAACCATGTCCCTAAAGTGCCACATCTACATGTCTTTTAAATACCTCCAGGGATGGAAGCTGATATCCGACCATCCCCACCGGCCGCGTGAGGTCCACCCAGCTGATGCTCTCCTGGAGGGTCTCCAAAGGACACCGGGGTAGAGCCGGAGGGGACCCCACCACTGAGCGAGGGGAGGGAGGACGGCACAAAGCAGGGTTTGCGTGGGGATCCTTCAACTCAGGGTGCTGCACGCCCCCCCCTGCACCCCGCTGCCTCGGCATGCCTTCATCCTGCTCCTCTCGGGATGCCGACGGGGAGCCTTCCCCGGGAACGAGCTCTCGGCTTGCGCGTGGACCAACGCGCACTAGAAAAAAAGAAGCGTACAAAACGAGTGGTGCATGTAAAACCCCTGGGAAAAAAGAAAAATGAAGCAAAGCCTGCATGTTTTGGGCAAGGTTCAGATACACCATAGCACACCATCATCATCCTCGGTGACTCCAAGAGCCCCTGCAGCTTCTGCTTGGGTCAAAAGGCCCGCTATGCCTCTAAACTACCCAAGAAATCCCCTACAGCTATTATTTCAGACAGAAGATGCTTCCTCTTTCATGGCAGTAATAAAAACCGAGATATTTGTGTGGCTTCTGCTTTGATGGGAAAATGGCTGAGGCTGAGAAACATGTGGCCACAACAAATCCCGTGCGACCCCTTCTCACGCTTCGCTGCCTGGCTCCGGCGCCAGGGACATTTTTCTTTATCCCCAAGTAGGATTTCCCCTTCTTTTTTCTCCTCTTTACCACACATCACCAGCCAAAGGGATATCTGAGGGGAAGGATGAACAGTAACCAGCAAAAAGCTGGTTTTTCAAAAACAATTTCAATATGGTACTGCCCCACTCACCTTCTATTTGATATATAGTAGGAAGCTGAAATCCTTTGAACAGAGGCAGGAGTACCGCAGCAGCCCCAGCTCCAGACCCAACCGTCCAGTCCCATCCCACAACCCTGAAGGTTTTTTTCCTGCAATCACAAACCCTTTTTGCTCAGGAGCGGGCATGCACGGCCCATGCCACCGCGGCCCCCTTTCCCCTAAACACGTTCCTACTGCAATTTTAGCGTTTCGACCCCGCCGAAAGCACCTAATGCCAGAGAGGAGAGGGGCTGCAGCATCCATCCCTGCTCCCTCGCAGCCCCAGCCCAACCCTCCAGTCCCATCCCACAACCCTGAAGGTTTTTTTCCTGCAATCTGCAATCCTTTTTGCTCAGGAGCGGGCATGCACGGCCCATGCCACCGCGGCCCCCTTTCCCCTAAACACGTTCCTACTGCAATTTTAGCGTTTCGACCCCGCCGAAAGCACCTAATGCCAGAGAGGAGAGGGGCTGCAGCATCCATCCCTGCTCCCTCTCCAGCAGCTACGGGCTCTCCCCGGGACGCAGGACGTGACGAGCCGCTTGCCCTCGAGTCCCCGCGCAGGCTGATGGGGAGGGAAGGAAAAACTGTA
>NW_008794444.1:1889837-1890790 GCF_000699145.1 Aptenodytes forsteri
CTGAGGGGAAGGATGAACAGTAAACGGCAAAAAGCTGGTTTTTCAAAAACAATTTCAATATGGTACTGCCCCACTCACCTTCTATTTGATATATAGTAGGAAGCTGAAATCCTTTGAACAGAGGCAGGAGTACCGCAGCAGCCCCAGCTCCAGACCCAACCGTCCAGTCCCATCCCACAACCCTGAAGGTTTTTTTCCTGCAATCACAAACCCTTTTTGCTCAGGAGCGGGCATGCACGGCCCATGCCACCGCGGCCCCCTTTCCCCTAAACACGTTCCTACTGCAATTTTAGCGTTTCGACCCCGCCGAAAGCACCTAATGCCAGAGAGGAGAGGGGCTGCAGCATCCATCCCTGCTCCCTCCCCAGCAGCTACGGGCTCTCCCCGGGACACAGGACGTGACGAGCCGCTTGCCCTCGAGTCCCCGCGCAGGCTGATGGGGAGGGAAGGAAAACCTGTATTCACAAAATCTCCACCTAAAACAAGCAGAAGGACGTAGGGCAGAAGAAGGAAGGTTGTGCCCAGGCTCGGTGCACAGGGACCACTGCACACGCCAAGGAGATGATTTAAGACCCTCAGGCAGGCAGCACTGGCCGGCCAGCCGACCTCAGGAGAGCCTGGCTAGAAGCAGCAGGGATAAGAAAGGAGGGAAAACCACTGCATACATTCCCCAGTTTTACAAGCTTTTTCCAACTGTTAAAAAAAAAAAAAAAAACCAAATAAAAAACAAATCCCCAGCACTGAAAACCCCTCAGCAAATTTAGCAAAACGTGTCAACAATGTTTGTGTTACAGCCCAGGCACACATGCTCTCCTCACTAAAAGGAGATGCATTTTTAGAAACCTTCTTTTGCAAAAACTGGTGGTGTTGGTGGGCCTTTTGTTTTCCTTTCTAGTGCTAAGTAGAATCATAGAATCATTAAGGTCGGAAAAGACCTCTAAGATCATCGAGTC
>NW_008794444.1:1890942-1904085 GCF_000699145.1 Aptenodytes forsteri
GAGAAGAGACTGACACCCACCTCGCTACAACCTCCTTTCAGGGAGTTGTAGAGAGCGATGAGGTCTCCCCTCAGCCTCCTCTTCTCCAGGCTAAACAACCCCAGTTCCCTCAGCCGCTCCTCAGCAGACTTGTTCTCCAGACCCTTCACCAGCCTCGTTGCCCTTCTCTGGACACGCTCCAGCACCTCAACGTCCTTCTTGTAGTGAGGGGCCCAAAACTGAACACAGTGTTCGAGGTGCGGCCTCACCAGTGCCGAGTACAGGGGCACGATCACTTCCCTGCTCCTGCTGGCCACACCATTTCTGATACAGAAATAGTACTCACGAGCGTCCTGGAAACTTGAAAAAAAAAGCCATTTTTAGACTTACATGTGCAGAGAGGACTAAGAGTGTGTCACCATGTGTCTGAGCTAGATGTTACATTCTCCGAAAACCATATGCTGAAGATTGCTATAACAAAAGAGACTGCAACGATAAAGGGAAGCCTTATGTTCAAATACTGGTTAGTCGCGCAAGATTAGAAATTAGCTCACTATCCAATTCCTACATAAAGGCTTTAAAAGGACAGGATTTCTCCTTAACATGAAAGCAATGAACTGTTAGCTATTCTTTATTGAATTACTCATGCAGATTTCAAAGCAGCAGAAGTACAAAGCTTGTCGTCTTCTATGTCGTCAAAAAAAAACTACAGGGGCAAGGGCTAGAGCATCGCATCCAGGATTCACACTTAAACCCCATTCCCACGGGGACCCGAGCTGCCCTGCTGAATTTGAGGTCAAAGATTTACTGGCCGATCAATACAGCATATCCCCAGGGCATTAGAAGTTTAGTTACGGAAAAGATGGGCTGCTCATTAGAAGAAACTAGAAGAAAGAAAACAAGGTGTATGTTTGCAAGCAGGATGAGACTCCAGCTTGGCTAAGAGGCTGCTTGTGATCTCATCCTCTCGGAAGACAGGACGAAATATAAAAAACCCTTAAGGAAGGAGCAGGCACGCAACACAAAACACACGCAAGGTTTAATACCTACAGCGCACGCAAGATGTACCCGCATGCAAGCAGAACCCCGAAGGATGCCACAAAACCTACCAGACACCCCCAAATCACCAAGGATCTGCGCAAGGCACCTACACCACCAGTGGCATGCTACGTTTCTGCGTCTCCCCACACAAGCGTGTCAAGAAACAGTCACGCATTAAACCTCTCAGCGTCAAAACTAGTGCTGGTCATCAGACACGAAGGAGGTGGACGGACACCTCCGTGCCCAAGGCCAAGGCGGCCAGGCAAGCCGTCCCCTGAAATAGCTCCTTCCCAGCCTCCTCCTCCCAAACCTGGCTTCGGTTTCAGCTGCAGTTGTTCCCTCCCGAATTGCTCCTCCTTAAATAGTCTCCCTTCCTCTCTCCTGGGGGAGGATTTGCCCCACGGGATGACAGCAGGCTGTACGACCAGGAGAAAGCTAAAATAGACTTTCACTAAGATTAACATCCCATTAGCAGCTGTATTACAGTGAAATGCAACCACCTGGAGGATTAATATACAGACGGATTAATATAGAGACTGAAATTTATAAATAGAGTGAATATTTAATTTCTGCAGTGTATTCCCCGGAAAGGAGGAAGGTGGGGACACCCACAAAATAAGGAATACACCACCCAGGCGGAACAGCCGTGCACACCATGAAGCATTCCCCCTTCATCTGCAGCATCAACACGGGTCCAACCGGCGAGAATACAGAGATAGGAAGGAGCGAACGATATCCTTGACGTTTACCACCCAATGCACAAAACTACAGCTAATAAAGCAAAGCAAATAAACCCAAGATGCATTTTTGGGGCGGAAAGCAGTTGAAGCGACAGGAAGGCAGGTGCTTTGATACCCTAAATGAGCGACACTGCACATATCCAGTGTCTTTCCAAGTGGTTTCTAGAGAGGTGGCCGTGGCAGCCTGGCCGCCAACAGGCAGTCTGCAAGCAAGTGTTGCAGATTAAGTACTAAGCAACATTGCAAAAACAGCTGTAAACACTCCTGCCATCTGAACCTGGTCAGTGGGAAAGAAAACCGACCTGGATATCATACCCTTGGCAAGACCAACCCTCCCTTCCCATCCATCAGAAGTAACAGTCACGGCTACTTGCTGCGGACGGGGAGTTATTTATTAAGTGGAGCTACGAGAATCAGTTTGTGTGCGAGTTGTGGTTTGCCACGGAAAAAATCCATCTTAGGAAAACCAGAGCACTTGTTGCAGAATCAGATAGAGTTATCTTCAAAAGTTGCGCCGTTATCTGGTTTCAACGTACAGTTCCTCCATACAGTACGCTGTGGCGGGATGTGATAAATCATAAAGCCATCCTTAGCAACGTGAAGGCATCGCGGCTATAAAATAGCCATCTTGTGTAAGAAAGCAAAACACACAGCAGGAAAAGCAGTTGGTGATATGGGGGAAAAAAAAAAAACACACAACAACCCACCCAGGGAAAAAAAAAGCCCACTTCCTTGACAGGATTTATTTTTAAATGATGGTTGCTCAAGCCTGCTCGGGGAATTGGTATGGCAGGAGTAGCTCCCGTGCAAGAGGATGAATGGTGACTCAGCAGGTAAGAGCTGTCAAAAACGTGTCCAGAATTGGAAGGATTAAAAAAAAAAAAAAAAATCAGAAGGGAAAACTATAAATACCTCAAGCAGTTTTGCTTTGTGCACTGGTTGGATGCCTGCTGCTGCAGAAGATGCTCTGCGAAGCAAGCGGGGAAACCCCGTCCCCATCCCGAGCACCCGAGGGGGATTCCTCCTCCAAAAGCAGGAGCCACTGGAGGCAAGGGGAGCTTTGCCACCGGTGTCGGCAGGACCCCCGGCATCCTCGTGGCGTTAGGAACCGCATTGGGCCCCGTCTCTGCCCCAAACGCAACGTGTGAGGGGATCCCATCACCGCCGGATTTCGGCTACGGAGCTGGGGAGGGCCCTGCACCCCCAAGGCGCATCCCTCTCCAGCCTTCACCCCATTTTGCACATCGCTCTGGAAAGGACAAGAGCAAGACTTTTTAATGCATATTCAGAAAAAATGTCTCAGAAAGAATGCCCAGGTTGGCGGGGGTGTTTGTTTGTTTTTTTTAAATAAAAAAAGCCCAGCCAACATGAAAGGCTGCATAAACACTCCTCCTTTCCCCAACAGAAATTACAAAAATGCCTTTGAATTTGTTTTGGCAAGAAACAATGTTTTTTATGAAAGAGCTTCATTGAAAAGTCACAATTTGGAATGTACTCCTCTATTCTACGTTTTTTTTTAAGTTTTAATTACCACCTCAACAGTATTTTGACAAAAAGCCCAGCCAACATGAAAGGCTGCATAAACACTCCTCCTTTCCCCAACAGAAATTACAAAAATGCCTTTGAATTTGTTTTGGCAAGAAACAATGTTTTTTATGAAAGAGCTTCATTGAAAAGTCACAATTTGGAATGTACTCCTCTATTCTACGTTTTTTTTTAAGTTTTAATTACCACCTCAACAGTATTTTGACATAGTTTATGGTTTGTTAGACTGTATTATGCGTTACAAATGCCAAACGCACCTTTTGGAAGCACCTTATTATTGTATTAACGCTAACTGTGGGGTTTGTGCTGCTGAGTCTTGTTTCGGCAATTGAAAAATAATAAATTAACTCCATTTGGAGAAAATGCTGCCATTTATAACCCAGCAATTAAGAACAGATTTAATTTTAGATACTGCTGCATTCTTCAGCTTATGGAGTTATTCAGTACTGACACTGGTGCTATCAGTATATGCCCAGTCCTTAAGAACAGACCCAGGCCACTTTCTCACCCCTTAAATTAGCGACGACAGAGATGAAAAGTTAACGCTGCTTTCCTCTCTCCCGGGAGCTGCAACATGCTGCAGAAAAAGAGCGCAAGCACGGAGCACACGCTGGGATTTCTACCACAACAGGCCACATTATATCAGCCAGGGGCACATAAGGAGTTAACAAAAAAAAAAAAAACAAACCCAACAACAAACCCTCAAGGGAGCGAAGCAGAGCTGACTGTATTTGCAAACCAGGGTGTGCAGACATTTTAAGGGAGAGAAAAGCAGACCGAAGCATGGCTGGAGAGATGCCCGCAGCCCCGTGTCCCTCCCCGAGGCTGGGCGGTCGCGCGGCAGGTCAGAGATCAAAAAAGGAAAATGTTTTTTATTTGGCCACGGCTCTGCCAGCGGGAAGGTGATGCCCAGGGAGGTCTGGTGCTGCCGGCAGGGCTCCAGCTGGCACCGAAGGGGACAGGAGGTTGCTGTCTGCATCCCATGCCGGGAAGAGTCAGAGCGGTCCAGGGACCAGCACCCGCATCCCAGCGGCGATGGAGCAGCCCTGGGGCTCCCCGACAGCCCCCACCGGGGGAAGGCTGGTGGAAAATGGGATGTGTCCTCACTGTGTCCCCTCGGGCACACGGCAGCAAACGCTCACTGTGATCACCAGCAACCTCCACATTGTGAAAACAGCCTCTCTGGACGAGGAGAGGGAAGGTAAATAGAAGCGTGGGCACAGGAGTTCCCCTTTCCCCATCTGTGCTCATGGTGTCACCGGGCTCCCCGCCACCTCTGCCAGCAGGAGACTACGATGCATGGAAGAAAGGGACACACACGGGTCGTGGCAGCAGTCCAGACTTTGAAAGCAAAATTAACACATGCAGTAAGGGACAAGTTGTGAAACGGTTCTCTAATGATGGCAGCGGAGGACCCTGGGCATCACCTGAAACACCAAGGTGACACGGTGACAGTTATTTGCTGTCAACACCAGCCATCAGAGCAGCATTGTGGCTAGGACAGACAGGCTGCGGGATCCCCAAACATGACACGGCTAAACCAAGATATGCTTTGGCCACGCACTGTAGGGCTTGCCACGGGAGAAGCGGGATGAGGCTTTGGGCTCCTTTTTACCCAGGAGGCCAGAATGGGTCGCACACCAAGAGCTATGTGAAAATAACCAGGGGTTTTTGGTTTTGGGTTGTTTTTTTTTTTACATCAACATGATGAAGCTAATACTCATTTGTTTTGGGTTGTTTTTTGTTTTTTTGTTTTTGGTTTTTTTTTACATCAACATGATGAAGCTAATACTCACAAAAACAAGTCTTAATGGTGCAACAAAAAGATTTTGCAGAATAGCGAAGCGATCGCCCCCGAAAGCCCAGCGCCCAGCCGGGATGGAGCGGCAGAGCTCACGCAGCAGCAGCAGACCGTCTGGGGGGAAAAAAAAAGCTCTTGGTATCCTTGGGACCCTGCCACAGATAAACCCGGACAAACCAAGGGATGAGGACCCGAAAGACAGCGCCCTTGGAGGGGTTTGCCAGCCCCTGATAAAGGAGGCAAGGGCACCTTCGCCACATCTTGACCTCCTGTCACGAGTCCTCTCGGGCCAGAAGCACACGTGAAAGCAAGCAAAATTAAATTAAACCTTGGCTTTTATAGGGTTCCCCCTCCTCCTCGTACCAAAAAGGAAAAAAGCATATTTTTATTTACCAAAATTCCAGCGGTCTCATTTCCTGCTACATCCCTCTTGAAGGCAGCAGTATTGTCGCACTAACTGTAAGTCTACTGAGCAACAGGCGACCCTCTGCTTTTAAACTGGAATTAGTTACGCTTGCATTATTTTGAAGCGCTGCACCATTAAAAGAAAATTAGAGCGACTTGTTAAAACCTTTAAAAGGTAAAGCAACCCTACTGCTCCAGGTTCACATAAAAAAAAAAACACCAAACCAAAATCAAGCTCTTAAATCATGACTACTGCTTTAATGTGGTAGGTTTTAGTCTTATATCTTAAATTCACTCATTTCTCATTTACTTGAGCAATCACGCTAGCTTTAATGAGCTCTCCCTATGAAAACTGCAACTACAAAGGATCAGATTTGCTTATGTTACAGAGCTCCGCACACCTAGAAAGGAAATCCCAAAACATTGCGTGTTTCTTAACAGCCAGATTACTAGTTTTTAATCCTCTCTGCCAGATGCATTTTTAATCTCTTTGCAAATTAGTGTAATTGTATGGGTAAAGAGAACCAAAATATGCACATCAGATTAAAAAAAAAACCAAAACAAACCAAACCACCCTCGGTTATGTTTTGCAGAGCTGGCAACTAATGGAGCTGGGGCTGAATTCGGCTCTGCAGGCACTGGCAGAGGGAGAAGTCGCTGCATGGTGAGCGAGGAACTTCGTCACCCCTCGGCCACAGCTCACGGGCTCCCGTTTCTCCTCCGGGTCCCCTGCGAGGGACCACGCCGGGTCACGGATGGGCAATGCCTCCTTGCACTCGCGGCAGAGCACGAACAGGTAAGAGCCCAGGCTACCGTGCAACTGCTGGTCCGCAGAGAGTTCGTATTGTCCCTCGGTGCATGGGAAACTACTCACCCCTCCGGATTCACACCGGCCTGGCTATCTCAAGCCACCTCCTAACCCATTACGCGAGTTCTCTGCTATCCACCATCAGCAGATTTTATTGCCCTGCTAAATCGGACGCTGCCGCCCTCATACCGCAAGCTGAAGCACGAAATTCATGATCCAACTTCCCTACCCACCAACCCGAAAGAGCAAAATTCATCACGAACCACCGATCGCCTCAGGAAAGCCCCCAGGTAAGGTGGGCACCTTTTTAAAGCCGCTGTGAGCACGTACCCAGAGTCACAAACCCTGGGCTTTCACCTGCAGCAAAGGGAGCGTGGGAAGCCCAAGCATGCAGCTTGCAGCTGGTGGGACGGCAGGACCAGGTACGGCTGCAGGTCCCCATCCAGGGCTCGAGAGCTGCACGTCGTCCTCATTTCTACCGAGCCTGGACCGCCTAAGAGCAGCGTGCCCAGGGGAGGAAGGTGCATGTGGCAAGCTTTTGCAGCCGGGCAGGTTTGCAGCGAGCAGCTCTGCTTCTCCAGAGCCACCAGCTCTTGCCAGCAGCATCTGTTTTTTTAACTCGGGAACACCTTGATGTGCCTTCATAGAAAAAGAGAGTCAGTATCGCAAAGTCTTTTCTCCAGATCAAGGAGATAGCTGCCAGATTCAGTGGCCGTAGCAGGATTAGGGAGGTTGTTCCCATTTTCCACCAGTGCCAGGGGGCCAAATTCAGCAGGATAAATTCAGAATAATTACACTCAAAACCCCAAGAAGTTTTTTTTATCTGTTTCACTGGTGAGCCGGACTCACCTGCCGGAATTAAACCCAGCTAAAAGCATCAGACTTCAGCAGGGTGGTTCATCAAGCAGCAGACTACAACCCTCTCCGTTCCCATCCTCAAGGTGAGACTCATTTACATTGCAATTCGGCGTGGGCGCAGGGCCCCAAGCCTGGCCGGCGCTGAGGGAGACCGAAAAGGAACCGGCGCATGAGCATCAGCTGTGCACAGGGACAGCCCTGCTTTCCCACGCAGGACGGGGACAAGAGCCCAGGAATGTAAGAAGTCACTCAGAAGTGCTGACTGTCTCCTGGAAAAAGCTTTAGCAACCTTTTTTTTTTTCTTCTTTAGTGAAAAAAAATAAGCAAACAAAAGTCACCCCAGGGAAGGCGCATTCTGCCGAGATGTTTTCTGCAGGGGATGCAAATGGGGAAAGGGCCGGGGTACGCTGCACGCGGATATACAGCAATATAAACAGCTCTGCCAAGACTCAAGCTGCAGGACAGGAATAAATAAATGCGTGGAGAAATAAATGTTCAAAGGGCCCCGCGCACAGGTAACCCAGGCACAAACATTTCAGAGCTACAGGAGGGTTTCCTTCCCCACCTGCCATATCTAAGCCGTATGTGGGATGCTTGCTCTCGTACCGAATCCTCCTCCTTCTCAAGCTCAAGAGCCTGGGCCCAGGAAAACGGATTATCCGGCATGTGAGTATTCTGTATCAGTCCAGCAGGGACACGGGCTGGGTGTGCCAGCTGCAACCCACCGCAGCCCTCAGGAGGGGAGGGAACGGCCCGAGCGGCCCCGCAGAGGAGCCTCCACAGCAAGAAACATGCTCTGCGGCGGCTCTCGGCATCTTCCCTCTGAGGGAGGGTACAGAAACGGTCTGGGACAGGGACGGAGCCATCCGATCCGGGCCACCGGCTGCAAGGGGACAGGCGATGCTCCCCGCAAGCTCACAAGCGAGTTGTGGACCCAGGAACCGGGCGCCGACCAAGAGACTGATTTCACAGACGTGCAAACAGCATCAAATCCACGGTGGGAGCGAATCTGCCAAAATCAGGGGCGTTACACCAGCAAGGAGTCGGATCTCAGGGGTCTGCGGGATGCCAGGGCAAGGCATGGGTAAGCCCGAAGCCTCAGCAGGGCTGGGCTGCAGCGTGGGCCGGGCTCCGTGCCCCTCGTGCGGCAGGACCCCCGGGTATTACACGCCGAGATTATCAACTGCTCAGGGTAGGGCGAGAAAAAATGAACTATTTCTATTTTAAAAACAGAAAACAACTGAACATCAATGCTAACATCCAGTTTGGCTTTAGGAGGGATTTAAAGAACTCGGGCTTCTTCGTTCCTTAATCCCACACCATGCTTCCCCACTACCAACCAGTATCGACTTCTAACAATGCAAAAGCATCTGCCCACATTTTTGCAATTATTTCAGACCCGGCAAAGAGCACCCTCCCCTTTCTGTAGGGTTAATCTAAAGAACAGTTGCCAAAATGCTGAGAACACAGTCAAACAATAGCTCCTCTGATGAAATTCCTCCACTCCATAGAGAAACCAGTATCCTCCAGCTGCTATGGCTTGTCCAGAGAGATCTCCGAGTGTTTACCCGCTCCCGTTAAAAAAAAAAAAGGGGGGGGTGGTGGAAAAAGATGACAAACTGAAAGGTTCGAGTGCAGCTTGCAAAAAATTAATGCAGAGCCTCGCAATCTAACCACAAACACAAAAAGTTTTATTAATGCAACATTTGCTTTGTGTGAAATATAAACCCGGGACATCCGTGGAAGGAGGGCAACGCCGGCCACCTGTCCCGGGGATAGAGGCTCGCTGTACTTATCAGTACAGAGACCACTTTTAGCAGCTCCATCCCTTTAAATACTCATTCTCAGTGGAATCTCTGATCAGTCATTTATAAAAGCCGGGTAGCCGAGCTGGACAGCTGAATTACAGCAGCTATTATCCACGTATGCCTGAATACAAGCAGACACCTTTATTTATAAAGGCTCTCCGGCTGACCGAGATTTGACATCGGCTACAAAAAGCATTCAGCATCCAACTGACTGCTTCAGAATAATGTGATGAAAGGTTAGCGAGTGCAGTCTGAGAAGACACCTTTACACAGCGCTAAGAGCTATCGTTAAAAGAATTCATGCTGCTGCAATGACTCTTTTAACCGAGCTGGTTTAAGTAATTGATTTCCTGAACAGACACACTGAGTTGCACACCTTTGCCTTTCTGCTGGTATGTATTCAGATAGATTTTTTTTTTTCCCCCTAGACCTAATTCTAAGACATTTAGAGTATTTTTTGTTTTATCAGGCCTACCCCCTCTCCTTTTAGACCTCCTGGGTCTCTGCGCTTTCCAAGCTGCTGCTTCTTGCTTGTTCGCCTTTTGGCTCACCCCCGCCGGCGAGCCACGAGCGTGGACACACGCTTTCCACGAAACGCGGGAACCCGCGACACGCAGGTAATACAGGTGCAAAGGGATGGGGGAGGAAGAAGAAAAGCGGGTGGTAAGAAAAATCAATTGCTCACAGTTGGTTTTCTTTAGCTCTAGTAATGTCAGTGGCAACCCCTGATAACGGAAGGTAACCAAGTCCGTGGCAAAAGCGTGAATTCTGGTTTAAATTGACAGCACCCCCAGGAGCAGCACGTGCAAACGTACCAAGCAGGGCTCAGCTGGGCGAAGGAAAGCTTTAAGTACGTGCATGTGCTCATCGGACTCCTAACTCTGTTACAGTAACCCAAAACAGGAGCTGGCACCTCCGCTGGGGTGCGGAGGTGGGACTCGGCTCCCGATGGGGCTCCAAGGGCTGCGCTGCGCCTGCTGGCACAGTAACGGTAAGGTAGAGCCTTCTTTGCCCCGCTGCTCATTTCTTAAGCGAGGACCATTAAAAGCATCTTCCTTTGATTTCCTAAAGCATCCTTCCTGCTCCCAGCACCTTCTCCCCTCGCACCCATCCCTCCCGCCACACCCAAACCCGCAGCACCGGACTCACCAGCACAGGATTGAGCCCCAGCACAACTCTCCGGCTCAAATTCCCTACAGATGATGATAATTCGGGGGCTGAGAGCAACAGGAGCAGCCGAGTGACCTCGGGCATCCCTCACAGCACCAACCTGAAGCTCCGGGGAGGTTTCCTAGGTCCCCCCGAGGGGCTGCTGGATGGGATGCCCACGGGGCTGCCCTCGAGACACCAGCACCAGCGTCAGGAAGGAGCTGTGCGCTGCCCGTGCGTTGCCGAGTAAGTTGTTATGGTTACTGAAGGGTTCGTTGGGTTTTTTTTTCCCTCCTCTTTGAAAGAGAATTCTTATCAGTTTAACATAATACCGCAAGTCAGTAACAATTCTTATCTTAAAAGGTCACTCAGGTAGTTATAACTCAACATTTCATCTACGTTCACATTATCTGGAGGGAAACAGCCTGGGGACTTTGTATTTTTTTAAATAATCCACTTCTTTGGAACTGTAAGATTTAAAAAAAAAACAAAACAAAACAAAACTTACCCAGAACCAAGCTGACCCCGTGGGCAATTGGAGCACACTGGGGAACAGACAGAAAAAAGGTAGAAAAAAAATCACATTGATGTTTGCTGCACGAGAAACAAGGGAAATATCCCAACAGGAAAACTATGAGAACCGGGGAAATGCACGAACGTAGACCACAGCTGCTGCAGAAACACTATGTTCTGCTTGCAAAAGTCAGATCAGCCAAGTTTCTCCACAACAAAAGCTGTGGATTTTTTCCTCCACATTTCTCTCCCAATTTTCTTCCTCCCTCACTTCCCATTGCAGACGAGGGACAGAGAGAAGGGGACAATAATCAAAACCCGAGGACAAGAAGATCCGATCTGTGGTGTTCAGGGTTTTTTCTTCTTTGAAAACACAGAAACCAGAAAAAACGCAGCGGCATGGAAAGTGAGTTTTAAAATGTTTCAAGCTAAACCTGGTCAAACCCTGTTTTATCCACCCACTCAATTCTTTCTTATAACAACAATTAAAACTCCAAACACAACACGTGCCCATACCCCACCAGGCAACAGCGTAGGCAAGGGGCAGGAGAACTAACTGGTTAAAAGTAAGGCAGGTTTGTGCTGTCTGAAATAAGTTTTATCAAAAAAAAAAAAAGAGAAATCTGGAACGAATTACTTGTGAGGATCAGTAACAGAAAAGAAGCTTTTTAAAGCGCCCTGCGCTTCCACTCCAGGGCTGCCTCACTCGAGAGCAAAGAGCGGGGCAAAGCTGCTGAATCCTGCAGATGACACTCACAATATTAAGGTTACTTTAAGTAAAATAAACATCTTCAGGCACGATAGCTCAACACGCTGGGCCACGTCCAGCTCCTGCAAATGTCAGGGGAGGCTTGCAGGGATTGCGGCAGGAGCTGGCTCAGCCTTTGGTGCGACAGAGCCATCAGCACCATCCATCCGTATCTTCCGTAACGGAAAGTCCCACGTTCACAATACAAAATGACCATCAGTTTGTTCAAGCACGGTAGCGTGCACAGGAGAAAGTCTTTTTCTGCCCCGTGGATTATTTTTATATAATACAAGAAAGTTTCTGCACTACGGCTCAAGCACCGCAAGTGCCCAGAAACGGCTGCAAAAGGGCAGCAGCCAGAATTAATAGCAGCAAAACACATGGTTATCACCCCGCTTTCAACTCAAGAGATCAGAAGTCCACAGACTTCATCAGTGAACAAGCGGAGCCTTCGCTTACGCCAGACAGGAGCCCCGAGCCCAGGAAGCCTTAGACGAGGTGCTGCACCGTACCGCCTGCGCACAGCTCTGCAAGCACGGAGCCCGATCAGAAAAACCACGCTCCGATTCAGACACCTTCACCAAGATCTCTGACAGAACCATACCACGGAGTCACCACATGCACACACACAAATAAGACTGCAAGCTGTGAACCACGCATCGGATGGGTGAATCTGCATCGATAAATCCTTCCCTTACATCTGCTCGCCCCTTAGACAGATGCATTTGCCTCCTGCATAGAAAGGCTAGTAAAAGCCCACGCACCTGCCTCACACAGCTAACTCCTGCCAGGTACAAAGCAAACCGGGTTTCTGCCTCCAGAACTGGTGCCCCCAGCCTGACGGGGCTTGTTTTCTGCTCACTACCCAGAATCAGAGCAGACCGAATTGCACGGCCATCACGCGATGGGCGAGACCACCTCAAACCCTCTGCTCTGGGAGAGGAAACCCAGCTTGCCATCCCCCCCGCGCCAGAAACGCAATTCCCTCTGCCCGTAAAACCCCTTCCAAAAAAAAAAAAAAAAAAAAACAAAAAAAAGCCAGCATCACGTTCTCCAACAGAGAAACAATCCCAACCTTGTTTTGATGAGATCCTGCCCCTCCGCTAAACGCATCTGCTGCGGAAGAGGAAGCGGCGCGCAGGCGGAAAGTCGGGAACGGATCTGCTCGCTCCAACCTCAACTTTATTTGTAATTACTGGGGCCAAGATGGAAAGCCACAGGCTTGGCTGTTTGCCACTGCCAAACTCGCGCTCAGCGGCGACCTCTGCAAATCTCTGGGTCTCCTTCTTAGGACCAGAGCACTGCAAAAACAAACACATCGGTTTTTTAAGAGAAAAGGGGTGAGCATGCAAGCCTGCGCATCCCCTGCATCAGGGCCTGCAGCCTCTTTTAGATCCCTTAGCAGCTCTTGCGTGACCAAGAGTTAGCAAAAAACGTAACGCTCTTGTTTATTCAGTGAAAATAGAGAAAATACAAGGGGCGTGTGCATGCTCAGAGGTATATATGCACACACGATTCGTGTAAGGGTTCATCCCAGCTGCAGCCCTTGGAGCCAAGCCCCACTCCCGGGTTTCTGCAGACAGAAAGGGCTTCAAACACGACGACTTGTGCTTTGCCATCACCTCCTGCGCTCACCTGGCGTCACACAAGAAGTGGGGAGAAGGGTGGGGTGATCAGGTGGGAACCCCAAAACACAGCCCAGCAGCCGCTGTAGTACACCAGCTTCTCCACCCTATGATGATCCAGCC